>NC_133618.1:248513893-249113893 GCF_048593235.1 Sminthopsis crassicaudata
AACTATAGATTCCTTCTATACAGAGAAAGAGCGGGTATCCAACCCCGAGGAAGTTGACAACAGAGAATCAACAGATAACAACCTAAAGGGGAACGATTCCTGCCCCCCATCACATAACTCTCTCCGAGAAGAAGCTCTTAAAAAATTGAGGGAGATTGAAGAAAAATGGGGAAAGGAAAGGGAAGCTATGAAATTGGAGTTGGAAAAAATAAAGAATTCACAGGAGATGCAGGGAAACAAAATTAGTGAATTAGAAAAGGTTAAAAAAACACAGGAAAGTAGGATTTCTGAATTGGAAAAGATAAAAAAGTCTCAAGAAAATAGAATTTCTGAATTGGAAAAAGAAAATAATTCTCAAAAAAAAAAAAAATTAGGGAAATGGAAAAAAATTCAATAGAGCAAAATAATTCATTTAAAAACGAAATTGGGCATTTACAAAAAGAACTAAAAACTGTGAAAGAAGAAAATAACTCCTTAAAAGTCAGGATGGAACAAATAGAAATGAATGATTCACAGAGAACCCAAAAATCAGTCAAACAAAACAAAAAAAATGAGAAGCTGGAGAACAACGTCAAATACTTACTGGGAAAATCTATAGACCTGGAAAATAGATCTAGGAGAGATAATCTGCGGATTATTGGACTTCCAGAAAACTATGACCAAAAAAAGAGCCTAGATTCTATTTTACAGGAAATTATCAAAGAGAACTGTCCAGAGATAATAGAAACAGAAGGGAAAGTAGATGTGGAAAGAATTCATCGAACTCCTTCTGAAATAGACCCTAAAAAAAGAACACCACGGAATATTGTGGCTAAGCTGCAGAATTACCACACAAAGGAGAAAATCCTGCAAGCAGCTAGAAAAAAACAATTTAAATACCAAGGTGCCACAATAAGGGTCACCCAAGATCTGGCTGCCTCCACATTAAAAGATAGAAGGGCCTGGAACCTGATATTCCGTAAGGCAAAAGATCAAGGACTGCAACCAAGAATGAACTACCCAGCTAAGTTTAGCATCTTTTTCCATGGAAGAAGATGGTCATTCAATGAAACAGAGGAATTCTAATATGTTTCTAAGAAAAAAACCAGACTTAAACAAAAAATTTGATCTACATCCACAAGACTGAAGAGAAACAGAAAAAGGTACACAGAACCCTTGAGAACTGTAACTCTGTTGTGGGTATATAAAAAATACTCAAGGATAATTTGATTTTACTGATATAAAAGAAAAAAAGGGGGGTGTAGTAAAGGGAAGGAGGTCGGTTCAGAAAAAGGGGAAGGAGTGATAAAAAGAGGGAAACTACATCCCAGGAAGAGACATAGAAAATACACCATATCTGAGGGAACTTAGTGAGGGGGCGAATCATTGTGTGAATCTTACTCTCATCAGAAGAGGCTCAAAGAGTAAATAATTAACATATTTGTTTTTCAGAGAATTTTTCTCTCACCTCATTAAAAGGGGGGAGAGGAAAAGGGAAAAGGAAAAGGAGAATAAGTGAAGGGACTTGGAGAGAGGGGGGAGGGATCCTAAAAAAAAAAAAAAAAAAAAAGAGAGAGGGTTGCGCGTCACAAGGGGGGTCTGTAAATTAAATATCGGGGAGGGGGATCAGGGGGGTCAAGGGAAAAAAGCATAATCTGGGGATAATACAATGGCAGGAAATACAGAATTAGAAATTTTAACTGTAAATATAAATGGGATGAACGATCCCATCAAACGGAGACGGATAGCAGATTGGATCAAAAAGCAGAACCCTACAATATGTTGCCTACAGGAAACACACTTAAAGCAGGGAGATACATACAGAGTAAAGGTAAAAGGTTGGAACAGAGCCTATTATGCTTCAGGTAAAGCCAAAAAAGCAGGGGTAGCTATCCTTATCTCAGATCAAGCAAAAGCAGAAGTAGATCTTGTTAAAAAAGATAAGGAAGGAAACTATATCCTGCTGAAAGGTAGCATAAATAATGAAGCCATATCAATACTAAACATATATGCACCAAGTGGTATAGCATCTAACTTTCTAAAGGAAAAGTTAAGAGAACTGCAAGAAGAAATAGACAGTAAAACTATAATAGTGGGAGATCTCAACCTTGCACTCTCAGATTTAGACAAATCAAACCACAAAACAAACAAGAAAGAAATTAAAAAAGTAAATAGAACATTAGAAAAACTAGGTATGATAGACCTTTGGAGAAAACTGAATGGCAATAGGAAGGAATATACTTTCTTCTCAGCAGTTCATGGATCCTATACAAAAATTGACCATATATTAGGACATAAAGATCTCAAAATTAAATGTAGGAAGGCAGAAATAATAAATGCCTTCTTCTCAGATCACAATGCAATAAAAGCTACATTCAGTAAAAAGTTAGGGGTAAATAGACCAAAAAGTAATTGGAAACTGAATAATCTCATCTTAAAGAATGACTGGGTGAAAGAGCAAATTATAGAAACAATTAACAATTTCACCCAAGATAATGATAATGATGAGACATCATATCAAAATCTTTGGGATGCAGCTAAAGCAGTAATAAGGGGAAATTTTATATCTTTAGAGGCTTGTTTGAAGAAAATTGAGAAAGAGAAGATTAACGAATTGGGCTTACAACTTGAAAGGCTAGAAAAAGACCAAATTATAAACCCCCAACCAAAAATTAAACTCGAAATACAAAAATTAAAAGGAGAAATCAATAAAATTGAAAGTAAAAAAACTATTGAATTAATAAATAAAACCAAGAGTTGGTTTTATGAAAAAGCCAATAAAATAGATAAACCTTTGGTAAATTTGATCAAAAAAAAGAAAGAGGAAAATCAAATTGATTGTCTTACAAATGAAAAGGGGGATCTTTCCACCAATGAAGAGGAAATTAGAGAAATAATAAGGAGTTACTTTGCCCAACTTTATGCCAATAAATTTGATAACTTAAGTGAAATGGATGACTTCCTCCAAAAATATAGGCTCCCTAGATTAACAGAGGAGGAGATAAATTGCTTAAATAGTCCCATTTCAGAAAAAGAAATAGAACAAGCTATTAATCAACTCCCCAGGAAAAAATCCCCAGGGCCAGATGGATTCACATGTGAATTCTACCAAACATTTAAAGAACAATTAGCCCCAATGTTATATAAATTATTTGAAAAAATAGGGGATGAAGGAGTCCTACCAAATTCCTTTTATGACACAGACATGGTACTGATACCTAAACCTGGTAGATCGAAAACTGAGAAAGAAAATTATAGACCAATCTCCTTAATGAATATTGATGCTAAAATCTTAAATAAGATATTAGCAAAAAGACTTCAGAAAATCATCTCCAAGATAATACACTATGATCAAGTAGGATTTATTCCAGGAATGCAGGGCTGGTTTAATATTAGGAAAACTATTAATATAATTGACCATATTAATAATCAAATTAATAAGAACCATATGATCATCTCAATAGATGCAGAAAAAGCATTTGACAAAATCCAACATCCATTCCTACTAAAAACGCTTGAGAGTATAGGAATAAATGGACTATTCCTTAGAATAATCAGGAGCATATATTTAAGACCTTCAGTAAGCATAATATGCAATAGAAATAAACTGCAACCTTTCCCAGTAAGATCAGGAGTGAAACAAGGTTGCCCACTATCACCATTACTATTCAATATAGTACTAGAAACGCTAGCCTCGGCAATAAGAGCCGAGAAAGAGATTCAAGGAATTAGAGTAGGAAATGAGGAAATTAAACTATCACTTTTTGCAGATGACATGATGGTATACTTAGAGAACCCCAAAGACTCTGCTAAAAAGCTACTAGAAATAATTCAATATTTCAGCAAAGTGGCAGGATACAAAATAAATCCACATAAATCCTCGGCATTTTTATATATCACTAACAAAATGCAACAGCAAGAGATACAAAGAGAAATTCCATTCCAAACAAATGTTGAGAGTATAAAATATTTGGGAATCCATCTACCAAAGAAAAGTCAGGAATTATATGAGAAAAATTACAAAACACTTGCCACAAAAATAAAATCAGATTTAAATAATTGGAAAGACATTCAGTGCTCTTGGATAGGCCGAGCGAATATAATAAAGATGACAATACTCCCCAAACTAATCTATTTATTTAGTGCTATACCAATCAGACTCCCAAGAAACTATTTTAATGACCTAGAAAAAATAACAACAAAATTCATATGGAAGAATAAAAGGTCAAGAATTGCAAGGGAACTAATGAAAAAAAAACTCAGAGGAAGGTGGTCTAAGTGTACCTGATCTAAAGCTATATTATATAGCAGCAGTCACCAAAACCATTTGGTATTGGCTACGAAATAGACCGGTAGATCAGTGGAACAGATTAGATACAAAGGACAAAAAAGGGTACATCTATAGCAATCTAATCTTTGACAAACCCAAAGATTCCAACATTAGGGATAAAAATTCATTATTCGGAAAAAACTGTTGGGAAAACTGGAAATTAGTATGGCAGAAATTAGATATGGATCCACACTTAACACCATATACCAAGATAAGATCAAAATGGGTCCATGATTTAGGCATAAAGAGGGAGATAATAAATAGATTAGAGGAACAGAGGATAATCTACCTCTCAGACTTGTGGAGGAGGAAGGAATTTATGACCAGAGGAGAACTAGAGATCATTATTGATCACAAAATAGAAGATTTTGATTACATCAAACTAAAAAGTTTCTGTACAAATAATACTAATGCAAACAAGATTAGAAGGGAAGTAACAAATTGGGAAAATATTTTTAAAAACAAAGGTTCTGACAAAGGTCTCATTTCCAAAATATATAGAGAACTGACCCTAATTTATAAGAAACCGAACCATTCTCCAATTGATAAATGGTCAAAGGATATGAACAGACAATTCTCAGAGGAAGAAATTGAAACTATATCCACTCACATGAAAGAGTGTTCCAAATCACTACTGATCAGAGAAATGCAAATTAAGACCACTCTGAGATACCACTACACACCTGTCAGATTGGCTAAGATGACAGGAACAAATAATGACAAATGTTGGAGGGGATGTGGGGAAATTGGGACACTAATACATTGCTGGTGGAGTTGTGAAAGAATCCAGCCATTCTGGAGAGCAATCTGGAATTATGCCCAAAAAGTTATCAAACTGTGCATACCCTTTGACCCAGCAGCGCTACTACTGGGATTATATCCCAAAGAAATACTAAAGAGCGGAAAGAGACATATATGTGCCAAAATGTTTGTGGCAGCTCTTTTTGTTGTAGCTAGAAACTGGAAGATGAATGGATGTCCATCAGTTGGAGAATGGTTGGGTAAATTGTGGTATATGAAGGTCATGGAATATTATTGCTCTGTAAGAAATGACCAGCAGGAGGAATACAGAGAGGCCTGGAGAGACTTAAATCAACTGATGCTGAGTGAAATGAGCAGAACCAGAAGATCACTGTACACTTCAACAACAATACTGTATGAGGATGTATTCTGATGGAAGTGGAAATCTTCAACATAAAGAAGATCCAACTCACTTCCAGTTGATCAATGATGGACAGAGGTAGCTACACCCAGAGAAGAAACACTGGGAAGTGAATGTAAATTGTTAGCACTAATATCTGTCTGCCCAGGTTCCATGTACCTTCGGATTCTAATGTTTATTGTGCAACAAGAAAATGATATTCACACACATGTATTGTACCTAGACTATATTGTAATACATGTAAAATGTATGGTATTGCCTGTCGTCGGGGGGAGGGAATAGAGGGAGGGGGGGTAATTTGGAAAAATGAATACAAGGGATAATATTATAAAATATATATATATATATATATATATATAATAAAAAAAAATTTAAAAAAAAAATAAAAAAAAATCATTTGCAAATCACAAAAAAAAAAATCTGTAATGAATAAGAGAAATATTAACAAATTATATTGACCTAAATGAAGAAATTAAGAATTAAAGAAATAAAGACCTAAATAACTAGTCATATCCTGAATAATGATTGAAAAACAATTAAAAGTAGCTAATTGATACAGTGGATAGAATATCACCTTGCAGTCAGAAAGATCTGAATTCAAATTTTGCCTCAGATACTTACTGTGTAACCTTGAGCAATTCACTTTATCCCTACTTGTCTCACCTCCTTATTTTCAAAATGGGGGGACACTGGGAAAGAAAATAACTAACCACCCCAGAAATTTTTTTTAATTTTTTATTATTATATATTTTTTTTATAATATTATCCCTTGTATTCATTTTTCCAAATTATCCCTCCCTCCCTGTACTCCCTCCCCCCCGATGACAGACAATCCCATACATTTTACATGTGTTACAATATAACCTAGATACAATACATGTGTGTAAATACCATTTTCTTGTTGCACAATAAGCATTAGATTCCAAAGGTACATGTAATCTCACCCCAGAAATTTTGACAATTAAACACCAAGGACAAAAGTCTATATTATAACATAAAGTCAGACACAAGTGAATAAGCAATAACATAAAGAAGAAAAAGAACAATGTACAGAAACAATAAGATAATTATGTTAACTTATTTAAATAATTTTAATAAATAAAAATTAAAATTGTTAAAATTAAATAATAATAATGAAATAAGATTCCAAACCAAAGCATTTTTAGAGGAAAAATAAGATATCTGAACATTTGTTAACACGCAAAAAAAAGAAAAGAGTAATTAACTGAGAATATAATTTAAAAGATTAGAATGTAAGAACATTAGTAATTATGCAACAAAAAATAAATAGCTAAATCTAAAAAATTCTAGGAAAAATAGAGAAATTCCCAAACAAAATTTATTTAATCATAAAATAAGATTTTTCCTATTTTTAATCTGTTTTTCCATCATCTTTTTTTTCTGAAAATATCTATTCCTTGTCTATTACCTAGTGAGTTATGCTTTGTAGTAGAGAATTTTTAAAAAGAGAAAAACTGTCCCCCCAAACATGAGCTATATCATATAAAAATTAACACTTAATCAAAAATATTGCATTGTGAACAATATTACAAATTTATAGTCTCCACCTTTTCAAATAAGATTTCATCCCTTCATTTGAAAAAAATATTAATTATAATTAGATAGAATTCATTTTAATTTTTCTTTTGTTCTTTATTGGTTTTTTTGGACTTTCTCACTTTACTTTGCATCAGTTGATATTCTTCATGTTTCTCTGAACTTTTCATATTCATCATATCCTATATTATAACAATATTCCAGAAATTCATCTGCCACAGTTTGTGTATCCAGTAACCAATTAATGGACCTCTATTTTCTTTTTAGTTGATTGTCCCTGCAAAAAAAAAAAAAAAAAAAAAAAAAAAAAAAAAAAATTTGCCATTAAAATTTTAGTACATATGGATATGTCTTTCTGACTTTAGCCTTACTTGGAGGGCATGTCTATAAATGAGATCCTAGATCAAGATATTTTTTGTCATTTTAAAATATATACATAATTACTAATTGTTTTGCAGAATAGTTGGATCAACTAACAAGTTGGCTTTTCTTTTAGAATGCTAAAAAATGATTAATCATCATCAAAAAATGGAGTAGTAAAGATCAAATTACTAAAACAAAAGAAATTTACAAGATAAAATAAAAAAACAACTATGAATAATTATTGTTTAACTTATTTAAACAAAATTAAATATTGAATATCAAAAAATGGTGGGATGAGTTTACAAAAATAAAAAAAAACACAAAATAATAAGGCAATCTCAGATCAAGAAATTTAGCAATCTATAAATGAATTTGTAAAAGTGGGAAAAATCAGACAAGACAGATTTACAAATTAATTTAATCAATTACTTAGAGAGAAATGAATAAGTATGTTACCAAATTATTCTAAAAAACAGTGATATAATACAATCGATCAGGGAGATGGATTTTACATTATGACAAAAATGTAGTATATATTACAAAAATATAGACCTTGTTTCCAAACAAGAGGGAGAGGAAAAAAAGAGTAAAATTGTAGTGTTCTAGTTAGTTTCCTGAAGGTCTTTAGACCAGCCTTTGTTTCAGCTGAGTAATCACCATGAGAATAGCCAGGTGCTTAAAGTCCAGAAATCTTTATTGTCACCTTCACAGCCTCTTCTCCTTGCCTGGGCCTTGGGCTAGCTTTCTGGAGGTCCTCCAGAATGTGTCTTGGTTTCTATGGAGAAAGCAGGAGGACACCACAATGGTCTCTGTCTTGAAGCCTGTATTTGTCTTGAAGTCTGTCTCAGTTTGAGAGCTTGTGTTCCAGCCTTCAGTCCTCTGTCTTCTCTGAGTCTGTCTCTGAGCCCTCTCTAGGTCTGACTCTGCCCTTTTAAATACTCTATTACAATTAAATCCATTCATCATACTGAGTATAAGCCAATCATTATATCACTAGGGAATCATTATTGTTGTAAGATTAATTCAATCATACTGAGCTGGAGAACTATCACCATATTAAACTAGATAAACTAGATAACCATTGTCTTATCAATTCCACTGTGTTAGCACCTTGTAAGAATCCTTGTTTCAAGTACAGAGTTCTGGCCCATTACAAAAACAATTAAAGATCAATTTCACAAATGATAGTGATCATACAGGAATGTCTAAGGGAGGGGAAACTTTATGTTCATTCCAGACCATCTTGCAGTTAGTATAGATAGTAGAAATTGATAGTAGCAAATAATGTTCCTTTTATCTGGATTGGAAGACTGCTTTACCTTTGGAAAATGTTGTCAAAAAGATTAGAGGATAAATATCTGGAAAACTTGGTGTTCACAATCCATTAATAGGAAGGTTTCTGTGTTCTGATTGCCAAGGACTCTGAAGCATGCACAATTGAGGAAGGAAGGGGATAAGGAGGTAAATGATTCTTGGTTCAAGCTATCAGAATTTGCTATTTATCAATCATTAAAATTCATTGGGATACACACATATACACTCACATACACACACACACACACACACACACACACACACTCCCTGATTTATTGAACTAATATTTATCCAGTTGTTGAGATATGTCTTTAATTGTGATATGTTTTAAAATCATATGTATATGGTTTCTAAGTTTATCTTCATAAGTAGTTTCCCAAATATTTTAAATTATTTTTTTTTCTATCTTTTCCTGCTAAGTTATATTGTATTATATGGAAAGGCTGATGACTTACATTAATTTATTTTGTATCTTTCAAGATTAGTAAAGTTGCTGTCATTCCACAAATTTTTTCCACAAGTTTTTTAGTCAATTCTCTAGAATTTACTAAGGATTCTATTATTTTGTCTTCAAAGCGTAAATTTTATTTCTTCATTGTCTAATCTTATTTCTTCAATTTATTTAGCTTCTTATTTTTATAGCTCACATTTTTAGTTACAGTACTGCACTATAGTAGTGACATCCATGACTCATACTGGGTCTTACTGAGACTCCTAACAACCCCAATATGGCTGCTCCTGATTTTAAATAGATATTTCTTATCATTTTAAGTAGACCTCCATTTTTTCTACTGAGTTTTCTTTTATTACTAGGATTGAGAGTTTTGTTTTTTTGTTAGAAGCTTGTGCCCCCCTAAAACTAATAATAGACACATAACCTTTTAAAACATATTTTTGTTATAGATGATAAATTATACGTATAGTTTTCCAAATATTGAACAAAAGTTGCATTTCTAATATAAATTTTACCTGTTAATATTATGCAATTTTTGTTATATGTTGCTATCATTTCTTTTTTAAAATTTTATTTAAAATATTTGCATTAATATTTACTCAGAAAATTACTACCATCTTCTTTCCCCATTTTTGTTCTTCCTGCCTTACCAAATCTTGTCATAAAAGGATTTTGGTAGAATTCCTCCTTTACTTATTTTTTCAAATAATTTATATAGTACTGTAATTAATTTTTCCTTAAATGTTTGGTAGAATTCACTTATAAATCTATCTGGCCCTAAGGATTATTTTCTTAAGGAACTCATTTGTGGCTCATTCAATTTCTTTTCCTAAAAAAGCAATATATCCTCTCCTGATAATCTGGACAAATCAAAAATTTTTCATCCATTTCCCCAAAATTGTCAGTTTTGTTGGCATGTGGTTAGGGAAAATAATTCCGAATGTATTAATTTCATCTTTATTAGTGATGTGTTCAATCTTTTTCTTTTTGATACTTGTATTTTGTGTTTCGTCTTTCTTTTTATATTAAATTAAATAGTTTTAATAAAACAAGCTCATCTCATTTATTAATTAAATGTCTTTTGCTTTAAACTTTATCACTTCTGATTTTCAATTTGAATTTTGATGTTTAACTAAGAATTTTTAATTTGTTCAATTTCTATGAATTGATTTGCTTTTTTTTGTTTTTATCGATTTAAATGTGTAAAATTGTAACATTTGCCCTAAGCATTATTTTGGCTGAACAATTGTGCTATGTTTACTTATTTTTGCTGTTATCTTTCAGGAAATTTCATTTTCATTCTTTGTTGTTTCACCCACTCATTCTTTAGCACTCAATTGCCTAGCTTCCAATTAATTTTTAAATATTTATTATCCTAAAATTAAAAAAAAAAAAGAATTTTAAAAGAAAGAAAAAAGAATTACCATGCACTCAGCAGAACATCAGGAAGTATTTAAAAGATGTAAAAACAAATTTCCATTTCAAGAAAGTATATATAATATAGAAAATATTATGCTCATGACTATCCATCTTTTCTTTGTTTTTTTATAGGTTGTTCTTTTGTGTTCTGCTTTACACTTTTTACTTAATGCTTCTTTCCCCACTTTCATTCTTCCCAGTTCTCCCAAGCAGGTTTTAGCTAAGTATGGATACATTTATATATACTTACATATATATTCACATACATATATGCATATGTACACACATTTATACATACATAGAGATGCATCTAAAATAATATTAATATGGCTGATATATAATACAGATTTCTCTCGATTGAATCTTTAAATTTGACTTTGGCTGAGGTCAATTATTACCAGTCTTACTTTTTTTCTTAATAAATTCTACTTCTCATTCTTGTTATAGTGTTTGTGCATATCTCATTTTCTATCTCTAATAACTCTACTACTTTAATTTTACTCCTTAACTTTCCTTGCTATTATTTAATCTCCCCCACTCATGAATCCTATCTTATCTGCTCCCTCCATCCTTTCCCTTTCTCTTCAGCCTATTCCTATTAGTTTACACTCCTTATTCAACTCCCCTTAATCTAAATCCCCTTCTGTACCCCACCTTATCCTATGCAGCCCTTTCCTTCCCTCCCTTTCCCATTAATCTACACACCTTGCTCCATTGTCATAAATCTACAAAGCCTTCTATACCCAACCTTAACCTATTTCCTCTCTTTTCATTTCTTTAAAAATTCTGATGCTATATTCTTTTTATTTTATTTTATTTTATTTTATTTTTTTATTATATATATATATATATATATATTTTATAATATTATCCCTTGTATTCATTTTTCCAAATTACCCCCCCTCCCTCTATTCCCTCCCCCCGACGACAGGCAATACCATACATTTTACATGTGTTACAATATAGTCTAGGTACAATACATGTGTGCGAATATCATTTTCTTGTTGCACAATAAACATTAGAATCCGAAGGTACATGCAACCTGGGCAGACAGATATTAGTGCTAACAATTTTCATTCCCCTTCCAGTGTTTCTTCTCTGGGTGTAGCTACCTCTGTCCATCATTGATCAACTGGAAGTGAGTTGGATCTTCTTTATGTTGAAGATTTCCACTTCCTGATGCTATATTCTTAATGGTGTGTGTGTATGTGTGTGAGTGTGTGTTTATGTGTGTGTGTCTGTAATATATGTATATTTAACTCATTCCCAATTGGGTAAATTTTCAGAACTATCACCTCTCCTCCCCCCTCTAATTCTTGTGTCATTTCTTCTTCTGTACCTAATTTGTATAGCATGACTACTATTTTTGCCTTTTGCTAGCTTCTTCATATCAGATCATACTCAGCTCTGCCTTGATCTTCCTTTTGAACTATCCAATTACTGATATCAATCTTAAACATATGGTTTGCATTTCCATGTAGAAAATATAAACAATATGTCCTTATTGAATCTCTTGAAATTAATCTTTGATGTTGGCTCTTATATGTTAAATTTTCTATTCAGTTCAGGTTTTCTTGAGATAAAGTCCTGAAAATCTGCGAGTTCATTCAATATTATGGTTAATTTGGCTGTATATAATATTTTGGACTACAGGCCTAGTTCTTTAAATATCAATACACATTATTCCATAACCTGCAGTCTTTTATACTAACTGCTCATAAATCCTGTGCAATTTTAATTTTTGCTCCAAAATGTTTCAATTATTTTTTGTTTGTTTGCTTGCTTCTTGTATTTTTTTTTTCTTTTTCATCTAGGGGTTTCAAAATTTATCAGCAATATTCCTATATGTTGTCCTTGTAGAATCTCTTTGAGGTTGTGATCAGTGATTTTTTCTATTTCTACTTTTCCTCTTGTCCTATCACTCCAGAACATTTTGTCTTGGATTATTTCTTAGAGTATTGTGTCAAGGTTCTTTCTTTTTTTTTTTGGTCACAGCTTTCAGCTAGTCAAATTATTCTTATGTTTTCCTTCTTGATCTGTTCTCTAGATCTGTTATTTTGTAATAAGATGTTTCATATCCTCTTATTTTTTCATTTTTTTAATATTTTGTTTTGTTATTTCTTGGTCTCATACTTCACTGCTTCCTAATTCTAATTTGAAAGAATTATTTTCTTCTTAAGATTTTATCTCCTTTTCTAGTTGGTTAACTTTTTCATAATCTTATTTTTCTTAGATGGTTCTTTTCCCCCAAGTTTTTCCTCAGTCTCTCCCATTTGATTTTTAAAGTCTTTTATAACCCCTCTATAAAGTCTTTCTGAGTAGGTTACACTTTGGGGTGTGAGAGGCTTCTTTTTACTTTTATGTCCTCCTCTGAAGATGAACTCCAGGCTTCCTTATTTCAATAGAATATTTCTATGATTAAGTTTTTTTTTTCCTTTGCTCCTCAATTAAGAGAAAGAGAGAGACAGAGAGAGAGAGAGAGAGAGAGAGAGAGAGAGAGAGAGAGAGAGAGAGAGAGAGAGAGAGAGAACTACTTGTGTAAGTGCCTCTAATCAAGAGGGAGGATACCTCTACTTAACTTCAGCTCTCTCCTCTGACCTACTCCAAGCCTAATCCAAAAACTCCATCCTCCTACAAATGCCCATTGCTGGTTAGCAATGTCCCCACCTCAGTGCCTCTGAACTCACCAGGTGTGCTTCTCATCCAGGGCCTCATCTGCACTACTGCTGGGCCGGTTATTAGAAGAGGCTCCCTCAATCTTATTGGACTCAGGTCTCCAACTCCTTGGGCTGTCAAGAAGAATAAAATTCCTGAGATTAAAGGGTGAGACTATCTTCAACCCAGTTTAATCCCAGGGCCGCTTGCTCTTTCTTTGGAGCTAGTTTGAAACTGCTTATATTCACACAGATTAAATTTAGTTCTAGTGTCTTTCTTGGATCTTCTCAGGTTTTCCCAGGAGGGTTCCTGTTGTTTTTCACAAGGCTGTGTTTTCTCTAAGGTGCAATTTTGTTTTGTTTGCAGGGGGAAATCTGGAGAGTTTGGAATTTTCTGACCTACTATTCTATCTTCCCAGAATGCTCCTAAGTATATATTACTCCATAATGCTATATAAATATTTGTTACTACTATTATTAATATTCAATATTCATATTATTGCTATTAATTGGCATTGCTTTAGAAATGAGGCAGAATAGAAAAAGAAAGAAAGAAAGAAAGAAAGAAAGAAAGAAAGAAAGAAAGAAAGAAAGAAAGAAAGAAAGAAAGAAAGAAAGAAAGAAAGAAAGAAAGAAAGAAAGAGAGAAACAGAGAGAGAGAAAGAAATCCATGGAGTGACAACACATCTAGAGGAGAGAGTCTAAATAAATACCTTTAATAGTATGAAGAATGCAAAGAAAGGAGAAAGACCAAATATAGGAGCTATGAAGCAGAGAATGAAACTTAGAGTAAACAGAAGGGTGAGATGGAGAATGAAAAGAAAGAAATTCTCTTTAAAAAGATATTCAAATAAATGCAATTTATAAACCAAGGAATACAGTTTTCTGAAGGGGAGAACATCAAGGGGGAACATCAAATGAAAAAGGAGGATAAATGGTAAAGGGAAATAACTTAGTGGGAACAGAGATACAAGGTGATAGGTAGCTAGATTGGATAGATAAATGATAAGGGAGTTATATCAAGATATATATATATAGATATAGATATAGATAGATAGATATAGATATAGATATAGATATAAGCACATACACATACATGATCATACATATTAATATCCATTTCCCAGTAAATAAATGGTCAAAGATATGAACAAAGAATTCTCAAAGGAACTGCTAAGTATTCATAAACATTTGAAAATTGTCTTAAATTATTACTATTAATAGAAATGTATATCAAAATACACAAGAGGGTCTTACTCTTTACATTAGTGTATCACAAAAAAGTTGGGAAATTAAATTCTGAAGTTGTGAAAGTATGTACATGCTAACATAGTGTTGATGAAGCTGTGAAATGGTATAGCTATTTTAAAAAGCAATTTGGAATTGTATAAAAAAGTGTCTGAAATGTCCATACCCTTTGAACAAGAATCTCATTTACTAAGCTTATGCCCCAAGGAACCAATTGAATTAAAAAATAATAATAAACTTATAGCAGACTTTTGAGATAAGTAAAATTTGGCGACAAGCAGTTGCAGAATTGTGACTAAAGAAATTATAGTATATTAATGGAATCCAATATTATTGTCCTGTAAGAAAAGATGTGTACCTATATAGAAACATAGAAAGATCTACGTGAACTAATAAAGACTGAAGTAAGCAAAGCTTAAAAATATACAGTAACTATTACAATTTAAATTTTAAAAAATGCCCAAAGTTCAAAAGCAAATGTAACAAAAGTATAAAGCTCAAGTTGGACTCATGAAGAAATATGAAAAGATATCCTACTTGCTTGGTGGAGGTGGGAGGGCCACAGGTGTTAGTACATATTGTACACATTTTCAGACTTATCAATATCTTTATCAGTTGTCCTTGCTGATATTTTTTCTTCTTTTTTCTCTCAAAAAATAAAATTTCTCAAATGACAGAGTAATCTGAAATGGAATAGGTGAGGAATGTCTTCAGGAATACATGGGGTATTATGATGATGTAAAAAAACAAAAAAAAATTAAAACTTATTTTTTAAAAAGTTGAGTGCTATTATTTCAAAGTGTAGTCCTCCCTCTGTAATGTCTTCTGCATCTGCACAAACCTCTTCTAAATCTCCTTGAGAAAAATATAATCGTAGTTATTTATCAATACAATTCCCTTGATCCAGTCAGAATTACTGATCTGCAACCATTCTGGGAGTCATCAAGAGTGACCAAACAGATAAAGTACCCTCCAAAACTGTGCCACTTGCTTCAATTAAGATCGTTCAGTTTCCTGATTATCACAGTTCTTTTGGATACGTCTATCTCCTTGTCAGAGCTCTCGTAATACAGAAACACAATGTTCTAGGAAGAGTAGCCACAGATTTTTCTAATCACATTTTGGATCACAGTGTAACAACAATATCAAAAATCGTACTCATATGTTCTCAATGTGGACAACTTTGATGTCACCTGACCTGCTGTCCTAATCCTTAACTAGGTGCTGGATAAGAACTTCAGCAGTTGCACCAATTCTGACTGTAGTTATGTACTAAGAGGGAGAGGGGCAAAAGGAGGAACAAAAGAAGAAAGAAAAAAAGGAAGGAAGAAGAAAAAAAGTAGAAGAAGGGGAAATGGAGAAGAAAAGGAAAAAGAAGACTAAGAAGAGAAGGAGGCAGTGGACTGGAGCAGATCAGCTTTGTCTCAGACATGTCTATCTCTGAGCACCCCACTACTATTTACCATTCCACCCACTCTAAACATACTTTGGATCCATTTAAGAGCTGACTCAATCCTCACTTAGGCTTTGGTCCTGGTAGCCACTCCCACTCTAATTACATCTAGAAAGGGCCCATGTTATGTAATATACACATATATTTTAAATAAAATTCTCCTAATGATACCACAATAATACACTCTATAATAATTTATTAAACTATGTTCAATTCATACTAGATAGGCAATGATAGTTCAACTGTAGAAAAACAATTAGCATAATTAATCATATAAATAGCTAAATGTCTAATTAACCAAAATTATTTGAGAATATTATAGATCAAAATGGATGAATAATAAATAGTCACAAAATGGAGCAGATTTACAAACAATAGTCACTCTTTGGATTCTTAGCACTTCAGTTTTTGAGTTTTTGCATATTAATGATACTTACCAATATAAAATCAAGATAGCTAAATATTTATTATGTAATAAATATTAGACATATGGAGAAAGATGTAAAATAGGCCTTTTTCTGAAGGAGCTACATTCCAATTTTACATTTGCATATATGTGAGTAAACACATGTAAAAGAGATATGAAATTACAATGGAAGGAAAGGTTCTTTCATCTGAGTAAACCAGAAAATGCTCTATTTTCAGAAGGAGATAATCTATAGTGAATCTAGAAGGAAATAAGATACTAAATGAACAGGAGAAAAGCATATCTATACTTGACCAAATAAATACATATTTTTGAGGGGAGTAATACAACTTTGTGTATTCAGGAATAATATTTAAGATGTCTTAAAGAAATGGTCTTTAAAGGAGGGGGGGAACCATATATGTAATACTAAAAAAAAGTCACTAAGACATCATCAAAAACTGACCCATGCTAAAATGTCTTTATGAAAATTGTCTATATAGATAGACAAGAGGTTTTCTTGATGGAATTGTTAATAAAGAAAGATGGATTTACATCAAAAAACTTCATAAGTATGTGTGTATGAATTAAATAGAAAACTATATTTCAACATTATACAAGGTATACAACATTAGAGAATATATTTCACTGTGTTTATGTTTGTTAAATGTTTTTTAATTGCTTCACTAGAACAATATTCAGCATAAAAATTCTTCTCAAACAAGGAGTCTACCTTGTATATATATATATATATATATATATATATATATATATTAAGCCATTATACCATATCTATATTAAGATTCTGTGAAATATTTCTGAGAACCAGGATGGTAGAGTAAGGAGAAAATCTCTGTAACTTTCCCATATTCATCTCTAAATGACCAAAAAAAATAGCATTCCAAGACAAGTTGTAGAGCAGCAGAACCAGCAGGCAGATGGGGTGAAAACTTTTGACCCAGAAAACTTGGAAGATTGGCAGGAAAGGTCCATTTCACTCTAATAAAGGAGAATTCGACAAAACAGGAAGCTTCCTAGAGTGTTGGCAGCAAGTCCAACATTATCAAACCAGAAAGCAATCCTGATCCTCAGTGTTGTAGAGAAAGCAAATGCCAGTGCCATGACCCCCTATCTGCCTTAACATATCCAGAGGAAAACCTTCAGCAAGCATTATTTGTAATAGTAAGAATTTGGATACATTATCAATAAGATCAGGGGTGAAACTAGGATGCCATTATCACCCTCATTATTCAACATTGTATTAGAATTGCTGGCTTTAACAATAAGAAAAGAAAAAAAAAAGAATTAGAATACACAATGAGGAAATAAAACTATCACTCTTTGTAAACAACATGATATACTTAGAGAATCCTAGAACATCATTAAAAAAAAAAAAACCTACTGGAAACAATTCATATCTTTAGTGAAGTTGCAGGTTATAAAATAAATCCACACAAATCATCACCATTTCTTTATATTACTGACAAAGCCCATCAGCAAGACATAGAAAATAAAATTCCATTTAGAATCACTGTAGACAAAATAAAATTCTCCAGGGCTTACCTGCCAAGACAAACTGAAGAACTATATGAACACAATTACAAGACACTTTTCACACAAAGTCAGATCTAAACAATTGGAAAATAACACTTGTTCATGGCTAGGCCAAGCTAATTTAATAAAAATGACCATTCTGCCTAAATTGATCTACTGGTTCAGTGCCATACCAATAAAATTGCCAAAACATTATTTTATAGAACTAGAAAAATAATAACGAATTACATCTAGAAGAACAAAAGGCAAGAGTATCAAGGAAATCAATGGCAAAAACACAAAGGATGGTAACTTAGCAGTACCAAACTAAAACCCTAATATAAAACAGCAGTTATCAAAAACTTTTGGTACTGGCTAAGAAATAGAGTAGTGAATAAGTGGAATACATTAGATACACATGACATAATAACCAAGGCCTGTAGCAATGTAGTACTTAATAAACCTCCAAAAATTGAGCTTCTGGAATAAAAACTCAGTATTTGACAAAAATTGCTGGGAAAATTGGAAAATAATATGTTGGAAACTCAGCATACCATACCAAAATAAGGTCAAAATGGATATGATTTGGTCATAAAAGATGATACCATAAACAAATTAGAAGAACAATAGATAATTTACCTATCAGATCTTTGGAGAAAGGAAGAATTTGTGGCCAAAAAAAGAACTAGAGCACATTTTGAAAGATAAAATGGGCAACTTTGATTACATTAAACTAAAAAGGTTTTGCACAAAC
Organism: Sminthopsis crassicaudata; assembly: GCF_048593235.1. Taxonomy (NCBI): domain Eukaryota; kingdom Metazoa; phylum Chordata; class Mammalia; order Dasyuromorphia; family Dasyuridae; genus Sminthopsis; species Sminthopsis crassicaudata. The sequence continues at coordinate 248,532,520 of NC_133618.1, forward strand.
AAAATCAATAGAACATACCAGAGGTGCCACCATACTCCAGCTCCTAGAAACACCACCTGTAGTCTCTGGGGAAACAGGCAGATGCTTTCATTGGCCAGACTACCACATGTTTCACCTCACATCTGTTGGATTGGCAAATATAACCAAAAAAAAAGTGATAAATGTGGGAGATAATGTACTGTGGGTGAAGTTATGAACATATCCAACCATTTTGGAGAGGAATTTGGAACTATGCCCAAAGTGCAAACAAATTGTACATATCCTTTAATCTATCAATATGAATGCTAGAATTGTATTCCAAAGAGATCATAAAATGGGCAAAAGGATTTACATGTGCAAAAATGTTTATAACAGTCTTTTTCATGGTGGCAAAATATTAGAAACTAAAGCAACATCCATCAACTGGGCAATGTTCAACTTGAACAAAGTGTAGTACATGAAAATAATGGAATAGTTTAGTGTAATAAGAAATAGTGAACAGGAAGATTTCAGAAAAATCTGAACCCATATGAATTGATGCAAATGAAATGAGGAGAAACAGGAGAACATTTTACACACAATATCTGCAATATTCTGTGATGATCATCTATGAATGACTTGCTTTTCTCAGCAATACATTGATTCAAGACAAGTACAAAGGACTTGTGAAGAAAAATGAAACCTATATCTAATTAAGGAACTGATGGACTTTTAATGCAAATTGAAGTTTTTTTTTTGTTTTGTTTTGTTTTGTTTTTTTTTTTTTTTTTTTTTTTTTTACTTACTTTGTTATTTCTCATTTTTTTTCCCTTGAAAAAGTTTCATGACTGAGACCAATATGGAAATGTTTTACATGATAAAATATATATAAACTGAATCAAGCTGCTTAACATTTTTAGAAGCAGGGAGGCAAAAGAGGGAGGGAGGAAAATTTGGAACTCATAATCTTGTTAAAATGAATGCTAAAAAAATTTCTTGACATGTAACTGAGGAAGAAAGTAAAATACTATTGAAAATAAAAAGAATAAAGTCAAAAAATATATTATGGCAGATGCAATCACAGAGAAAAGTTTGTTCAACAGTCTGTTGAGTATCAATATTGAATATAGTACAAGAAAGAAAACATATGTTCATTGAAGGTGTTTTCAAGTTTTATGTGGGATATCCTCTGAAAAGTACAAATAGAAGAAGGTTTTCCCTTGAAAGATAAAATTCTGCAACAGGACACAATAGAAAGAGTGCTTGATTTAGAGTCAGGTCCAAAATGATAGACTCTTCGTTTTATTACCCATATGATTATGGGAATATTACCTAATACCCCTGGGCCCCTATTTCCACATCTTCAAAATGAAATTGTTGTATAGGATAACCTCTAAAGGTACTTCCAATGTAACATTTACCCAGATAACATCCTACTGATCACATTTAGCACTGCAAGATTGTAGGATCTTGATAAAATGTTTGGTCATTCAAATGAGTTTAGCTTCAAATTAGAACATGAATTCAAAGATTATACACATACATATATACATTACATATGTTTGCATGTATATATATATATATATATATATATATATATATATATATATATATATATATATATATTCAAAGGGCATGTATAATTATATAAGCAGTTCATTAAATTGGTTTGTCATGAGACTTAGATGATAGCCAGCTTCATAATCACAAAGATCTGAGTTCATGTACCAAGTCTGAAATATATTGACTATGTGGGTGTAGGCAAATCATTTAACTTCTAAGTCCCCCAGGCAACCTTTTAAGAATAAAATTGAAGAGGTAGTGCTGATCTATATTGGTGAATGTTGTTTACCCTATATCAGTGAAATCACAGACCCAGTTCCTATTCTACCTATAACTTAGATGTTAGAGATGCTGAGCCTAGAATTCAATAGGAAGAGAATTGGGAGACTAGAACACCACTAAGATCTGGAACAGTCATTACCTTTAATGATTCCAAGTAATCTATTGCTGCAAAAGGTCACCTTTATAATACCCATTTTCTATCTGTTGTCACTAGAATGAAAATTTCTGATAGCCCCAGAAAAAAATTGTTAGATACAATTAGATACAAGATAGAGCTAAGTAGGTTGATTAAAGAATATTATAACTAAAGAATATTATAACTGTTCATGGATAGTAATTATAAAGATGCCATCTAAGATTTATTTGTCTGACAGAGGTGGGCTGGTCACATAGCATCAGTAAAGAATAGACCTAAATTATAATCTAAAGCTCACAAAATATTTAAAGAACTAGAGAAAATTCTTGGTCCACTGAATATGTTGTCTATAGAAGAGGGGTAGAAAGACATAAATAATAGTAGCATGGGATAAAAAAGAATAAGTACATTAAAAAAAGTAGAATACATGTGCATTCCAAAAATCATACTACTACATCTAAGTATGATTTAACAGTCTTTCAGGCAAGATTTGGATTGACTGCCTTCTGACTGGGCCTAAGCAATGCTGGTAAATGTTTAACAACTGGCTCTGCTGAGGTGGATATGGGGTATGCATGATTGAGCTTAATCTGCATAATTAACACTTTATCCATCACTTTAAATCCAGACAGTCAACAAACAATAATTCAATATTGATTTATAGCATTTGGTAATTTATGAGGTGTAAATGCTGATCCTGGAAATGTAACATTCAGTTCAAGGTTCCTACCAATTCTAGTCCACCCCTGAGGAAAAATTACCAAAGGTCCTGAGAGATGTATTTCTTCCCAGTTTGGAAAGAAAGAAAGAAAGCAAACTTTAAACTGGAAAGAAAAGACTTCTAATACAGTAAGAAATTTCAATAATCTTGTGGGAGAGAAGAGAAGATATACAAAGAAGAGTAAGATGGTGGTGAACTTCCTAGGCTGCCTGGAACTATACAATATTTAGTATATAGCCTGACTATATCATCCAAAGTTCTCAAAAATTTACAACCTCAAAGTTGGAAATCTCAAATGTTATCTAGTCTAAAACACACACACACACACATACATACACACACACAAACACACACACACACATACACATACACACACACAAACACACACACACACACACTTCTACAGCATAGTTCCAAAATCATTATCCAGTCTCTAAGTAATGATTTTCATTCTACTTTGAGACAACTCTAATTCTTAGCTACATCTAATTCTAGACACATTTATGGATGAGGACATATTATTCCTGGCAGAAGACGTTTTGGAATGGTAAACATTAAAGGCATCTATATTTCTTTCTTTTACTCCATATATGTGTGTATATATCTATATATATATCTATGTATATCTATCTATCTAAGTAGATAGATAGATAGATATACATAGATATATATAGATATACATATATATACACACATATATATGTATATATATATATACACTTAAATTTTGTTTATTATTATATCTTTTTATTTACAATATATGTAAAATGTTTTCAACATTGATCCTTGCAAAATCTTCTGTTACAAATTTCCCTTTCCTTACCCCCACCTCTTCCCCTAGATGACAGGTAGTCCAATACATGTTAAATATGTTAAATCCTATATATGTATACATTTCTATACAGTTATCTTGCTGCAAAAAAAAAAAAATGGATGTAGAAAGAAAACAAAACCTGAAAAGGAAAACAAAAATGCAAGCAAACAATAACAGAAAGAGTGAAAATGCTATATTGTGGTCCACACTCAATTCCCATAATCCTCTCTCTGGGTGTAGATGGCTTTCTTCATTACTGAACAACTGAAAGTGGTTTGAATCATCCCATTGTTGAAGAGAGCCACATTGATCAGAATTTGTCATCATATAGTCTTGTTGTTGTCATCTATAATGATCTGGTTCTGCTCATTTCACTTAGCATCAGTTCATGTAGGTCTCTCTAGGCCTCTCTGTATTCATCCTACTGGTCATTTCTTACACAACAATAATATTCCATAACATTCATATATCATAATTTATTCACCATTCTCCAATCGATGGGCATCCACTCAGTTTCCAGTTGCTTGCCACTACAAAAAGGACTGCCCATGAACATTTTTGCACATGTGGGTCCTTTTCCCTCAGATCGCTTTGGGATATAAGCCCAGTAATAAACTTCACTCCATATATATATATATATATATATATATATATATATATATATATATATATATATATATATATATTCTAGTTTCTCTATTTGATATGAAACTGGACCTCTGTATTGCCAAACAGAAGTCACGCATGATACTCCTGTCCATGCATAGTCAAGGAAGTTTGAAATGGCTCAACTCTATAATGTTAGGCAATTGCATGCACTAATTGAGGGGTTAGTCAACCAACTAATTGTCATCAACTAAGTAATTGCTGACTAAATTGGTTGCACATGTGTAACTCTGAAGGCTGCTTGTTAAGTATATGATCTGTAATGAGGCATTCACACTTAGAGTGGTTCATAGTTATATGTTTAAGCTGCTATTTCTCTCTTACACTGTCCAAAAGAAAAAATTAAAAATTAAGCCAATCACTTTTTGTTTCATTTAAGAAATATTTAACTAGCCACAAGTGCAGATATATTCTGTTCTTGCCAATAGGGAGGTCTGGTGATACAATTGTTGAATGGTCTATATTTCTTTTCTCTCTGATAACTTTACAACACACCTTTGAAACCCTTGTGATTATTTTTGAGGTTTCATTAGCCACCATACAATAAAATCCAAGGGTTTTTTTGTTTCTAGTTGGACATTCACACCAAAGAAAGAAGCCCTCTATGAAATGAACAGCATAGGGAGTACTCATTGAATTCTGTTATTAATGCAGCTGTGTAGTGTCATGAAAAGCATAATTCGGGGCTGCCTCAGATGAAAAAAAGAATTTCAAAGGAAATTTTCCCTTGCTGACTTCTTTGAATATGTTTATAAAAAAATCACAACTTGATTTCATGCTTGTTCTAAGGGAGAGCAAATTAATAAATTGTCCTTACATCATTAAAGCCCCAATTTCAAAATCAGGCTACCAGTCAAATGGGTTGTTTTTAAATAGCTGTCATAGTTTGAGTTCTTTGGTATTTAATTCTTGGATTGTTCCATTGGAGGGCATTATATATGGCTGATAAATGTTTTCTACGGTGAGCCAAAGAAGAATTATAGATTAAGCCTCTCATTTCTCTCCTTTCCACTTTTTTTCCCAGTCAAAAGGAATCAGGAAAGCAGGATTCAAATGAAAACTAAGCAGCACATAATTCTTAAATGAATCACTAAATCTCCATAATAACCAGAACAGCGATTAAGCTGGAACTATTCACAAAGGCTTTGGATGCTCATCTTTCTCTTGAAAGAATCTGTTCCTTAAAATTTGACTTTAGAGATATTCAATCAGCATGATTATCTCCAAGGTATTTTCACCATAAGATAGCTGTCAACTCATTTGAACAAAGCATGAAATTTACAATATATTTACACAAGAGTCCACATGGAGTGTGCTTGAATGTGCTCATTGTGCTCCCTTCAAAGTAGAGTGATGAGGAATCATAGGACTTTTTATGTAGCGGAAGAAGGCAATTTGGCTTTATGTGACACCTTTCATACTCAAAGAATCCTAACAGTGATGCACTTAGAAAGTATAAAGTGCTTGTACTTTGTAAGTGAGATAGTGATGGTTTGGCGATGACTCAGGAAACTATAGCAACTTGAACAGAAGAAGAACTCAAGCTTAACATTAGATGGATCTTGAGGCAGTAGAGAAAAAAAAAAAAAAGAGCTCAGCATGAGTTGGCATCAAGGAAGAGTAGATTGATTCAAATAAAACAAATAACCAGAATTGAAGTCAATGTCCTTGAAACCAAAGAATATTCTATTTTCCTTTCCTTTCTATCCTTTTTTTTTTCCTGTGGGTATCTAACCCTGGAGATTTTTGGTCCAAAGTGAAGTTGTCTGCCCAAATCTTTGACCTATTTTTTTTCTCTCTTGGAAAAGCTCTTTTTTTCTGTTTTTCATAGTCCAAAGGGACTAAGGATTTTAATCCAAGCTCTCTAAGGAAGAAAATATTTGTAAGTATTAAAGAATTTTTAAAAATTAAAAAAAGAAATGACAGACTTGCAGTTCATAAATACTACTTCTGATTCACTAAAGAACAGTTGTCAGCCAGAATGACATGTCTTATGCTAAGTACAAATGATTCCTCTAAAGAGCCTCTTAAAGACACAGATCCTGATAGCACATGCAACAGCATCCAAGGATAAAGTCATGAAGACTTCATTAACTCTTATTCTAAATTTCCCTAAATTAAATCCAAATCTCTACATTCAAGTTTGTATAAATGAATAGAAAGGATTAAAAGCTATTTATACTCTAGAAAATTATATGTTTAATGAAGAAAACCAAATATTTTGGTATTGTATATATTCAGCAATGCATTAACATGTACTTTTCTGTATTTTTTCTACAATATGTGCTTTCTTTAATGTATGAGCATTTTATGCTAATTGTAACAGTCTTCAAACCTGGCTTCTCCTTCTAATTTGAATTCTTTAAAATTCCCCAAATTTAAATTCACATGCTTTTCCTCTTACTCTCTATTAGTTAAGTTCTCTCCTCCTACTTGTATATTTCAGTATTGTTAAGTTTCTCCCATATTTCAAAGGATGTGACACTGAAAGTTTTCTACTACCTGCCTTTGGCCTTATTTCATACTTCCTAGTACAATGTCTTGCAGATGGTAGGCAATTAATAAAAGATTGTTGAATTAAGTTAAATGTGTACAAATGAGAAAATTACTTTGGTCGTTAGGCTACTTTCAGCAGGTACTATTTTAATGAGATTAAATATAATGATTAAAATGCCAAATGTGATGGATTTCTGTCTAATTTACAATTATCTTAGACAACATTCTGGGTGGCTCAAGGACAACAAAATAGAGTAGAAGTTAGGCATGGAGTTTTTACTTTAATCCATCAGTCCAAGGAGTTGCAATCTAAGAGAATGGATGAATAAGTGTTATTGCAAAAGGTACATTTCCCACAAAATGAGTTGACAAATTGACCTGAGAAGAATAGTCTTCATAGAGAGGCTGTACAATTTACCAACAATTTGTTTCTGTTATTAATTTTCAAAGCATGTTTTTTTTGGAAAAGTTTAGCCTTAAAGGAATAATAGCATAGTGATCTGTAAAAATATATATTTCTAAAGAACAAAAAAAAGAAAGACCACTGAACCTATCAGTAAATGTGGCTTCTGTGGTCTCAGTTCTGCTATTAATTGATTCACTGTGTGACTTTGAAAAAGTGTCTTTTCTTCTTTGGATTTTAGTTTTCCCATCTATCTAATTAGGAACTTGACTTATAGAATGTTTGTGGCCCTTTCAAGTCCAAAATCAACAGATTCTAAGGTAGTAATCATTTTTTTTTCTAAATATATCTCCTGATTCAAGAAGCTATTGAAACTCAGTTTAGAAGTCAGAAAATCTTTATTACCAAATAACTCTGACAATTGCTATGAAGGAGGTTTCCATCAAAACAGAAACGATATTTCCTTGAAAACTGAAATTATGCTTCCATGAAGCTATACTTATTCCACTAGTTTTGATTCTTGTGACTCAATCAATCCAACAACATTTTTTTTTAAACTCTGACTATGGGCCACTTGCACTATGCCAAATACTGGAGATAAAAAAGGGCAAAAATTTTACTTCTGCTTTTAAGAAATTCACAATCTAATGGGAGGAAATATAAGATAGAAACTACATCAATATAAAATAGAGAGTAGGTGAATGGGAGGAAAGAAATTAAAAATAAGAAGACACCAGCCTTCAGGGCTGAGGAAAGGCTTCCTAAAGGAGGAGACATTTGAGTTTAATCTTCATAGAAATTGGGGAACTAAAAGAAAGAAGTTAGGAGATAGAAACTTCAAGGCAACACTGTATATAAGAGTAAGGATTCAAAGATGACACACTCTGGCTGTAAGTTTAGGGGAAGAGGGGAAGATGCGAAGTTAAAAAGAGGAGATGATTTAATGGGGGAAATAGAGTTCAAATTGGATATGTTTTCTTTGAGATGCCTATGATACATAAAAATTTGAAGATGTCCAAAAGTCTGTTAGTGATGTTACACCAGAGCTCAAAAAAGAAATTAGGGTTAGAGACAGGAAAGATGGACCAAATGACAAAGGGAGTATATGTAGGGTATGTTTGTGTGTGAGAGAGACAGGCAGATAGACAGACAGAAGGAGAGAAAGAGGGAGGGAAGGGAAAGAGAGAGACAGACAGAAAAAAAGACAAATGTTAGCATGTTTATATATATGCATGTTGATATGTACATATATGTAGGCAACATACATAAGTGTAGCAATTATCTATATAAAGTTTTTTTAATCTCTTTAAATTATTAATATGTTCTTATCTTTAAGATCAAAACAAATACTATCTTTCACAAGAAGCTTTCCCTTTTCTCTTCAAACCAGTAGCTTCATTTCCCATTCTGAATCGAAGAGAGATACAGACATAGACAGAAATAGAAACCCAGATACAGAGATAGACAGACAGATATGTAGGTTTGGAGATACATAAAGTATTTGTTAAGCAACTACTATGAGCCAGGTATTGCTCTAAATTCTTAGAATACAAATACAAGCAAACAAAACAGATGATTTATATTATTTTTCTATAATTCTCACGAATTAGTTTTATAACATAATTTTTTTGCATATTGTGGGGTTTTTTTAACCTTCCTACTCAACTACAACCCCTATCAGGTAAGATGTAATTTTGAAAATGTTGACTTTAGAGTCAGAAGATTGGCATGAAAATTCTAGTTCTAGAACTTCTTTCAGACTGTATGACTTTGGACAAGTCATTTAACCTTACTGGGAGTTACTTTCATTATCTATAAAATGAAGGGATTAGATTACAAGGTTTTTAATATCTTTTTCAGTTCTATGCACATATGCACTTTAGCTTTAACACAATGTTCTAAATAGTTGAATAAGTTTCTATTGAATTAGATTGAATTGTTGTTCCTCTCTTAATTAGTTGATCCATAGCTCATCAATGGAAATGACTCTCCAGCAATCACTATAACTATCTGAACTTCCTTTAGGGCAGAACTTAAAACCAAAGGAAGGATGAATCCCTTGCAACAAATTTCTCTAGCCCATTTTTATAGACAGTAGGGAAGTATTTCCTGCAGTGAGGCAGCCATTAACTAAATGGTACCACAGTGTCTGAAAAAATTTTATATATCTCCAAAAGTGCCTAACTCCCACCTAGGGATTAGTTTATGTGCTGAGAGAATCTGGATCTCTGTGATTTTATTCTACCTGTCTCACTCCAAATACACTCAAATCTATGTTCATTCTATGAATAACCTGAATAGTCAGACAATTAAATTAGCCCAAATTTATTGAGATTTATGTAATAGAATGTCACCAACCCTTAGCTCTTTCATTTCAAAATGTTTCCTCACATCTTGTATGGTAGATTTAATTGCTACTAGCTCCTGTTATTACTATCTTTATAAAGATTCCACATAGTCTCAAAATTAATAAACTCTCTTTTTTAAAATATGAAAAGAACTACAAGTTGCTTTTGCATTCTGAAGGATTTTAATTAGATATGTTACTTGTAAGTAGAACCAAACAGTGGGTAGTAAAGTCTTAGAATGCTACTAATTACAGTCTTCATTCTGTTTTCCTTCTTAGGTAACTTATTAATAACTAGAAAAAAACATTGAACCAAGTATTCTCCCACACAGGAAAAACTGATTTCTTTTTTTTTTTTTTTTAAATTCATTTTTCCAAATTATCCCCTCCCTCCCTCCACTCCCTCCCCCCATGGCAGGTAATCCCATACATTTTACATGTGTTACTATATAACCTAGATACAATATATGTGTGTAAATACCATTTTCTTGTTGCACATTAATTATTAGCTTCCGAAGGTATAAGTAACCTGGGTAGATAGACAGTAGTGCTAACAATTTACATTCGCTTCCCAGTGTTCCTTCTCTGGGTATAGTTATTTCTGTCCATCATTGATCAACTGGAAGTTAGTTGGATCTTCTTTATGTTGAAGATTTCCACTTCCATCAGAATACATCCTCATACAGTATTGTTGTTGAAGTGTATAGTGATCTTCTGGTTCTGCTCATTTCACTTAGCAACAGTTGATTTAAGTCTCTCCAAGCCTCTCTGTATTCCTCCTGCTGGTCATTTCTTACAGAGCAATAATATTCCATAACCTTCATATACCACAATTTACCCAACCATTCTCCAATTTATGGACATCCATTCAACTTCCAGTTTCTAGCTACAACAAAAAGAGCTGCCACAAACATTTTGGCACATACAGGTCCCTTTCCACTCTTTAGTATTTCTTTGGGATATAATCCCAATAACAGCAATGCTGGGTCAAAGGGTATGCACAGTTTGACAACTTTTTGGGCATAGTTCCAAATTGCTCTCCAGAATGGCTGGATTCTTTCACAAAAAACTGATTTCTTAAGAATGCCACTGACCATAAATCTCTATTAACTTGAAATCTGTATACCTGAATAACTGTGAGAACTGATGCTAATAATGATAACCAGGAAGTATTAATCTTTAAAAAAATTGTTTATCCAAAGAAGGCTTATATATGCTTTCACACACCCACACACACACACATACACACACACACACACACACACACACATACACACACATTATATGCTGCCTCAGAAGTCTGCAAACTGCTGTCAAAAGAACTATAGGAGAAAATGCAGCTACAGAAATAATGACCAGACATCTGGCTAAGGAAAATGCCAATGAAATTTGCAAAAGAATTATATGGGGATTAGACAAAGATACTCCTTTAGAGGAGATCATAAGACGATGTGCTACATTGGGAACAAATGCTTTTTACACCTGGACTATGATGAACATGGAAAGACAGGGTCCCTCTTGGCAAAGGACTTCTAGAGAAATTCATCAATGTTTTCAATGTGGAAAAATTGGACATCTAAGAGCTCAATGTAGATATGGAGATAGAGTGAGAAGACAAGGTGAAAGAAGACCTAAAACTCCATGTCCAAAATGTCACAAAGGCTTTCACTGGGCCTCAGAATTCATATTGACCCAGGGAAATGAGAAGTGGGGCCCAGATCCAAGATATCAATCAAAAGGATAGGTGGGGCATGATTGCAACTGAAGTTACACGCAAAAAGCCTTTAGAAGGTCAGGACTCTGATTTGATCAACCAGCAGAAAAGCAATCACATGGAAGAAAGGGATTATTTGATAATTCAGCCAAAAAGCAATCAGATAGCAGAAATGGGTTACATTTGGGGAGAATACAGGCCTTTTAAACCAACAGGGTTGTGTCCAGTGCAAGCAGTTCCACTGTCCTTAGATAAGTGCCAGGTGATGTGGAGAGACCCAGAAAGTGGTGAATCTAAGGGACCAGATAGGTTAACTGCCTGGGGGAGAGGGCTTGCTTATATTTCTTCAGATGGATAAGGAATCAGATGGGTGCCAATGAGTCGTATTTGCCTTGTCCATCAGAGAGAGACAGAAAAAGAGAAAGACCTCAAAACAAAGGAGAAAATCTAAGAAACATCTGACACTGAAAGAGCATGGCTAATAAGAAGACTGTTAAAGAGCTTTGAAACCAGCAGGAATCATTGGATTTCCTAACACAAGATGAGACTAATGGACAATGAATGGACTTATGGACATTTATAAATTCTCAATTTATGATTATTTGATCATGTTATTTGTTACATACTTCTAGCATGTATAATGGTACTGTGTTACTATGTGCTTATGTAATTTATGTAATTATGTGTAATACCTCCCATACTGATGGATTTATGTTTCAAGGACATGACTACTCTATGTCCTAAATCAAAAGAAAGGGGGAGATATTAGGATTACCAGATGAGAATTCAGGTTGTCTGGACAGTGACAAGTTGAGAATTCAGGTTGTCTTGACAGTTCTCTGGCTCAGACCTTTGGTTCAGGCCTTTAAAGGGAGTTTACACCTTAGGAATTTTAAGAGGAGCAAGTTTATTGGTGGAAGTATTTCCCCATGCCCCATTGAGTTCTCACCTGCCTATTCTCTGGGAGGATAAAAGAAGGGCAGCATTGGGCCTGAGAGAATCGACTCTGGGATAAAGTTTTGACGCCAGGCAGGCTGAAAGGAGACCAGTCTGATTTGAGGAAGGACAAGAGTTGGAGGAGATTCAGAACTCCCAAGAAACCTGCACACAGAGGAAAAGATTTTACAGATCTCCTCCCGGAGAAGGATTATAATTAAGCAGACGACCAGACCCTCACAATTCAAGAATTTTACACTGTTCTGTTCAATATTCTGTTCTGTTTTGTTCTGTTATAATAAATACATTACTGAACTAGAGAATTGTTAGGTACCATGTTAAATTAGATAATTATATCCATTCCAGTGACTTAGGATCTTGTAAGAATCCTAACATCTCCCCCTTTCTTTTGATTTGGGACATAGGGTGGTCATGACCTCCTTGATTTTTTAAGGAGGTGATCACTCCTTTCCTGACTTCTCAAAAAAGAAGTGAAAACAATTGTCAGGCAGCAAACACTATATTCATTTACCATTCTTCAGTCTTTTGTGACACCAGACTGACTCTTGGTTTGATGAGGGATGAGGAATAATTACTGAAAGTTGAGCTTTTCTGCTCAACAGTTGCAAACTGTGTGTTGGCTCAGCTTTCCCACCAATAAACTTCATGCTTTGAGATGGGGCTGCCACTCTTGTTAATCTGACTGTTTAGCTGGAGAAATGATCTGATTTGTCCTGTATTTTGTTCCACACCTTCATCACACTCACATACTGTTTCTCTCTTCTCTTTACAAAGGTATAGTCATTTTTTGCTGTGAGGGTGCATCCATGAAGTTTTGTAATAAAAAAAGGACAATATTGATGTTGAGAATATCATGAGACACACAAATCTTCAATAGAGAAATGACCCTTGCTGGTACTCTTTCCAAACTTTAATCTTTCAAAGCACTCTCTGCCATAACTGATAGTCCATGCCTACTCAAATGCCATAATCACCAAATCTTCATAAAATATTTTCTTTGATTTCATCAGTATTTGTTATAGTGGCCACATATGCATTGTTTATAGTGCCATAGAACTTTCTTGGAAATGCAAATTGAATTGTCATAAACCTGTCTTTCATTCCTTTCGGGAGGCATTCAAGATTTTTGACTAGAATAGATCAAATTTCACTACAAAACCTATGCTAGTTTTACAATACCCCCCTTTCCTTGAAGTCACTGCATAAAAGTGAATATCTAGTTCTGACTTTGGAAAGCTGGCCTTCATTTGCCAAACTTGTTTTATTCAAGGCTGCTGTCCAGGTGCTATATCTGCTGTGTTCTCTCACAAGAGCTGTTTGTCTTTTAGATCTAAAGGATTTTTTATTATGCATAAGCATGGTTACCTACCAATTGTGAGTAGCGTCACTTTTGCAAATGTTTTTGCACATTTTTTAGTGCTTTGACCACAGAATATGCTTTCTACTTGCATAGAAAGGTCCAGGTTAGGTGAAATGAAAGAGACATTTTAGGACGTCTTTTTTAGTCCCTTCCTCATTCGTGGAGAAGATCAGCATGGCCTAAGCAACTGCTCAGACACTCAGGAGGCTGCTGAATCTGATTGCTGATAAAAACAGTGAGAAGTCTATGCCCTGGGCCACCTATATTCAGGATTATGATTACAAATCCCAGTGCATCTGCACCTGCTGCTTTATACTTCCCTGTTGTCATAGAACTTTGAAGTAAATAAAAATGGTATAGGTGACATTTTGACTTATATATAAATTGTATTTAAGTGAGGCAAAATTGCACAAAGCCACCCCTCTACTTTCTTTTTCCAGAGTCATAAAAGTATAGTGGCAAAACAAAAGTCAAAATGACTGGTAATGACTCAAGATGTGGTACATGATCTTGGAACATCCAATGCCTAACCAGGCTCTAAGATCTCCATAGCACTTGCTTTAGTTATCCCTGTGGCTATTGGAACAAATTGTTCTCATCTTTTCATTTCAAGGAAAAGTGTTCACATGCTTGAGGTAAATACCCTCTAACTTACCTATAGGTTTGAAAGCTCCTATTACTCTCAATTTGGCTTAGCCTATCTGCCAAAAAAATTTTATCAGGATGTGGATAATGTGTATGTTATAATTTCTTGGTGCAAGTGGTAAAAAGCAACCCTGAAAAGGGTTCAGCAGCCTTCACAGCAGGGGTACTAGTTTTCCGGAATATCTGTATATTCCCCTATCATACACATTAAAATGGTAGAAGTAGGATTGAATCCCAGCCCTCTGGCTAGAAATCCTCTGTTTTTTATGGAAGCAATGCAAAGCCTTTCTGAATCTAAGCTCTGTGTTGTTTCTGACTAATCAAATAGACCCTTTCAAATCTTCCAAATAAAAGGTAGTTTCCCCTAAGATAGTTTAGTCCTAAGGGGGAAATGAGAGACAAAGATCATTAAGTAAGATGGATTTTTATTCAACTGAGATAACTCTCAACAAGTCTTTCTGAATATATAGTGCCCACTTTCTCTACAATATTAAGTTCTTGACATATTTTTCCTGTAAATAAAAAACTACCATCCAACAAAGTGTATTAGAGAGTGGAATGAGAAAATAAAGGAGTTGTTATTTGTTCATGGACACCCTAAGAAAATGTAGCACATTCTAAATTTGAACTTAAAATTTCCTGATTCAAAGCCAAGCCCAGCTATCCCTTATGATGACATTCTATTTCTAAAAAGTTACTGATATATATATATATATATATATATATATATATATATATATACATATCTGTCTGGAAAGAAAGTGAGGAAGAGAGGGAAAATAAAAAGAAAGAAACAAAGTGAGATGGGGGAAGGACAGAGACAGAGAGACAGAAATATAGAGACATAGAGCAAGACAGACACATAGAGACACAGAGATGGAAACACAGAGAAAGAGAGATTCTACAGTAATGAAATCAAAATCAAATCTCAAGTCCCCAAAATATTTATATTCACTTAATAAATGATGACACAAATGATAACACAAATAAATGGAAGAGAGAGATTATAATTCTTCCATTGTTTAGCACCTCTGCTCTTTCTTCCCAGGAGGAGAGATTAGGTCACACTTCCTTGTTACCATTGGTCTGTTATATTTCTAGCTTTCCTTGCTTGTGAAAGCCTTTTCTGAAAGGTCAGCAACACTTCAAAATTTTCTTTTTTGCCTAATGAAGAGCATCTTTCCTTAATGAATGATCTCATCTCTTCCAGTCTTCTCTAATAGATTGCACTGAGCATCATCCTCTGTTTCTAAATTCTCTATATATACTCTTTCATTCCCTGCTATCTGAAAACTTGTCCTATTGTCACTCCACCTCATCCTTAAAAAAATCCTCACTTAATTTTTTCACTCTTATGAACTATTGTCCTTTATCATTTGTATCTGCAATTAAACTTGGATACCATACCTCAACTTCATTTAATCTTATTGTCTTCTAAACACTTAACAGTGGATATCATCAAAGTTCTATCTAGGACCAACTTTCCTTTTGTATCTATATTTTCTCAGTGATTTCATCAAAGAGAACTGCCCAGAAGTAATAGAATCAGAAGGTAAAATAGGCATGGAAAGAATTCATCAAACACCTTCTGAAAAAGACCCTAAAATAAAAACTCCAAGGAATATTGTGGCCAAATTTCAAAATTACCAGACTAAGGAAAAATATTACAAGCAGCCATAAAAAAATAATTCAAATACCGAGGTGCCAAAATAAGGATCACTCAAGATCTGACTGCCTCCACATTAAAGGATCAAAGGGCCTGGAATCTGATAGTCCAAAAGAACTTGGAATGCAGCCAAGAATAAACTACCCAGCTAAGCTAAACATTTTTTTTCATGGAAGAAGATGGATATTTAATGAAAAAGATGAGTTCCAATTGTTTCTAAGGTGAAAAAAAAAACAGATCTAAACAAACAAACAAACAAAAAAATTATCTCTTTTCAGATCAAGATGCAATAAAAACTACATTCAACAAAAAGTTAGGGGTAAATAGACCAAAAAGTAATTGGAAACTAAATAATCTCATCTTAAAGAATGATTGGGTGAAACAACAAATTATTGACACAATTAATAATTTCACCCAAGATAATGACAATGATGAGACATCATACCAAAATTTGTGGGATGCAGCCAAAGCAGTAATAAGAGGAATTTTTTTATCTTCAGAGGCTTTCTTAAATAAAATAGAGAAAGAGAAGATTAATGAATTGGGCCTGCAACTTAAAAAGCTAGAAAAAGACCAAATTAAAAATCCCAATCAAATACTAAACTTGAAATTCTAAAATTAAAAGGAGAAACTAATAATATTGAAAGTAAAATAATTATTGAACTAATAAATAAAACTAAAAATTAGTTTTATGAAAAAAAACAATAAAATAGATAAACCTTTGGTAAATCTGATTAGAAAAAGGAGAGAGGAAAATCAAATTATTAGTCTTAAAAATGACAAGGGAGAAATTTACATTAATGAAGAGGAAATTAGAGAAATAATGAGTTACTTTGCCCAACTTTATGCCAATAAATTTGATAGCCTAAGTGAAATGGATGATTACCTCCAAAAATATAGGCTTCCCAGATTAACAGAGGAGGAACTAAATTGCTTAAATAATCCCATTTTGGAAAAATAAATAGAACAAGCTATTAATCAATTCTCTAAGAAAAAAATCCTCAGGACCACATGGATTTACATGTGAATTCTACCAAACATTTAAACAACAATTAGTCCCAATGCTATATAATCTATTTTTAAAAATAGGGAATGAAGGAATCCTACCAAACTTTTTTTTTTTTTTTTTTTTTTTTTTTTTTTTTTTTTTTTTTTGACACAGACATGGTACTGATACCTAAACCCGGTAGGTTGAAAACAGATAAAGAAAATTATAGACCAATCTCCCTAATGAATATTGATGCTAAAATCTTAAATAAGATATGAGCAAAAAGACTACAGAAAACCATCCCCAGGATAATACACCATGATCAAATAGGATTTATACCAGGAATGCAGGGCTGGCTCAATATTAGGAAAACTATCAGTATACTTGGCCATATTAATAACCAAATTAACAAAAGCTATATGATCATCTCCATAGATGCAAAAAAGCATTTGATAAAAATCCAACATCCATTCCTATTAAAAACAGTTCAGAATATAGGAATAAATGGACTTTTCCTTAAAATAATCAGTAGCATCTATTTAAAACAATCAGTAAGCATCATATGTAACGGGGATAAACTGCAACCATTCCCAATAAGATTAAGAGTGAAACAAGGCTGCCAACTATAACCATTACTATTCAATATTGTATTAGAAATGCTAGTTTTGGCTTACTCAACCAAAGAGACTAAAGGAATTTGAAAAGGTAATGAGGAAAGCAAATTATCACACTTTGCTGATGATATGATGGTATACTTAGAGAACTACTAAAAAAAAAAAAAACTATTAGAAATAATCCACACCTTTAACAAAGTTGCAGGATACAAAATAAATCCACATAAATCATCAGCATTCTTATGTATCACTAACAAAATCCAACAGTTAGAACTACAAAGAGAAATTCCATTTAAAGTAACTACCGATAGTATGAAATATTTAAGAATGTATCTGCCAAGGGAAAATCAGAAACTATATGAGCAAAACTACCAAACACTTTCCACACAAGTTAATTCTGATCTAACAAATTGTAAAAATATTAAATGCTCTTGGATAGGGTGAGGAAATATAATAAAGATGACAGTACTACCTAAACTAATCTACTTATTTCGCACTATGCCAATCAGACTCCCAAAAAACTATTTTAATGACCTAGAAAAAATAACAAGAAAGTTCATATGGAAAAACAAAAGGTCAAGAATTTCAAAGAAATTAATGAAAAAAAATCAAATGAAGGTTGTCTACCTCTACCAGATCTAAAATTATATTATAAATTAACAGTTATCAAAGCCATTTGGTATTGGCTAAGAAATAGACTAGTTGATCAGTGGAATAGGTTAGGTTCAAAGGACAAAATAGCCAGTAACTTTAATACTCTAGTATTTGACAAACCCAAAGACCCCAGTTTTTGGGATAAGAACTCAATGTTTGACAAAAATTACTGGGGAAATTGAAATTAGTATGACAGAAACTAGACATTGACTCACACTTAACACCATACACCAAAATCAAATCAAAATGGCATAAAGAATGAGATTAAAAATAAATTGGAACAACATAGGATAGTTTACCTCTCAGACCATGGAAGAGGAAGGAATTTATAACCAAAGAAAAACTAGAAATCATTATTGATCACAAAATAGAAAATTGTGATTATATCAAATTGAAAAGTTTTTGTACAAATAAAACTAATGCAGATAAGATTAGAAGGGAAACAATAAACTGAGAAAACATTTTTACAGTCAAAGGTTCTTATAAAGGCCTCATTTCCAAAATATATAGAGAATTCACTCTAATTTACAAGAAATCAAGCCATTCTCCAATTGATAAATGGTCAAAGGATATGAACAGACAAGTCTCTTTCTGAGGCTTGAGTTAAGTGACTTGCTCAGGGTCACACAGCTAGGAAGTCTTGAGTGTCTGAGACCAGATTTGAACTCCGGTCCTCCTGAATTCAAGGCTGGTGCTCTATCCACTGCGCCACCTACCTGCCCCCGAACAGACAATTCTCAAATGAAAAAAAATGAAACTATTTCTAACTATATGAAAAGATTATCCAGGTCATTATTAATCAGAGAAATGCAAATTAAGACTACTTTGAGATACCACTACACACCTGTTAGATTGGCTAGAATGACAGGGAAAGATAATGTGCAATGTTGGAGGGGATTTTGGAAAACAGGGACACTGATATATTGTTGATGGAATTGTGAATACATCCAGCCATTCTGGAGAGCAATTTGGAACTATGCTTAAAAAGTTATCAAAATGTGTATGCCCTTTGAACCAGCAGTGCTACTACGTGACTTATATCCCAAAGAGATTTTAAAGAAGGGAAAGAGACCTATATGTGCAAGAATGTTTGCAGCAACTCTCTTTGTAGGGTTCCAGAAAGTGGAAACTTTATGGATGCCCATAAATTGGAGAATGGCTGAATAAATTGTGGTATATGAATATTATGGAATACTATTGTTCTGTAAGAAATGACTACCAGGATGATTTCAGAAAGGCCTAGAGAGACTTGCATGAACTGATGCTGAGCGAAATGAGCAGGGGTAGGACTAGGAGATCATTCTCTACTTCAACAACAATGCTATATGATGATCAATTCTGATGGACGTGGCCATTTTCAACAATGAGATAAACCAAATCAGTTCCAATAAAGCAGTAATGAACTGAACCAGCTACACACAGCAAAAGAACTCTGGGAGATGACATAGAATTCCCAATCCCTCTAATTTTGTCCGCCTGCATTTTTTTTTCCTTTCACAGGCTAATTGTACATATTTTCAAAGCCTGATTCTTTTTGTACAGCAAAATAACTGTTTGGACATGTATACATATACGGTGTTTAACATATTTAACATGTATTGTTCAACCTGCCATTTGGGGGAGGGGATGGAGGGAAGGAGGGGAAAGATTGGAACAAAAGGTTTTGCAATTGTCAATGTTGTAAAATTACCCATGCATTTATCTTGTAAATAAAAGCTATAATAATAATAAAAAAAGAAAATTAGTATTGAGCCAAGAGAAACCAAAGAAGCTATAAGAGGCCAAGTAATATCAAAACAAAACATAAATAATAAAAAGATAGAACAGTATGTGAAAAATATCACAAGGGAAAAAAAAAAGAACGAATCTGGAAAATAGATCAAGAAGAGAAAATATAAGAATGATTGGATTGCCTGAAAGATGTTACCAAAAGAAGAACCTTGACACAATAATGCAATAAATAATCCCACAAAATTGTCCTAGTGTGATAGAATATCAGGGGACAGTAGAAATAAAAGGAAAAAAAATTCACTGATCACTACCTCAAAGACATCCTTTGTGGAAAACACACAACAATATTATTGCCAAATTTCAAACCCCCCAATGAATTTTTTTTTGCAAGAAACAAGAAAAAAAACAATTCAAATATCATGGATTTACAAATAGAATTATATAGAACTTACAGGTATCCACAATAAAAGACTACACGTCCCAGAATCATATATACTGACAATCAACTAGTCCTGCAGCCAAAATTATCATATTCAGAAAAATTATCCATATTATTGAATTGTACAAATAAGAAAAACAAATTTATAGATTTTCAGGACTTTTTTCCAACCAAATCTGAATTTAATAAAAAACTTAACATATAAGAACCAATTTCAAACATCAATTTTAATGAACTCAACATGGTAAATTGTTTATATTTTATAAGTGGAAATGTATACCATATGTTTAAAATTGACATCAGTAATTGGGTGCTCAACATAAAGATTGGGGAAAAATTGAATGATTTGACTCTATAAAGCAACACTGTCTAGGAAAAATATAACAATAAAAATTATATTATACAAATGAGATTCAGAGAAAGAATAAACATAGAAGCATTAGAGGGGGGAAGAGTCACATCAAGAATGGGTTAAATAGGCAATACTATTTGGTATAGCATCCTCCAAAATCTATAAAGAAATACTGAGGCAGAGAATAGAATAAGGTGACGTATAAATGATGTGTAGATTTAAGGCATATATAGAAAGTATATAGATTAATGAGAAAAAAAGAAAGAGGAAGAGTAAAGGGTAACATAAGATAAGGAGATACATAAGGGTGTGTAGAGAAATGGTAGTGGGATAAGGTATGTAGATTCATGGGCTTGGGACAAATATGGAAGAAAAGGATGGGGGGATAAGATAAGGGAGGAATCCATGAAGGGAAGAAGTTAAGTAATTGTAAGGTAAGATAAGAAGCTGAATGAAAATGCAAGAGTTATCAAGGCTAGGAAAGAAGAGATATACAGATATTACAACAAGGACCAGGAGTCGAATTTTCTAGAAAAAATAGGGCTAGTAATCATTGAGCTTAGACAGATTCAAGCTTAAAGGTTCAATTAAGAGAGAAATCTCTTATATGTCAGCCATGTTATTATTATTCTAGATGCATGTTTACATGTGGGTAAATACATATACATATAAATATGTGTCTGAGTATATGTGGGTATGTATGCATGTAGATAACATGTATGTACACATACATATATGTGGATTTGTATGCAAATGTGAGTGTGTGTGAGGAGGTATTTATGTATAGTATATTTGTGTCTGTGTATAACTATATCTACGCTTAAATGTAGCCTGCTTTGGTGAAGTGGGGGAGATGAAAAGGGGTAAAAGAATAAAGTAAGAAGTGCTCAGGAGACAATAAGAATAATCTATAAAGAAGCAAAGAAAAGATAGACACACAAGAATATAATTTTTTCTATTATCATATGTGCTTTTTTGAAATAGAAATTTGTTATATATATTTTAATCCTCCCTGATATTCTGCTGAGCACATAACAATGTTTTGTTTTGTTTTCCTTTTTTGTCTTTACTTTTTTTTTCCATTTTTTTAAATTTTGTATTTATTTCAATAATTTAAAAAAAAGAAATTTAAAAAATAACTAGGCAAAGGAGAAAACCTAACCATAGAAAGTTACTATGAGAATAGGAAAGGCTGGGGTTTATGAGAATAGGGAACTTAGAAGAAGAAGAAGAAGAAGAAGAAGAAGAAGAAGAAGAAGAAGAAGAAGAAGAAGAAGAAGAAGAAGAAGAAGAAGAAGAAGAAGAAGAAGAAGAAGAAGAAGAAGAAGAAGAAGAAGAAAAAAAAACTCTTCTTCCCCAAAGAGTAATGTTAAATAATCACCTGCCCAGATGGAATTCATAGAAGAATTCATAAAAGACTTTTAAAGTCAAATGAGAGGGACTGAAAAAAAATTTAAAAACTAAAATAAAATAAGAACCATCCAAGAAAAAGAAGAAGAGTATGAAAAATCATTCAGCCAGCTAGAAAAAGAAATTCAGAAACTTAAGGAAGAAAATGATTCTTTAAAAATTAGAAGGGGGCAAGAGGAAGCCAATGAAATTATAATAGACCAAGAAATAATAAAACAAAATATAAATATATTTTTTAAATTAAATATAATATGAAACATAAGAAAAACAGTAGATCTGGTGAACAGATTAAGAAGACAAAAAAATTTAAGACTAATTACCTGAAAGGTATGATCACAAAAATAATCTGGATATAATAATACAAGAAACAATAAAGAAAACTGTCCTGATGTGTTTAAACAATGGGGGGGGGGAGAATAACTTACAAGGAAAGCCTACGGTGACATCATAGCTAAATTTTGAAACCCCCAGATCAAATAGAAAATTTTACAAACAACAACAAATAAAGACAAATGTGTTGGAGCCACAATGAGAACCACACAAAACGTATAAGTGTTTACAATAAAAGACCATAGATCTTGGAATCCTGTATATCAATGATCTAAAGAACTAAGATTATAGCAGAAAACATTATGTCCTGCAAAATTAAGTATAATAATGAACTATATGTGTGTTCATAAATATATACATGCTTAATTATAGCCTGCCTGGAGGAAGGGGAAAAAGGAAAGGATAAAAATGAATAAAGTTTATACACACACACGCACACATACACACACACACACACACACACACACACACACACACACACACACACACACATATCCATATAACAGAAAACAAAAGAAACCTCTTTAAAAAGAAATAAGGAAAAGATGGAAAGTTCTGAATACATTCTTCTATTATATGAGCTTTTTCTGAAGTGGAAATTTATTTCTACCTAATTTTAATCTTTTCTTATGTTCTGCTGTTCATATGACAATGTTTTTTTCTATTTTTATTAGTTTTAAATAATAAATTCACTTTTTTAAAAAGAAGGAAAAAATAATTGGTCAAATAAAAAAAGAGGCAGAAAAATACTTGGTCAAATTGTAAGAAAGACATAAAAAGAACTGAAAAAAAGAACTCCTTAAAAAGTGTATTAGAACAGATGGGGGAAAAAAGAGGTGCAAAATTCAGTGAAGAAAGGAACTACTTAAGCATAATCAGATATATGGGAGGGAATATAAAAACTCATTGAAGAAATTATTATTTTAAGAATTAGAGAGAAAGGCTTATAAGATGGCGGCGTGGAGGCAGACAGCTGCTTGAGCTCCTCGTTTTCTCTCAGAACTTACTTCATGACAAGCCTCTGACTTAATGCTTGACCCAGAAAGAAATCCACAAATTATTACCAAGAGAAGACATCCTTGAAAGTCGCCAGAAAAGGTCTGTGTTTGTTCGGGGGAGGGTCAATCAGACTGGGCGCAGACTGAGGGCAGACAGCCAGAGCAAGACAGGCAGCTCACACAGCTCAGACCAGAGGGGGAGGGGTGTGATCTCTGCCGTTTCTGTGAAAGGGCTTTTGCCCCAGTGTGGATGCTCCGTCTTGGCAGCAAGCCAGGAGCGGTGGAGAGGGTGTAAACACCGAGGTGAAGATTAAAACCCCAGAAAGCCAGCATCTCTCAGAACCCGGCCAACCCCAACCCCCACCTGGACTGACTCGGTGCGTTCTCAGAGCCTCAGAGCGCAGACTCAGTACAGTCATTGCTGTTCTGTTAGTGGCTCTCTGCTGCCCTACCCCCAGTCTGTAGAGGAAGCCCATTAACACCATCCAGCCCCATCCCCCCCAAAACAGACCAATTGTTTCTCTTGTCAGTTTGTTTTCTTTGATTCCTGCTCTGACAAAATGAACAAAAAATTCAAAAGGGCTCTAACCATTGACAGCTTCTGTGTGGAGAGGGAGCAAACTTCAAATGCTGAAGAGACTAGGAACAGAATGTCCCCAGATGTATCCCCTGGGAGGGATATAAGCTGCTCCTCAATACAAAAGAACCTCATAGAGGAAATCAAAAAGGCTCTCACAAGAGAGCTGGAAGAGAAATGGGAAAAGGAAAGGGAGGCTTGGCAAGAGAGCCTGGAGAGGTCATCCCATGCATTCAAAGACAGAATGGATAAAGAAATCAAATCATTGAGAAACAAGATTAGTGAGCTGGAAAAGGTAAACAACTCCAAGGAAAACAGGATTAGTGAGCTGGAAAAGGTAAACAACTCCAAGGAAAACAGGATTAGAGAGCTGGAAAAAGAAATCAGCTCTCTAAAAAATAAAATGGATAAAATGGAAAAAAATTCCATAGAAGATAAAAACTCAATTGGACAATTACAAAGAGATATAAAAAAAGTGAGTGAAGAAAATACATCATTGAAAATTAGACTGGAACAAGTAGAAATGAATGACTCAAGGAGAAACCAAGAGGGAGTCAAGCAAAACCAGAGAAATGAAACAATTGAAAAGACTGTCAAGTACCTTACCAGAAAGACAACAGACCTGGAAAACAGATCCAGGAGAGACAATTTGAGAATAATCGGACTCCCTGAAAAATGGGAGGAAAAAAAAGAGCTTGGACACCATTTTCGAGGAAATTATCAAAGAGAACTGCCCAGACATTCTGGAAACAGAGGGTAAAATAGACATTGAGAAAATTCGTCGATCACCTACTGAAAGGGACCCTAAAATCAAAACGCCAAGAAATATAGTGGCCAAGTTCAAGAACCATCAGACAAAGGAAAAGATATTGGAAGCTGCTAGAAAAAAACAATTCAGATATGGAGGATCCACAATAAGGATAACACAGGATCTAGCAGCGTCCACATTAAAAGAACGCAGGGCCTGGAACATGATATTCCGAAAGGCTAAGGAACTTGGTATGCAGCCAAGAATAACTTACCCAGCAAGAATGAGCATAGTTTTCCAGGGAAGAAGATGGACATTTAATGAAATAAATGAATTCCATCTATTTTTGATGAAAAAACCAGACCTACATAAAAGGTTTGATCTTCAAATACAGAACTCAAGAGACTTCTAAAAAAGAAATCTTGAGAACTATACTTCTGTCAAAAAAATATGTAAAGAACATATGTACAATTTGTCTTAGAAACTAGAGATGGAAAGGAGATTATATCATAAAGTATAAAGTGGTGGTACTACATCTCATGAAGAGGCAAAGGTAACCTATTATATCTGAGAGAAAGAAAGGAGGGAGATGAACATAGCGTGTATCAATAGACATATTCGATTTATGGTGAAACTTCTTCCATTTCATTGAAAAGTGAAAGGGAAGGAGTAAGCTAAGGGGAAGGGAATACAGTAATTTCGAGGAAAAGGGATAAAATAAGGGGAGGATCTTTAAGGTGGGGGAGGGATCCTAAAAAGGGAGGGCTGTGAAAAGCAAGTGGTGTTTACCAGTTGAATACTGGATAGGAGGGTAAAAGGGAAGGAAAGGGGAAAAGCATAAGCAGGGTTTAATAGGATGGCAAGCAATATAGAATTAGTCCTTCTAACCATAAATGTGAATGGGGCAAACTGCCTCATAAAGAGGAAGCAGTTAGGAGACTGGATTAAAAGTCAGAATCCTACTATATGTTGTTTACAGGAAACACACCTGAAACAGGATGAGACATTCAAACTAAAAGTAAAAGGGTGGAGCAGAATCTATTATGCTTCAGGTAAAACCAAAAAAGCAGGAGTAGCCATCCTCATCTCAGATCAAGCAAAAACAAAAATTGATCTAATTAAAAGAGATAAGGAAGGGCATTATATCCTGCTAAAGGGAAGCATCAATAGTGAAGCAGTATCAATATTAAACATGGATGCACCAAGTGGTGCAGCATCTAAATTCTTAAAAGAGAAATTAAGAGAGCTGCAAGAGGAAATAGATAGCAAAACTATAATAGCGGGAGATCTCAACCTTGCACTCTCAGAATTAGATAAATCAAACCACAAAATAAATAAGAAAGAAGTCAAAGAGGTAAATAGAATACTAGAAAAGTTTGATATGATAGATCTTTGGCGAAAGCTAAATGGAGACAGAAAGGAATATACTTTCTTCTCAGCAGTTCATGGAACCTATACAAAAATTGATCATATACTAGGGCATAAAAACCTCAAAATCAAATGCAGTAAGGCAGAAATAGTAAATGCATCCTTTTCAGACCATAATGCAATCAAAATAACATTTAATAAAAAGCCAGGGGAAAATAGACCAAAAAATAATTGGAAACTAAATAATCTTATACTAAAGAATGATTGGGTAAAACAGCAAATCATAGACATAATTAATAACTTCACCCAAGAAAATGACAATAATGAGACATCATACCAAAATGTGTGGGATACAGCCAAAGCAGTAATTAGGGGAAGTTTTATATCTCTACAGGCCTACTTGCATAAAGTAGAGAAAGAGAGGGCCAACGAATTGGGTTTACAACTAAAATTGCTAGAAAAGGAACAAATTAAAAACCCCCAGACAAACACAAAACTTGAAATTCAAAAAATAAAAGGTGAGATTAATAAAATTGAAAGTAAAAAAACTATTGAATTAATTAATAAAACTAAGAGTTGGTTTTATGAAAAAACCAACAAAATAGACAAACCCTTAGTAAACCTGATTAAAAAAAGGAAAGAGAAAAAGCAAATTGATAGTCTTGAAAATGAAAAGGGTGAACTCACCACTAATGAAGAGGAAATTAGAACAATAGTTAGGAGCTACTTTGCTCAACTTTATGCCGATAAATTCGATAACTTAAATGAAATGGAAGAATACCTTCAAAAATATAGCTTGCCCAGATTAACAGAGGAAGAAGTAAGTAGTCTAAATAGTCCCATCTCAGAAAAAGAAATAGACCAAGCTATTAACCAACTTCCTAAGAAAAAGTCCCCAGGACCAGATGGATTTACAGGTGAATTCTACCAAACATTTAAAGAACAACTAACTCCAATGCTATGTAAACTATTTGAAAAAATAGGGATTGAAGGAGTCCTACCAAATTCCTTCTATGACACAGACATGGTACTGATACCTAAACCAGGTAGATCGAAAACAGAGAAAGAAAACTATAGACCAATTTCCTTAATGAATATTGATGCTAAAATCTTAAATAAGATATTAGCAAATAGACTTCAGAAAATCATCCCCAGGATAATACACTATGACCAAGTGGGATTTATACCAGGAATGCAGGGCTGGTTTAATATTAGGAAAACTATTAGTATAATTGACCATATTAATAATCAAATTAATAAAAACCATATGATCATCTCAATAGATGCAGAAAAGGCATTTGATAAAATCCAACATCCATTCCTACTAAAAACGCTTGAGAGTATAGGAATAAATGGACTATTCCTTAAAATAATAAGGAGCATATATTTAAAACCTTCAGTAAACATCATATGTAATGGTGATAAACTAGAACCTTTCCCTGTAAGATCAGGAGTGAAACAAGGTTGCCCACTATCACCATTACTATTCAATATAGTACTAGAAACTCTAGCCTTGGCAATAAGAGCCGAGAAAGAGATCCAAGGAATTAGAGTAGGAAATGAAGAAATCAAATTGTCACTTTTTGCAGATGACATGATGGTATACTTAGAGAACCCCAAAGACTCTGCTAAAAAGCTATTAGAAATAATTCAGAATTTTAGCAAAGTCGCAGGATACAAAATAAATCCACATAAATCCTCAGGATTTTTATACATTACCAACACAATCCAACAGCAAGAGATACAAAGAGAAATTCCATTCAAAATAACAGTCGATAGTATCAAATATTTGGGAATATATCTACCAAAG
This sequence comes from Sminthopsis crassicaudata, assembly GCF_048593235.1. NCBI lineage: Eukaryota > Metazoa > Chordata > Mammalia > Dasyuromorphia > Dasyuridae > Sminthopsis > Sminthopsis crassicaudata. The sequence continues at coordinate 248,560,267 of NC_133618.1, forward strand.
GAGAGTCAGGAATTATATGAGCAAAATTACAAAACACTTGCCACAAAAATAAAGTCAGATTTAAATAATTGGAAAGACATTCAATGTTCTTGGATAGGCCGAGCGAATATAATAAAGATGACAATACTCCCCAAACTAATCTATTTATTTAGTGCTATACCAATCAGACTCCCAAGAAACTATTTCAATGACCTAGAAAAAATAACAACAAAATTCATATGGAAAAATAAAACGTCGAGAATTGCAAGGCAACTAATGAAAAAAAAGTCAGAGGAAGGTGGTCTAAGTGTACCTGATTTAAAGCTATATTATAAAGCAACAGTCACCAAAACCATTTGGTATTGGCTAAGAAATAGACTAGTTGATCAGTGGCATAGGTTAGGTTCACAGGACAAGATAGTGAATAAAAATAGCAATCTAATCTTTGACAAACCCAAAGATCCCAAATTTTGGGATAAGAATTCATTATTTGACAAAAACTGCTGGGAAAACTGGAAATTAGTATGGCAGAAACTAGGCATGGACCCACATTTAACACCACATACTAAGATTAGATCAAAATGGGTCCAAGATTTAGGCATAAAGAACGAAATCATAAATAAATTGGAGGAACATGGGATGGTTTACCTCTCAGACTTGTGGAGGAGGAAGGAGTTTGTGTCCAAGGGAGAACTAGAGACCATTATTGATCACAAAATAGAACATTTTGATTACACCAAATTAAAAAGTTTCTGCACAAACAAAACTAATGCAAACAAGATTAGAAGGGAAGTAACAAATTGGGAAAAAATTTTTACAGTTAAAGGTTCTGATAAAGGCCTCATCTCCAAAATATACAGAGAATTGACTTTAATTTATAAGAAATCAAGCCATTCTCCAATTGATAAATGGTCAAAGGATATGAACAGACAATTTTCAGATGATGAAATTAAAACTATTTCCACTCATATGAAAGAGTGTTCCAAATCACTATTGATCAGAGAAATGCAAATTAAGACAACTCTGAGGTATCATTACACACCTGTCAGATTGGCTAAAATGACAGGAACAAATAACGATGAATGTTGGAGGGGTTGTGGGAAAACTGGGTCACTGATGTATTGTTGGTGGAGTTGTGAAAGAATCCAACCATTCTGGAGAGCAATCTGGAATTATGCCCAAAAAGTTATCAAAATGTGCATACCCTTTGACCCAGCCATACTACTACTGGGCTTATACCCCAAGGAACTACTAGAGAAGGGAAAGGGTCCTGTATGTGCCAAAATGTTTGTGGCAGCCCTTTTCATAGTGGCTAGAAGCTGGAAGATGAATGGATGTCCATCAATTGGAGAATGGTTGGGTAAACTATGGTATATGAATGTTATGGAATATTACTGTTCTATAAGAAATGACCAACAGGAGAAATACAGAGAGGCTTGGAGAGACTTACATCAACTGATGCTGAGTGAAACGAGCAGAACCAGAAGATCATTATACACTTCAACAATGATACTGTACGAGGATGTATGCTGATGGAAGTGGATTTCTTCAACATAGAGAAGAGCTAATCCAATTCCAATTGATTAATGATGGACAGAACCAGCTACATCCAGAAAAGGACTGGGAAATGAATGTAAACTGTTATTTTTACCTTCTGAATCCAATTCTTCCTGTGCAACAAAAAATTCGGTTCTACACACATATATTGTATCTAAATTATACTGTAATATATTTAACATATATAAGACTGCTTGCCATCTGGGGGAGGGGTTTGGGGGAGGAAGGGAAAAAATCTGAATAGAAGTAAGTGCAAGGGATAATGTTGTAAAAAATTACCCATGCATATGTACTGTCAAAAAATGTTATAATTATAAAATAAAATAAAAAAAATTTAAAATTTAAAAAAAAATATATAAAGAAAGGCTTATATAAGTTTTTTCTAAGATTATTGAGAATGATTACAGGTAGCTGTTATAGATCATAAAAATGACTTTTTCATCTAGTCAGAATTTGTACATCCAAATTAATGTTAGCCTTCAGAATAGTTGACCTTGGTAATTTATACAATTATTATAATTTACAAAGCATAAAAAAATCATTTTATTTCTTAGCAAAGTTATGAATAATAGTTTTGGTTATAGTTCTGTTATGGAGGGTAACTATTTCCTTATGTAAATCCAAGTTTTTTTAAGGGCCACCACTATATTTGAATGTGATCTTAAATTAGATCCCTGCTATGAAGTGTAAGTATAAATTTTCTTTTGTCTTGGAAGCTAAAATTCTTATAATAAAGAAAGAAAGCTAACTTGAAAAAAAAAAAAAAAAAAAAGAATTAGAACTGATCAAATGGAAACTCCATGAGATATCAAGAAAAAATAACAACAAAGTCAAAAGAATTGGGAAAATAGAAGAAATGTGAAATATTTCACCAGAAAAAAAAATAATCTGACCTGTAAAATAAACTGAGAAAAGATAATTCAAGAATTATTGAAAATCCAAAAGCTATAGTTTTAAAAATCATACACATAACATTTCAAGAAGTTACAAAAGAAAATTGTCCTGATACATTAAATTAAGAGGGTAAAATATAAATTGAAAGAATCCACTGATCAGCTCCTAAAAGAGATCCCCAAGTGAAAACTCCCAGAAGCATCATAGGCAAATTCCAAAACAACAGAAAGAAACCATTTACATATTGTCAAGTCACAGTCACAATAATACAAAAAATAGCAGCTACCACATCAAAGGAGCCGAGTATTTATAATATGATATTCTGGAAGGCAATGAGGCTGGGATTACAACCAAGAAAAATCTAACCAGCAAAAATGAATATAATCTTTCACAGAGAAAGGTGTTAAAATGAAATAGAGGACTTCTAAATATTCCTGGTGAATAGAAAATGACAAATATTAGAGGGTATTTGGAAAAATCTGGATACTAATGCATTGTTGAAGTTGTGAACTGGTCCAATTTTGGAGAACAATTTTGAATTATACCCACAGGAGTATAAAACTGCATACTCTTTGACCCAGCAATACCATCACTAAGTATATATCCCAAAGACATCAAAGAAAAAAGGAAAAAAAAAATATATATATATATATACAAAAATATTTGTAACAGCTCCTGTATTGGTAGCAAAGAATTGGCAATGAAGGGGATGTTTGTCAATTTGGGAAAAGCTATATATATGGAAAATATATTGGAAAAGTTGGTGTATATGATTTTGATGGAATATTATTGTATTACAAGAAATAGTGAGGTAGTTGTTTTCAGAAAAGTATGAGAGTACTTTTATGAATATTTGCAAACTGAATTGAACAGAACCAATAAAATGTTGCACACATCAACAGATGTCTTTTAAGATCAACTGCTCTGATCAGCCCAATGAAGGATACAAGACAATTCAAGGACCCAAATAATGAAAACTGCTTTCTATCTCCAAATAGAGAACTGATGAAATCTGAATCAGCAGATTGAAGCATATTTTTAAAAAACTTTCTTTAGATATCTTGGGTTTTTAAAATCTGTTTGTTGTTGTTGTTGTTTGTTTGTTTGTTTTTTGCAACATGAATAATGTGGACATGTGTTTTGTCATATATATGTGCTCATATATAATCATTATCATATTGTTTTCCTTCCTTCTCAAGAAAGAGGAAATAATGGTACAGAGTAAAATAATTTGAGAAGCACATTTTTTAAAAATGTTGTTAAATATTTAACATGTAATTAGAAAACATATAATGAAGTAAATTTAAATTTAAAAAAGAAGAATCCTCAGGAGCAATAATTTGTCTTTTAGTATGTTCATGGCTCAAAATGCAATTAAATGACATTGTCACTACACAGTAGGAAACCCCTAGAGTCATCAAGGTTGGCAGAGCCTAGTGAGAGGTTATTTGTGCTTAAAGTGGGATAGGGGAGAGTCCCTCCATTATGCATTACTAGGAGTCGTCCCACCTCAAACTTTGATGTTCTTAAGTGGAACATCAATAGAGTATGTTCCACTGGGGAATATAGCACTCCAAAGGTGCTATACTAATATGAATTTGTAAGATGTTAGAAGGCAATAAGCATTTACTTTGTTTCTTTGGTGTCTCTCTCAGTGTATAGAATAGGTTTTCCATATTGTAGACTCAGTAACTTTTTGTTGAATAAATCAGTGAACTATGAGATTAGGAAATGCTATAGAATAATCAGTATTGCTTTACATTTCTAAGCCTTAAAAGGAATTAGAATTAATCTGATGAAAATCAAGAGCTAGTATGCAAAAGGTAATTAGGGGACCCAGTATAGAAAATTCTGAGCCATGACTCAGGATGACATATCTTCCTGTATTCAAACTCAGCCTTAGACACTTATTAGCTATGTGATTTTGGGCAAGTCATCTAACCCTGTTTGCCTTAGTTTTTTCATCTATAAAATGAGCTAGATAAGCAGCAAACTGCTCCAGTATATTTGCCAAGAAAATGCCAAATGGGGTCACCAGAACTTGAACAAGAATGAAAAAGCTGAACAACATGAAAAAAGAAAATCTCTTATACTTTTTTTTTTTCCTCTCAAATCCTTCCCGCCTTTTCAACTTCCATTCTAGATGGTAAGAAATAGAATCTATACAGGGAAAGAATGCAATCTTTTCTCCTTCAGAAAATAAGTGAAAAAAGCAAAGAGGAAATAGACATATATTGGGAGACAGAAATTTGTGTTCATTCCTAACTCTGTGCCTAACTTGATATGTAAATTTTGAAAAGTAACAATTCTTTGGGCCTCAGTTAAATCATTTATAAAATAGTAATCATAATATCTGTCATGACTGTTTTTCTAAAATATAAAATAGGTCACATATATAAAATGATATTTCATAAATTATCATAGTAATTCAAATTAGAAGGGATTTAAAATCAGATTTTCCAACTCCAAGTCCAGGGCTGCCCCCAGTGCATCAGATTGTTATCCTTTGGGACAGGAATGTATTCTACAAATAAGCGGTATTATTTGGGAAATGGAGGGTGAGCCAATGCAAGTTTGGCAAGGAGAGCAGAATTCTGTAGCTTCATGATTTGGAACACTAACAAAAAGAATTGAAGAAATTCCCCTTGACTCAGTGTGCCATATTAAACATGCCATTTTTAATATGTTAAATATGTTTAAAGAGAAATTAAGTGCTAAATAAATCCAGTATTTGCATTGTTTCTTATAAAACAAGGAACTCCTAGTGAACTCTTTAGAACAAAAACTGTGGTAGCAAAGAAAGCTGCAATGGTAACCATTTAGATAGATAGCATAGATTTCTGCCACCTAACTTATAAAAATAGCAAATAGCTCAAGACTTATTGAACTCCATTATAACTTTTCATTTCTTCTTGAATTTCAGCCTCAATCATAATTTTCTGTGTAGTTTGTTCAAGAGCTTGAATTTATCTCCCAAATAAATTGCTTTGGATTTCCTGGAAATACAGGAGTTAGCAGAAAATGTATAAAATAAGTTAATCACAAATGCAGTGATGATTTTGAAAGGCAAACTACCTGAGAAGGTTTACTTTTAAGATTTAGAGATTCACTCTTCACTCATGTATAGTTGTGAAATAGGATGAAATAGAACAGTGTTGTATTTCTCTCAGAGTCCTGCAGTAAGGGGAAAAAAAAGGATGTAAAGGCATTGTGTATAAATACAAGACATTGCCTCTTTGTCTCCCTTATTTCTCTTCTCTGCCCACTTTCAGGGCAGCATTTAAGAAATATTTTAAATATTATTTGGGGGCAGCTAGAAGGTAGAAAGAATGGATAGAGTACCAGCCCTGAAGTTAGAAGGACCTGAGTTTAAATCTTCCCCCAGACATGTAACACTTCCTAGCTGTGTGACATAGGTCAAGTCATTTAACCCCAATTGGCTCAGGGGGAAAAAATAAAGTTTGCTTGTGGTTCTCAGAATTTTGGAACTCCTAATCTGCCAATTTTGGAGGCTGTACTTTCAAATACCTTTAGTTCTTTCACATTTTAGTGTGTGCAGTGGCATCCCCATCTGTCCTTCCTGATTAATTTTTTTACTATTGAATTAATATCACTACTGCACTGACCTAGCCCAACCTATATGTAGAATTCTCTTTACTTTTAATTTAATTAATTTACTTTTATTGTTCTCATTGTTGTTTTAATTTTTCCTCTATATTTCTTCCTACAATTAAGGTTGCTCTATTCTTATCCCCTCAGGAATTTTCCAAGAAGCCCAAGGTCACTAACAAACTAATTAACTAATTTGAGTAGAGTTGGTAGATAATAAGGCCTTAATGGGTGAGAGGAAGAAACCTTTAGGAGACATTGAATTTGCAGTCACAAAAATTTGAGTTCACCTTCTGCTTTTAATATGGATTGTAAGACTGTGGAAAAATCACTTATTGTATTATACATCTATCTATCTATATACACACACACACATATACATACATACCTATTATTTGCATGTATTTCTTCTCTCAAATCCACACCCTCAATCCTGGGTGTGATTGTGCCCTAGTTATCAGCTCTTATGGAGAGAACTCTCTTTTTGTGCATATCTCTAGAATTCAGAGATATGCTAGTCCAGCACTGTACCTGCCTCTAATACTTTAGCTGTAGAATCTTCTAAAGGGGACCTTATACACAAGTTATTTGTCATCCCAAAAGGTTGTTATGCTGAAAGAAATCAGTTCCAGGTTCCAAGAGTAACCAACATCTACCTCCTCATTGTCTTAGAACATATTATCCTAGGTGACAAAACCTTGAGAACCCCTCCCTCCCTATGATCACAGAAAGTTTGAAATAAGGCCTCAGATAGCCTGGGGAGTCACATTCCTCTAATATATAATCCATCTCACACAAATTAATTAATGTTCAGTGAATTCCTCATGATTGCATGAAGCTCTCCCTGATTTTCACATAGTTTCTCAAACATTTCCTATCCTCTGCATATATCAACATCACACACTTTATACTTTGTTATATACTTCCAGTAATCAGCTTGTTAATATGCCTACTGCATTATGTACTGATTACCAGGTAAATGTTCTGATAAGTTTTACAACTCAGATGGTATTCACAACAAAAGTCATCTGTTGATTTTTTGTGGGAGAAGGGGGGAAAAAGGAAGGGTGTGTTTCAATATAACTTCAATATCTTTCAAAAAACTGAAAAAATAATTTGTATTCTCAGAGATATGTTATCCTTATTTTGTTATCCTTAATATATGGTCCAAATATATATATATATATATATATATATATATATATATATATATATATATATATATATATATATATATATATATATATATATATATATATATATATATATATATATATATATATATATATATATATATATATATATGTAGGCTCTGCAAGATGGCAGATACTTGTATTCTGCTTCTTTAGGAGGTTAACATTGGTGAATTGTTTGAGTTTCAGAGATCTCTTAGCTGTAGTCCCAATAAAGTTGAGTAAGTCTCTGCATTAAACTTGATACCAATATGGTAAGCCACAGAGTTGGAAGACCACAAGACTATTTGCAAAGGAATAGACCAGCCCAGGTCATCAGATCATAAAAACAATATGGACACCCAATTTAAAAAGAAAAAAAAAAAAATTATGTACAGAATCTTATGCTTTCAAACATAAGCTTCTTATACCTCTTTGGATATTTAAATATTTTGTTGATAATTTCTAAGTTTATAGTAAAAGTTAGAAAGAAGAGTGCAAGAGAGGGGGACAGAGAGAGACAGAGACAGAGACAGAAAGGGAGAGAGAGAATAAGAAGAAAAGAAAAAAAGGAAGGAAAGTTGTGTCCTCTCTCTATCGTGGGTGAGGAGCCCAGAAAAAAATCAGATTGGTGGTAAATATTAATGAAGGGAGAAGAATGACTTTGATCTGAAGACATTAGGAGCTACTGCAGGACTTATATATCTTTTTTTTTTTATTGTATTTATTTATTAATTTTATAATTATAAAAATTTTTGACAGTATATATGTATGAGTATTTTTTTAATAACATTATCCCTCGTATTCATTTTTCCAAATTTTCCCCTTCCTCCCTCTACTCCTTCCTCTAGATGACAGGCAATCTCATACATTTTACATGCGTTACAGTATAACCTAGATACAATATATGTGTATAAATCCAATTTTCTTGTTGCACGTTAAGTATTAGATTCTGAAGTTATAAGTAACTTGGGTAGATAGACAGTAGTGCTAATAATTTACATTCACTTCCCAGTGTTCCTTTTCTGGGTATAGTTGTTTCTATCCATCACTGATCAACTGGAAGTGAGTTGGATCTTCTTTATGTTGAAGATATCCACTTACATCAGAATACATCTTCATACAGCATTGTTGTTGAAGTGTACAGCAACCTTCTGGTTCTGTTCATTTCACTCAGCATCAGTTCATGTAAGTCTCTCCAAACCTTTCTGAATTCATCCTGCTGGTCATTTCTTGCAGAGCAATAATATTCCATAACCTTCATAAACCATAATTTACCCAACTATTCCCCAACTGATGGGCATACATTCATCTTCCAGTTTCTAGCCACTATGAAAAGGGCTGTCATAAACATTTTGGCACATACAGATCCCTTTCCCCTCTTTAATATTTCTTTGGGATATAAACCCAGTAGCAGCAATGCTGGATCAAAGGGTATGCACAGTTTGATAACTTTTGGGGCATAATTCCAGATTGCTCTCCAGAATGGATAGATTCTTTCACAGATACACCATGTATTACAATATAACTTAGATACAATATATGTGTGTAAATCCAATTTTCTTGTTGCCCATTAAGTATTAGATTCCGAAGGTATAAGTAACCTGGGTAGATAGACAGTAGTGCTAACAGTTTACATTCACTTCCCAGTGTTCCTTCTCTGGGTGTAGTTGTTTCTGTCTATCATTGATCAACTGGATGAGAGTTGGATCTTCTTTATGTTGAAGATGTCCACTTCTATCAGAATACATCTTCATACAACATTGAAGTGTACAACAATCTTCTGGTTCTACTCATTTCACTTAGCATCAGTTGATGTAAGTCTCTCCAAGCCTCTCTGTATTCCTCCTGCTGGTCATTTCTTACAGAGCAATAATATTCCATAACCTTCATATACTATAATTTACCCAACCATTCTCCAATTGATGGACATCCATTCATCTTCCACTTTCTAGCCACTAGGAAAAGAGCTGCCTCAAACATTTTGGCACATACAGGATCCTTTCCCCTCCTCAGTATTTCTTTGGGATATAAGCCCAATAGCAGCAATGTTGGATCAAAGGGTATGCACAGTCTGATAACTTTTTGAGCATAGTTCCAAATTGCTCTGCAGAATGGCTGGATTCTTTCACAACTCCACCAACAATGTATTAGTGTCCCAGTTTTCCCACATCCCCTCCAACATTCATCATTATTTGTTCCTGTCATCTTAGCCAATGTGACAGGCATGTAGTGGTATCTCAGAGTTGTCTTACTTTGCATTTCTCTGATCAGTAGTGATTTGGAACACTCTTTCATATGAGTGGATATAATTTCAATTTCATCATCTGAGAATTGTCTGTTCATATCCTTTCACCATTTATCAATTGGAGAATGGTTTGGTTTCTTATAAATTAGGGTCAGTTCTCTATATATTTTGGAAATGAGACCTTTATCAGAAGCTTTAACTATAAAAATATTTTCCCAATTTGTTACTTCCCTTTTTAATCTTGTAAACATTAGTTTTGTTTGTACAGAAGTTTTTAATTTGATGTAATCAAAATCTTTTATTTTGTTATCAATAATGATCTCTAGTTCTCCTTTGGTCATAAATTCCTTCTTCCTCCACAGGTCTGAGAGGTAGACTATCCTCTGTTTCTGTAATCTATTTATGACCTCATTCTTTATGCCTAAATCATGGACCCATTTTGACCTTATCTTGGTATATAGTATTAAGTGTGGGCCTATATCTAATTTCTGCCATACTAATTTCCAGTTTTCCCAACAGTTTTTTTTTTTTTTTAATAATGAGTTTTTGGACCAAAAGTTGGTATCTTTGGGTTTGTGAAACACTAGATTGCTATAGTTGTACCCTATTTTGTCCTGTGTACCTAAGCTGTTCCACTGATCGAATAGTCTATTTCTTAGCCAATACCAAATGGTTTTGGTGACTGCTGCTATATAACAGCTTTAGATCAGGTAGACCTAGAACACCTTCATCTGCCTTTTTTTTTTTCATTAGTTCCATTGAAATTCTCAACCTTTTGTTCTTCCATATGAATTTTGTTGTTATTTTTTCTAGGTCATTAATATAGTTTCTTGGGAGTCTGATTGGTATAGCACTAAATAAATAGATTAGTTTAGGGAGTATTGTCATCTTAATTATATTCACTCGGCCTATCCAAGAGCACTGAATGTCTTTCCAATTATTTAAATCTGACTTTATTTTTGTGGCAAGTGTTTCATAATTTTGCTCATATAATTCCTGACTTTTCTTTGGTAGATGGATTCCCAAATATTTTATACTCTCAACATTTGTTTGGAATGGAATTTCTCTTTGTATCTCTTGTTGTTGCATTTTGTTGGTTATGTATAAAAATACTGATAACTTCTAATAACTTTTTTATTAGAATCTCTGTGGTTTTCTAAGTATCCTCATTACCTACTCTTATTCCTTTAATCTCTTTCTCGACTCTTCTTGCTGAGGCTAACATTTCTAATACAATATTGAATAGTAATGGTGATAGTGGGGAACCTTGTTTCACTCCTGATCTTACTGGGAAAGATTCCAGTTTATCTCCATTACAGATAATGCTTACTGATGGTCGTAAATATATGCTCCTGATTATTCTAAGGAATAGTACATTTATTCCTATACTCTCAAGAGTTTTTAGTAGGAAAAGATGTTGGATTTTATCAAATGCTTTTTCTGCATCTGTTGAGATGATCATATGGTTTTTATTAATTTGATTATTAATATGGTCAATTATACTAATAGTTTTCTTAATATTAAACCAGCTCTGCATTCCTGGTATAAATCCTACTTGATCATAGTGTATTATCTTGGGGATGATTTTCTGAAGTCTTTTTGCTAATATCTTATTTAAGATTTTAGCATCTTGCACGATACAAAATAAATCCACATAAATCTTCAGCATTTTTATACATTACCAACACAATCCAACAGCAAGAGATACAAAGAGAAATTCCATTCAAAATAATGGTCGATAGTATAAAATATTTGGGAATATATCTACCAAGGGAGAGTCAGGAATTATATGAGCAAAATTAGAAAACACTTGCCACAAAAATAAAGTCAGATTTAAATAATTGGAAAGGCATTCAGTGCTCTTGGATAGGCCGAGCGAATATAATTAAGATGACAATACTCCCTAAACTAATCTATTTATTTAGTGCTATGTTAGGATTACTAAGTGAGAACTGAGGTTGTCTGGATAGTGACAAGGTGAGAATTCAGGTTCTCTGGACAATTACAAGGTGAGAACTCAGGTTGACTTGATAGAGGGGGCAAGCTCATTGGCTGGGGTGGTTCTTCCCAGAAGCCCTTGCATTATCCCACGCCCATTCTCTGGGAGGATAAAAGAGATAGCACTGGGCCCAGAGAGCAGATCGGCTTGGAGAAGGATAAGAGCTGGAGGAGATTCAGAGCCAGGATTCAAGAAGAGGACTTTGCATTACATCTGGCTTGACGGGGCTCTCTGCAGGAAGGGAAGTCACTTCTAAGGACAAGAGTGAACAGCAACTGCCTGGAGACAACGGTTCAGAACAGGAAGAAGAATCTGTCGGAGAGATTTGAGTAGAAGACACAGCAGATCTCTTCCCAGAGAGTGATCCGGCAGCTTCTAGAGACGACAGCTCGCTACAATTGGCGCCCAACGTGGGGCAAGGACTTTTGCTTATTCTGACAAGAGGAGCTAGACCAGACCTTCGAAATTTGGCTCCCGAACAGGGACAGACACGGTCCTGATTCCAGTGGAAAAGCTTCCGATCTAGATCTCAGTCTCTCTGACCCAGAACCGTGAGTAACGAGGAAACTTTGTTAAAGATTAAGTGAGCGTGCTAATAGATAAATAAGGAACTTAACTTGTTAAGGGCTAAACCAGGAATCTCTTATAGCTGAAATGGGGCAGATGTTAGCTATATTCAATCCCTGGACCTCAGCCGACTCAACCTCAGCCCCAGACGCAACCTCAGCTCCATTCAGGAGTAGTGCTATAGAGAGTATAATCAAGATAATTGAGGAGCAGAGTTTACTTGTAACCTGGGTACAGATTGCTAAACTCTTGGCTGCATTAAGACGCACATCCCCTTGGTTCTTAGAGGAAGAAAAGATAGATGTAGATAAATGGAAGCTAGTGGGATATGAAATGAAAGAATTTCAAGCAAAAAATGGGCCTCGTTCAATTTCTGCAGAAGTATTTTATATCTACAACATCGTTCAATTAGCCTTAAACTATCAAGCAAGTTGTAGGAAAAGGAAAAGTTCTAAAAATGAACAGAGGAGGAAGTGTGAGGAAAAAAGGAAAGATCAAGATCTTTCCCTAGACCAAGAGGATTTAAATGAGGAATTATGGTATGATTCTCTTGAAGAAGCTTCAACCCTGCCTAGAGAACAGATTATTGACAGGCCCACATCAACCCCACCTTCAGAGATGGAGGAAGAAAGAGGGGAAGAGGCAGAAACACAAACAGAATTGCCTGTGAAGCAGCCTAAGCCTATGACAAGATTAGAAAAAGCATTGGTTAAAGCTAAGAGAGAAGGACAGGATATAAGTGATTTTATACATGCATATCCTGTGATTGAAAATACTGACTCTGTAGGTAAAAAAAGGAGAAGATATGCACCTTTAGATTTGAATAAAATTAAGGATTTGAAAAAAGGTTGTACCCTTTATGGGGCTACATCAGCTTATGTCAAAATGTTACTAGATGGTTTGTCTTATGAAGTCCTAACCCCGAATGATTGGAAATCCATAGCAAGGACATGTCTGGAACCTGGAGAAAATTTATTATGGCTTGCGGAATTTCATGATTTATGTAAAATTCAAGTCAGATGCAATTTGGAAATAGGAGTTAACACACAATTCACTTTTGAGCACTTAGCTGGTGAAGGTCAATATGGAGAGAATTCGGAACAGATTAATTATACCATGACAATATATGAACAAATTGCTAAGGCTGCAATAAAAGCTTGGGGTGTCCTTCCTGGACAGAAAGATCGTGGAGAGGCTTTCACTAAAATACAGCAAGGTCCCAATGAACCTTTTGCAGATTTTGTGGGACGTTTGCAAACTGCTGTCAAAAGAACTATTGGAGAAAATTCAGCTACAGAAATAATGACCAGACATCTGGCTAAGGAAAATGCCAATGAGATTTGCAAAAGAATTATATGGGGATTAGACAAAGATGCTCCTTTAGAGGAGATCATAAGACGCTGTGCTACAGTGGGAACAAATGCTTTTTACACCCGGACAATGATGAATGTGGAAAGACAGGGTCCCTCCTGGCAAGGGACTTCTAGAGAAACTCGGCGATGTTTTCAATGTGGAAAAATTGGACATCTAAGAGCTCAGTGTAGGTATGGAGATACAGTGAGAAGACAGGGTGAAAGAAGACCTAAAACCCCATGTCCAAAATGCAACAGAGGACTCCATTGGGCATCAGAGTGTAGAATAATTCAGGGAAATGGGATGAGGGGCCCATGTCCAGGGCCCCAGGCAAAAAAGACTTGGGGCATGATGGCAGCTGATGTTACACCCAAAGAACCTTTAGAAGGCCAGGACTCTGATTTGATCAACCAGCAGAAAAGCAATCACATGGCAGAAAGGGAATACCCAATCAGTCAACCAAAAGGCAATCAGATTGCAAAAATGGATTATACTTGGGGAGAATACAGGCCTTTTAAACCAACAGGGCTGTGTCCAGTGCAAACAACTCCAATGTAATTGCCAGATGATGAGAAGAGATTTAGAAAGTGGTAAATAGAAGGTAATTAGATAGGTTAATGGCCTGGGAGAGAGGGTTTGCTTATATTTCTTCAGCAGGAAAAGGAATCAAATGGGTGCCAACAAGTCATATTCGCCTTGTCCATCAGAGAGAGACAGAAAAAGAGAAAGACCTCAAAATAAAGGAGAAGATCGAAGAAACATCTGACACTGAAAGAGCATGGCTAATAAAAAGACTGTTAAAGAACTTTAAAACCAGCAGGAATCATTGGACTTCCTCACACAAGATGAGACTAATGGACAATGGACTTATGGACATTTATAAATTTTCAATTTATGATTATTTGATTATGATTATGTTATATACTTCTAGCATGTGTTACATTACTATGTTACTATGTGCTTATGTAATTTATGTAATTATCTGTAATACTTCCCATATTGATGGATTTATGTTTCAAGGTCATGACTACTCTATGTCCTAAATCAAAAGAAAGGGGGAGATATTAGGATTACCAGATGAGAATTCAGGTTGTCTGGACAGTGACAAGTTGAGAATTCAGGTTGTCTTGACAGTTCTCTGGCTCAGACCTTTGGTTCAGGCTCCGATTGCACTGGGGAGGGCTCTGGGATCAGAGAAGCCACTGAGATAGAAGAATCTGGCACAGGCTGTTAGCTCTTTTCTGCTTATAAAACAGCAGTTCAGAAGAGAAATCAAGCCACCTTAAAATTTAAAGCCAGATTAGATCTTCCCTGATCCCGGAGGTGACTCAGCAGATCTCAGCACTGTGGGTGCGGCCAACATAGGCTGTCCTAGCTTTCACCTGGAAGTAGTTAAGAGATTGAGAAGTGGGTGGATACGGCCCAAGGTAACACATAGTGCCTGGCTCAGCTGGAGGCTGTGGAACTCAGCCCCAGGAAGTCCCAGAGAAGCGGAACCTTTGAAGTAGGGACCAAGGTTTCTGGAAGACACTTCCAGTTTGAGCGCAGGGGCTTTTCACGTCACCTGCTGCTGACATCCACGCCCCACCGGGACACATAGGCTGGGCTTTGTGTCGCCTTTACTGTTCAGTCTCAAACCTCAGGTAACCCGCTAGGACACAGGGCCCTCACAGCACAATCCTGCTAATCACCTCTGAGGCACTTCCAGGGAGGGGGTGGGGAACTCTCTCCCAGAGATCTATCTTAGCTCAGGCGCAGGAGCCGCTGCATCCATCCAGTCTGGATGGAAGCTGGTAAAGAAATAAATAAATAATTTCCTACCCCAGGGACAGACCCCAAAAGATTTTTTAATCATGAGTAAGAAGCTAAAAAGAACTATTGACTCATTCTACACAGAGAAAGAGTGGGTATCCAACCCGAGGAAGCTAACAGCAGAGAATCAGCAGATAACAACCTAAAGGGGAACAATACCTGCCCCCCATCACATAACTCTCTCCTCGAAGAGACTATTAAAAAGCTAAGAAAGTTTAAAGAAAAATGGGGAAAGGAAAGGGAAGCTATGATAGAGAATAACAACGTTCTGAAATTGGAATTGGAAAAAATAAAGAATTCACAGGAGATGCAGGGAAAAAATTTGTGAATTAGAAAAGGTTAAAAAATCACAGGAAAGTAGGATTTCTGAATTGAAGAAGATAAAAAAGTCTCAAGAAAATAGAATTTCTGAACTGGAAAAAGAAAATAATTCTCAAAAAAAATTAAGGAAATGGAAAAAAAATTCAATAGAGCAAAATGATTCATTTAAAAATGAAATTGGGCATTTACAAAAAGAACTAAAAACTGTGAAAGAAGAAAATAACTCCTCAAAATTTAGGATGGAACAAATAGAAATGAATGATTCACAGAGAACCCAAGAATCAGTCAAACAAAACAAAAAAAAAAAAAATGAGAAGCTGGACAATAACATCAAATACTTACTGGGAAAATCTATAGACCTGGAAAATAGATCTAGGAGAGATAATCTGGGGATCATTGGACTTCCCGAAAACTATGACCAAAAAAACAGCCTAGATTCTATTTTACAGGAAATTATCAAAGAGAACTGTCCAGAGATAATATAAACAGAAGGGAAAGTAGATGTCAAAAGTATTCATCGAACTCCTTCTGAAATAGACCCTAAAAAAAGAACACCACGGAATATTGTGGCTAAGCTGCAGAATTACCACACAAAGGAGAAAATCTTGCAAGCAGCTAGAAAAAAACAATTTAAATACTAAGGTGCCACAATAAGGGTCACACAAGATCTGGCTGCCTCCAATTAAAAGATAGAAGGGCCTGGAACCTGCTATTCCCTAAGGCAAAAGATCAAGGACTGCAACCAAGAATGAACTACCCAGCTAAATTTAGCATCTTTTTCCATGGAAGAAGATGGTCATTCAATGTTTCTAAGAAAAAAAGCAGACTTGCACAAAAAATTTGATCTATATCCACTAGACAGAAGAGAAACAGAAAAAGGTACACAGAACCCTTGAGAACTGTAACTCTGTTGTGGGTATATAAAAAGTACTCAACAATAATTTGATTCTACTGATATAAAAGAAAAAAAAGGGGGGGTGTAGTAAAGGGAAAGGAGTCGTTTCAGAAAAAGGGGAAGGAATGATAAAAAGAGGGAAACTACATCCCAGGAAGAGGCATAGAACATACACCATATCTGAGGGAATTTAGTGAGGGGGAGAATCATTGTGTGAATCTTACTCTCATCAGAAGAGACTCAAAGAGTAAATAATTGACATATTTGTTTTTCAGAGAATTTTCTCTCACCTCATTAAAAGGGGGGAGAGGAAAAGGGAAAAGGAAAAGGAGAATAAATGAAGGGACTTGGAGGGAGGGGGGAGGGATACTAAAAAAAGGGACGGCTGCGCATCACAAAGGGGGTCTAAAATTAAATATCGGGGAAGGGGATCAGGGGGGGTCAAGGGAAAAAGCATAATCTGGGGATAATATGATGGCAGGAAATACAGAATTAGTAATTTTAACTGTAAATGTGAATGGGATGAACGCTCCCATCAAATGGAGATGGATAGCAGACTGGATCAAAAATCAGAACCCTACAATATGTTGTCTACAGGAAACACACTTAAAGCAGGGAGATACATAGAGAGTAAAGGTAAAAGGTTGGAGCAGAACCTATTATGCTTCAGGTAAAGCCAAAAAAGCAGGGATAGCTATTCTTATCTCAGATCAAGCAAAAGCAGAAGTTTGATCTAGTTAAAAAAGATAAGGAAGGAAACTATATCCTGCTGAAAGGTAGCATAAATAATGAAGCCATATCAATACTAAACATATATGCACCAAGTGGTATAGCATCTAACTTTCTAAAGGAAAAGTTAAGAGAATTGCAAGAAGAAATGGACAGTAAAAACTATAAAAGTGGGAGATCTCAACCTTGCACTGTCCAATTTATTTATTTATTTATTTATTTATTTTTTTTTTTTATTATTATATATATATTTTATAATATTATCCCTTGTATTCATTTTTCCAAATTGCCCCCCCTCCCTCTATTCCCTCCCCCCGACGACAGGCAATACCATACATTTTACATGTGTTACAATATAGTCTAGGTACAATACATGTGTGTGAATATCATTTTCTTGTTGCACAATAAACATTAGAATCCGAAGGTACATGCAACCTGGGCAGACAGATATTAGTGCTAACAATTTACATTCGCTTCCCAGTGTTCCTTCTCTGGGTATAGTTATTTCTGTCCATCATTGATCAACTGGAAGTGAGTTGGATCTTCTTTATGTTGAAGATTTCCACTTCCATCAGAATACATCCTCATACAGTATTGTTGTTGAAGTATACAGTGATCTTCTGGTTCTGCTCATTTCACTCAGCATCAGTTGACCTAAGTCTCTCCAGGCCTCTCTGTATTCCTCCTGCTGGTCATTTCTTACAGAGCAATAATATTCCATAACCTTCATATACCACAATTTACCCAACCATTCTCCAACTGATGGACATCCATTCATCTTCCAGTTTCTAGCTACAACAAAAAGAGCTGCCACAAACATTTTGGCACATATATGTCTCTTTCTGCTCTTTAGTATTTCTTTGGGATATAATCCCAGTAGTAGCGCTGTTTGGGTCAAAGGGTATGCACAGTTTGATAACTTTTTGGGCATAATTCCAGATTGCTCTCCAGAATGGCTGGATTCTTTCACAACTCCACCAGCAATGTATCAGTGTCCCAATTTCCCCGCATCCCCTCCAACATTTGTCATTATTTGTTCCTGTCATCTTAGCCAATCTGACAGGTGTGTAGTGGTATCTCAGAGTGGTCTTAATTTGCATTTCTCTGATCAGTAGTGATTTGGAACACTCTTTCATGTGAGTGGATATAGTTTCAATTTCTTCCTCTGAGAATTGTCTGTTCATATCCTTTGACCATTTATCAATTGGAGAATGGTTCGGTTTCTTATAAATTATGGTCAGTTCTCTATATATTTTGGAAATGAGACCTTTGTCAGAACCTTTGTTTTTAAAAATATTTTCCCAATTTGTTACTTCCCTTCTAATCTTGTTTGCATTAGTATTATTTGTACAGAAACTTTTTAGTTTGATGTAATCAAAATCTTCTATTTTGTGATCAATAATGATCTCTAGTTCTCCTCTGGTCATAAATTCCTTCCTCCTCCACAAGTCTGAGAGGTAGATTATCCTCTGTTCCTCTAATCTATTTATTATCTCCCTCTTTATGCCTAAATCATGGACCCATTTTGATCTTATCTTGGTATATGGTGTTAAGTGTGGATCCATATCTAATTTCTGCCATACTAATTTCCAGTTTTCCCAACAGTTTTTTCCGAATAATGAATTTTTATCCCTAATGTTGAAATCTTTGGGTTTGTCAAAGATTAGATTGCTATAGATGTACCCTTTTTTGTCCTTTGTATCTAATCTGTTCCACTGATCTACCGGTCTATTTCTTAGCCAATACCAAATGGTTTTGGTGACTGCTGCTATATAATATAGCTTTAGGTCAGGTACACTTAGACCACCTTCCTCTGAGTTTTTTTTCATTAGTTCCCTTGCAATTCTTGACCTTTTATTCTTCCATATGAATTTTGTTGTTATTTTTTCTAGGTCATTAAAATAGTTTCTTGGGAGTCTGATTGGTATAGCACTAAATAAATAGATTAGTTTGGGGAGTATTGTCATCTTTATTATATTCGCTCGGCCTATCCAAGAGCACTGAATGTCTTTCCAATTATTTAAATCTGATTTTATTTTTGTGGCAAGTGTTTTGTAATTTTTCTCATATAATTCCTGACTTTTCTTTGGTAGATGGATTCCCAAATATTTTATACTCTCAACATTTGTTTGGAATGGAATTTCTCTTTGTATCTCTTGCTGTTGCATTTTGTTAGTGATATATAAAAATGCCAAGGATTTATGTGGATTTATTTTGTATCCTGCCACTTTGCTGAAATTTTGAATTATTTCTAGTAGCTTTTTAGCAGAGTCTTTGGGGTTCTCTAAGTATACCATCATGTCATCTGCAAAAAGTGATAGTTTAATTTCCTCATTTCCTACTCTAATTCCTTGAATCTCTTTCTCGGCTCTTATTGCCGAGGCTAGCGTTTCTAGTACTATATTGAATAGTAATGGTGATAGTGGGCAACCTTGTTTCACTCCTGATCTTACTGGGAAAGGTTGCAGTTTATTTCTATTGCATATTATGCTTACTGACGGTCTTAAATATATACTCCTGATTATTCTAAGGAATAATCCATTTATTCCTATACTCTCAAGAGTTTTTAGTAGGAATGGATGTTGGATTTTGTCAAATGCTTTTTCTGCATCTATTGAGATGATCATATGGTTCTTATTAATTTGATTATTAATATGGTCAATTATATTAATAGTTTTCCTAATATTAAACCAGCCCTGCATTCCTGGAATAAATCCTACTTGATCATAGTGTATTATCTTGGAGATAATTTTCTGAAGTCTTTTTGCTAATATCTTATTTAAGATTTTAGCATCAATATTCATTAAGGAGATTGGTCTATAATTTTCTTTCTCAGTTTTCGATCTACCAGGTTTAGGTATCAGTACCATGTCTGTGTCATAAAAGGAATTTGGTAGGACTCCTTCATCCCCTATTTTTTCAAATAATTTATATAACATTGGGGCTAATTGTTCTTTAAATGTTTGGTAGAATTCACATATGAATCCATCTGGCCCTGGGGATTTTTTCCTGGGGAGTTGATTAATAGCTTGTTCTATTTCTTTTTCTGAAATGGGACTATTTAAGCAATTTATCTCCTCCTCTGTTAATCTAGGGAGCCTATATTTTTGGAGGAAGTCATCCATTTCACTTAAGTTATCAAATTTATTGGCATAAAGTTGGGCAAAGTAACTCCTTATTATTTCTCTAATTTCCTCTTCATTGGTGGAAAGATCCCCCTTTTCATTTGTAAGACTATCAATTTGATTTTCGTCTTTCTTTTTTTTGATCAAATTTACCAAAGGTTTATCTATTTTATTGGCTTTTTCATAAAACCAACTCTTGGTTTTATTTATTAATTCAATAGTTTTTTTACTTTCAATTTTATTGATTTCTCCTTTTAATTTTTGTATTTCGAGTTTAATTTTTGGTTGGGGGTTTACAATTTGGTCTTTTTCTAGCCTTTTAAGTTGTAAGCCCAATTCGTTAATCTTCTCTTTCTCAATTTTCTTCAAATAAGCCTCTAAAGATATAAAATTTCCCCTTATTACTGCTTTAGCTGCATCCCAAAGATTTTGATATGATGTCTCATCATTATCATTATCTTGGGTGAAATTATTAATTGTTTCTATAATTTGCTCTTTCACCCAGTCATTCTTTAAGATGAGATTATTCAGTTTCCAATTACTTTTTGGTCTATTTACCCCTAACTTTTTACTGAATGTAGCTTTTATTGCATTGTGATCTGAGAAGAAGGCATTTATTATTTCTGCCTTCCTACATTTAATTTTGAGATCTTTATGTCCTAGTATATGGTCAATTTTTGTATAGGATCCATGAACTGCTGAGAAGAAAGTATATTCCTTCCTATTGCCATTCAGTTTTCTCCAAAGGTCTATCATACCTATTTTTTCTAATGTTCTATTTACTTTTTTAATTTCTTTCTTGTTTGTTTTGTGGTTTGATTTGTCTAAATCTGAGAGTGCAAGGTTGAGATCTCCCACTATTATAGTTTTACTGTCTATTTCTTCTTGCAGTTCTCCTAACTTTTCCTTTAGAAAGTTAGATGCTATACCACTTGGTGCATATATGTTTAGTATTGATATGGCTTCATTATTTATGCTACCTTTCAGCAGGATATAGTTTCCTTCCTTATCTTTTTTAACGAGATCTACTTCTGCTTTTGCTTGATCTGAGATAAGGATAGCTACCCCTGCTTTTTTGGCTTTACCTGAAGCATAATAGGCTCTGTTCCAACCTTTTACCTTTACTCTGTATGTATCTCCCTGCTTTAAGTGTGTTTCCTGTAGGCAACATATTGTAGGGTTCTGCTTTTTGATCCAATCTACTATCCGTCTCCGTTTGATGGGATCGTTCATCCCATTTACATTTACAGTTAAAATTACTAATTCTGTATTTCCTGCCATCGTATTATCCCCAGCTTATGCTTTTTTCCCTTGACCCCCCTGATCCCCCTCCCCGATATTTAATTTACAGACCCCCCTTGTGCCGCACAACCCTCCCTCTTTTTTTTTTTTGGATCCCTCCCCCCTCCCTCCAAGTCCCTTCACTTATTCTCCTTTTCCTTTTCCCTTTTCCTCTCCCCCCTTTTAATGAGGTGAGAGAAAATTCTCTGAAAAACAAATATGTTAATTATTTACTCTTTGAGCCTCTTCTGATGAGAGTAAGATTCACACAATGATTCTCCCCCTCACTAAGTTCCCTCAGATATGGTGTATTTTCTATGTCTCTTCCTGGGATGTAGTTTCCCTCTTTTTATCACTCCTTCCCCTTTTTCTGAACCGACCTCCTTCCCTTTACTACACCCCCCTTTTTTTCTTTTATATCAGTAAAATCAAATTATCCTTGAGTATTTTTTATATACCCACAACAGAGTTACAGTTCTCAAGGTTTCTGTGTACCTTTTTCTGTTTCTCTTCAGTCTTGTGGATGTAGATCAAATTTTTTGTTTAAGTCTGGTTTTTTTCTTAGAAACATATAGAATTCCTCTGTTTCATTGAATGACCATCTTCTTCCATGGAAAAAGATGCTAAACTTAGCTGGGTAGTTCATTCTCGGTTGCAGTCCTTGATCTTTTGCCTTTCGGAATATCAGGTTCCAGGCCCTTCTATCTTTTAATGTGGAGGCAGCCAGATCTTGGGTGACCCTTATTGTGGCACCTTGGTATTTAAATTGTTTTTTTCTAGCTGCTTGCAGGATTTTCTCCTTTGTGTGGTAATTCTGCAGCTTAGCCACAATATTCCGTGGTGTTCTTTTTTTAGGGTCTATTTCAGAAGGAGTTCGATGAATTCTTTCCACATCTACTTTCCCTTCTGTTTCTATTATCTCTGGACAGTTCTCTTTGATAATTTCCTGTAAAATAGAATCTAGGCTCTTTTTTTGGTCATAGTTTTCGGGAAGTCCAATAATCCGCAGATTATCTCTCCTAGATCTATTTTCCAGGTCTATAGATTTTCCCAGTAAGTATTTGACGTTGTTCTCCAGCTTCTCATTTTTTTTGTTTTGTTTGACTGATTCTTGGGTTCTCTGTGAATCATTCATTTCTATTTGTTCCATCCTGACTTTTAAGGAGTTATTTTCTTCTTTCACAGTTTTTAGTTCTTTTTGTAAATGCCCAATTTCGTTTTTAAATGAGTTATTTTGCTCTATTGAATTTTTTTCCATTTCCCTAATTTTTTTTTTTTGAGAATTATTTTCTTTTTCCAATTCAGAAATTCTATTTTCTTGAGACTTTTTTATCTTTTCCAATTCAGAAATCCTACTTTCCTGTGTTTTTTTAACCTTTTCTAATTCACTAATTTTGTTTCCCTGCATCTCCTGTGAATTCTTTATTTTTTCCAACTCCAATTTCAGGACGTTGTTATTCTCTATCATAACTTCTCTTTCCTTTCCCCATTTTTCTTCGATCTCCCTCAATTTCTTAAGAGCTTCTTCTAGGAGAGAGTTATGTGATGGGGGGCAGGAATCGTTCCCCTTTAGGTTGTTATCTTCTGAATCTTTGCTGTTAACTTCCTCGGGGTTGGGTACCCGCTCTTTCTCTGTATAGAAGGAATCTATAGTTTTTCTAGCTTTTTTGCTCATACTTAAAAAATGTTTTGGGGTCTGTCTCTGGGGTAGGAAATTATTTACTTCTTTACCAGCTTCCTCCCAGACCGGATGGATGCAGTGGCCCCTGCGCCCGCGCTAAGAGAGAGCTCTGGGAGAGAGTTCCCCACCCCCTCCCTGGAAGCGCCTCAGAGGTGATTAGCACTGCTGTGCTTCGAGGGCGTAGAATAGTGAAGACTGCAGGATGCCCAGGCTATGTGTCCGGGTGGGGAGTGGGTGTCTGCAGCAGGTGACGTAAGAAGCCCCTGCGCTCAAACTGGAAGTGTCTGCCAGAAACCGCGGTCCCTAGTTCAAAGGTTCCGCTTCTCTGGGACTTCCTGGAGCTGAGTTCCACTCCCTCCAGCTAAGCTAGGCAGTGTGTGTTGCCTTGGGCCGTATTCACCCACTTGTCAGTCTCTTAACTATTCTCAGGTGGTAGCTGAGGCCACACCCCCTGGTGCCGATTCTCTGCTGAGTCACCCCCAGGGTGGGGGGGTGGGGGGGAATCTAATCTGAGTTTTAAAATATTTTGGCTTTCTCTTCTGAACTGCTAAATAATTAGCAGAGAAGAGCTAACAGCCTGTGCCAGATTCCTTTACCTCAGTGGCTTCTCTGATCCCAGAGCCCCTCCCAGCGCAGTGGGCGCAGTGTGCCCCTACCCCACCGTCTGTGCTGGTCTTTCTTATTCCTCCCCTGAGAACTGACCTTTCCTGTTGAAACTCCAGATTCTCTTCAGCTGGTAAGTCGTGCTTCCAGTCCTTGTGGTATCTATCAGTCCTGAGCTAATTTTGAGACTTAATTTATCTAATTGGTTGTGAGGGAGTGAGGACGTTCACTGAGTCGTGTGTTTCTTCTCCGCCATCTTGGCTCCGCCCCCCTGCACTGTCCAATTTAGACAAATCAAACCACAAAAGAAATAAAAAAGAAATTTAAAAAGTAAATAGAACATTAGATATGATAGACCTTTGGAGAAAACTGAATGGCAATAGAAAGGAATATACTTTCTTCTAAGCAGTTCATGGATCCTATACAAAAATAGACAATATATTAGGACATAAAGATCTCAAAATTAAATATAATAAAGTTGGGCAAAGTAACACATTATTTCTCTAATTTCCTCTTCATTGGTGGAAAATATCCCCCTTTTCTTTTGTAAGACTAACAATTTGATTTTCCTCTTTCATTTTTCTGATCAGATTTACCAAAGATTTATCTATTTTATTGGCTTTTTCATAAAACCTTTTATGCTTTTATTTATTAATTCAATAGTTTTTTTTTTTTACTTTCAATATTATTGATTTCTCATTTTAATTTTAGTATTTCAAGTTTGATTTTTGGTTGGGGGTTTTTAATTTGGTCTTTTTCTAGCTTTTTAAGTTGCAGGCCCAATTTATTTATCTTCTCTTTCTCTATTTTGTTCAAATAAGCTTCTAAAGATATAAAATTTCCCCTTATTACCACTTTAGCTGCATCCCACAGATTTTGGTATGATGTCTCATCATTGTCATTTTCTTGGGTGAAATTATTAATTGTTTCTATAATTTGCTGTTTCACCCAGTCTTTCTTTAAGATGAGATTATTCAGTTTCCAATTACTTTTTGGTCAATTTACCCCTAACTTCTTACTGAATGTAAATTTTATTGCATTGTGATCTGAGAAGAAGGCATTTATTATTTTTGCCTTCCTGCATTTAATTTTGAGATCTTTATGTCCTAATGTATGGTCAATTTTTGTATAGTATCCATGAACTGCTGAGAAGAAAGTATATTCCTTTCTATAGCCATTCAGTTTTCTCCAAAGGTCTATCATACTTAGTTTTTCTAATGTTCTGTTTACCTTTTTAATTTCTTTCTTATTTGTTTTGTGGTTTGATTTG
Source organism: Sminthopsis crassicaudata (assembly GCF_048593235.1). Lineage (NCBI taxonomy): Eukaryota > Metazoa > Chordata > Mammalia > Dasyuromorphia > Dasyuridae > Sminthopsis > Sminthopsis crassicaudata. The sequence goes on from NC_133618.1 coordinate 248,585,362, forward strand.
TCTAAATTCAAGAGTGTAATGTTGAGATCTCCCACTATTATAGTTTTACTTTCTATTTCTTCAGCTTCTTATTCATTGTTAAAAATCTGTTGGAGTTTGTCCTTGGGGTAAGACGTTTATTTATTTATTTATCAGCTTCCTCCCAGAATGGAGGTAGAATGCAACAACACTGTGCCTGAGCTAAGAGAGAGCTCTGGGAGAGAGTTCCCTTTCCCCCGTACCCCCTAAATGCTTCAGAGGTGGTTAGCACTGCTGTGCTGTGAGGAGTGCTCAGTGAATGACCCTGCTGTGTGGCCTAGCAACTGTCCTGAGGTTTAAGGCTGAACAGGGAGAGCATCACAAAACTCAGCCAATGGATATCACCAGCTGATGTGAAAAGCCCCTGCACTCAAAATGGAAGTGTCTGCCTGGAAACCATGGTCCATATTTCAAAGGTTCAGCTTCTCTGGGAATTCTGCAGCTCAGGCTAAACCCAGTACTATGTGGATTAGATGTTGCTTTTGGCTGTGTCCCTACTGTTCAGGCTCTTAACTGCCCCAAGGTGAAGCCCAGGAAACAGTAGGAGGCTTCACAGCCTTGCTGAGATCTGTTAGGTCACTTCCAGATTGGGGTGGTTCTAGGATCTAGCTTTATATTTTAAAATGGCTTGATTTCTCTTCTGAATTGCTATTTTATAAGCAGAGAAGAGCTAACAGCCTGTGTCAGATTCCTCTATCTCAGGGGCTTCTCTGATCCCAGAGTTTTCCCCAGCCCGATTGGCACAGTGTACTAGCACCCCACCATCTGTGCTGGCCTTTTTTCTTCCTCCCCTTGGAACTGACCTTTTCTGTTGAAACTCCAGATTCTCTTCAGGTGGTAAGTTGTCCTTGTGGTTTCTATCAGTCCAGCGTTATTTTTGAGGCTGATTTAACTAATTTGTAATGAACGAAGAAGGGAGCTTACAAATTCTAGTGTATCTTCTCTGCCATCTTGGCTCCGCCCCTAGGACTTATATATCTTAGATAGCCCCAAAAGTTAACATCTCAGGAAACATATTTATTTTCCTTAAGGGCTTCTAATATTTTATTCCAATGGCTCTAAATAGGAATCCCTTCATATTTTAGGGTCTTGACATGATCCTAAAGGGAAAATAAATGGCCAACCAAGCTGAAGATAAAAAAAAAAAAAAAAAAGATATGTTGATTTCATCCATGGGTGTGCTAGTGATAACTCAGATGGATTTCTGGCTTTAGGGAGCTGATTATTAAATTTTCAATGTGAGTATTTACATCCTGAAAACTGGTAAATTTATTGGAAAAACTGATTTATTGATTTATAGTTTTGTTGGTTATAGGTTTAAGAAAGTAATTGAGAAAATGTTAGAAATAATACCAATTAATCTTAAAAGACTGCTAAATAAAAAGATTTTGGTTGTTAAACATTTACCAATATACCTCTGATTTTATCCTACCTTTCATATAGTAATCAACCTTGGATCTGATCACTGCCACTACATACCTCTCATCACTCATTATTGCCTAACACTCCTCTCTGTCCTGAAACTATATAAACTCCCAATCTCTCCCTTTCTTTCTTGGGTAACCAGAAACTAGCAGGTACTATTGGAAAATATCCCCCCCACAGCCTGAATGCTGCAGGCATACCAATGGCTAGTTCCATATTTCATAGCAGTAGCAATTGAGTAAGACCCTGATTCTAATCCCTTTCTCATTTTTGGCAGGACAAACAAGTTGCATGAGAAAATAAGGCATGGTTTTGATTTGCATAATAAATGCCATTATCTATACTCCCAAATCAACCCTTCTTATGTATTTTTCAGTTACTATTGAGGGAACTACCATCATTCCAATCACTTACATTCAAAACCTTGGTGTCCTGAGTACTGGACTCTTCTCTCTTATTTACCATACATATTTAATCCATTGCTATCATCATTTCTAGTACCATACCATCTCCTACAGCTTTTATCTTTATCTTTATTTACATAGCCGCTTCTTGCCTACACTTTGGCAATAGCCTTCTAATATATCTCACTTTCTGAAGCCTTTCTTTTTTCAATCTATCTTAAAAATAGTTGCCAAAGTGATTTTCCTAAAATGCCACTTTGAACATAAAACTGTCTTCTTCAATAAATTCCAATAGCCTTATTGGAGTAGGATCAACTATTATTTTCATCCTTTAATATTTGTATTTTTATAAAATGTACTTTCATAAAGTACATAAATTATTAGGGCCAAAGTAATATGTACAATTTATTAATACATAAACATATAGCATCTGTGTCCTTTTTAATGACAAATATGTGCTCAAAAAAAAACCTGTGAGGGGTACTGCCTTTACCCTAATGGAAATATGTTTTGAGACATAGAAGCAGGTGTTTCTCAAATTAAGCTGTGCCTCTGCCTACATTGCCTGACTCCAAGGTAATGATCCATATTTTCTCTACCAGTAAAAGTTCACCTTATCATGGTATACTGGAAGAGTGTTAAATTTGAACCTGGTTATTAATTCTAATTATGCCATTCAACATTTATGTGACTTAGGTCAAGTTATTTACTTTATCTAGATTTTATCTAGTTCATAATCTATAAAAATGAGGCATTTGACCTAAGTGGCTTCTAAGATCTCTTCCAATCTAAATCTATGGTCTTTTTCTGTCTCTAATACCAACCAGAGAATTCCATTCATTTTTATGTGCTTCCCTCCTCCAAGTAGATTGAAAGGATAAAATAGAGCTGATAGAACTACTAATCTTCCCTTTTCCTATGTGCCACTGCCCTGTTATCCTTTAAGGAACAGTCCTAGCTAGATACTGACACATCTGCTGAAGTGTTCACAATTTTCAAGTGAAATTATAGGCTTACCCTTTATAGTTGGAGAATGTTAGCCACATAGTCCAGAGCACCAAGTCAGGCCAAGAAAGGGTCCTAAGGAACCATTTTAATTCTCCTAATGCTGACTCTGTAAAGAGAAGCTTAGCCCAGGGTACTCAGGAACCCTCTTAAAAACCTCCTTTTGACATCTGTCTCTTTGTCCCCATTAATGCTTTAGTTCTTGCCTTTAAATGTGAGAAGCAATTAGTTAAAGCTTATTTTAAAAATCATAAGAACTCCCAATTTCTGGATCTTTGCCAACATGGGAGCTTCCCCAAAGCAAGCAAATGTGTATGTTTCCAAAGAACAAAATTTCACTTCCTACTTATTTTGATTCACAGGGCTGAGGGCAAACTGACCTCCTGCAACATGCTTGAAGAAATACAATACCCTAAGCATATTTATCCTGATGCTTCCTTTTATAGATAGTGTACTCATTGAACATACTGCTCACACATTTACAAGGGGACCAAACTGAACACAGAAAAAGGACTTTCAAAAGGATAATAGTGAAATAATGAAGTATATCCTTTTGAATTCAGATTTTATCACTTCTCCTGCTTGTCCTTTGACCCATATAACTAGACTTCTTGGAATTCAAGTTATTTGTTAATTCTGTTGTGACTCTCTTAGCACCTCTCAATACAATCTGCAGGCATGGACTGGGGACTGGGAAGAGGCTAGGAGAGAATTTATAAAGTGAAAGTAAACATTTTGACTTTCTGACAAGAGAGGAGATTAGATATCATAATTATGAAAAAGATGTGAGGGAAGCCACTTGAAAACTTAAGTCTTCCCAAGAGAAGCATCTACAAATTGTTAATTTGCTCCATATAACTGAGGTCAAATTAAACTTTCCAGAAAGGTCATACTATTCTAAGTGTTTTCAATTTTATGATCAAAGATGAAGATTTAGATCTGAAGTGACTTTATAGGTTATAAGATACATTCATTTTGAAAATTTTTTTTTCAACTGACAAAAATATATTTTTGCTTTTCCCATTTTCCTTATTGAAACAGATGAGGGGAAAATACCTGAATTAGACAAATCCAACAATTATATGTTCTATTCCCTGAGCACATTTCTTTTCAATCAAAACAACAAGTAAGTTCTGTACTCATCAATCCTCTGAAATCATGGATGTTCATTTCCTTACACAGAACTTTTAAGTCTTTAAAATCATTTGTATTTATTATCCATTTCCTTCATTTTGCCTATGAGGAAACTGATGCCCAAAGATATTAATTGACTTGTTCTTATTTACACACTTTTAAATGTCTGAAGTGGAATTTAAACCCAACTCTTTACAACTCCAAGTTGAGTACTTTGTTTATTAGACTTCAATTACTCTTTAATGAATGTGTGCTCTTATCTCATTATTTGTAATAAATAATCATCAGAGAATACTTTGTAGGGGATCATGGAGTAAAGAAGATGTGTGTTGTTGTTATTAAATTTATTATTTTTCATTTTTTTATTTTAAATTCCCAAGTCTATATCTTCCTTCAACCTCTATTCCAACTATTAAGAAGATTGCAATATCATAATAATCATAAATGTGAGATCATGCAAAACACATGTCCATATTGTCCATATCACAAAGAAACAAGAAAAATAAAATTTAAAAATTATTCTTCTATTTGTATTCAGAGTTCATCAATTCTCTCCATAGAGGTGGATGACATTTTTCATCATGAATCTCTTACAATTATCAAACATCATTCATTGAATTGATCAGACTAAGTTTTACAAAGTTGATGAGCCATAAAATATTGCTTTTCCTATATAATAAAGCATTCTTCTGATTTTGCATATTTCACTTTTCATAGATTCATGTAAGTATAACTAGGTTTGTTTTTTTTTTTCTGAAACCATTCTGTTTGTCATTTTGTAAAGCAAAAATATTTAACATGTATTGGACTATCTGCCATCTAGGGTTGGAGGTGAAGGAAAAGAGGGAAAAATTGTTAAATCCAATATATGTATACATATTTATACAGTTATCTTACTGCCCTAGAAAAATTGGATCTAGAAAGAAAGAAAAAAAACCTGAGAAAGAAAACAACAATGCAAGCAAACAATAAAAGATAGAGTGGAAAAGCTATGTTGTGGTTCACTCTCATTATCCATAGTTCTCCCTTTGGTGTAGCTGATTTTCTTTATCAATGAACAATTGGAACTGGTATGAGTCATCTCATTGTTAAAGATAACCACATCCATTAGAATTGATCAGCATGTAATCTTGTTGTTATGTATAAGGAACTCCAGGTTCTTCTCATTTCACTTAGCATCAATTAATATATGTCTCTCCAAGCCTCTCTGTATTCATCCTGCTGGTAATTTCTTATAGAATAATAATATTCTGCAACATTCATATACCACAATGTATTCAATCATTCTCCAATTGATGGGTATCCATTCAATTTCCATTTTAGAATGATGTGCATCCATTCAATTTCCACTTTCTAACCATTACTAACTGGCTGCCACAAATATTTTTGCACATATGCATGCCTTTCCCTCCTTTAATATCTCTTTGGGATATTACCCCAATAGTAACACTGCTGGATCAAAGGGTATGCATAGTTAGATAACTTTTTGAGCATGGTTCCAAATCACTCTCCAGAATAATCAGATCCATTCACAATTCCACAATAATGTATTAGTGCCCCAGTTTTCCCACATCCCCTCCAATATTCATCAATATCTTTTCCTGTCCTCGTAGGCAGCTTCACAGGTTTGTAGTGGTATCTCAGAGTTATGTTAACTTGTATTTCTCTGATAAATAATGATTTGGAGCACCTCTTCATATGAATAGAAATAGTTTCAATTTCTTCATCTGAAAATTATCTGTTCATATCCTTTGACTATTTATCAATTGGAGAATGGCTTGATTTCTTATACATTAGAGTCAATTCTCTATATATTTTGGAAATGAGGCCTTTATCAGAACCTTTGAATGTAAAAATGTTTTCCCAGTTTATTGCTTCTCTTCTAATCTTGCCTGCAATTGATTTTGTTTCTACAAAAGCTTTTTAATTTGATATAATCAAAATTTTCTATTTTGTGATCAATAATGATCTCTAGTTTTCCTTTGCTCACAAATTCCTTTCTCCTCCAAAGGTGTGAGAGATAAACTATCCTATGTTCTTCTGCTTTATTTATAAACTCAATCTTTATATCTAGATCATGAACCCATTTGGACCTTAACTTGGTATATAATGTTATGTGTGGGTCAATGCCTAGTTTCTGCCACACTAGTTTCCAATTTTTCCAGTAGTTTTTGTCAAATAGTGAATTCTTATCCCAAAATTTGGGGTCTTTGGGTTTGTCAAACACTAGATTGCTGTAGTTATTGATTATTTTTTTCTTGTGAACCTAACTTATTTCACTGATCAACTAGTCTATTTCTAAGCCAATACCAAATGGTTTTGATGACTGCTACTTTATAATATAGTTTTAGATCAGATACAGCTAGGCCACCTTCATTTGATTTTTTTTTTTCCATTAGTTCCCTTGAAATTCTCGACCTTTTATTCTTCCAGATGATTTTTTTTTCTAGGTCAGTAAAATACTTTCTTGGGAGTTTGATTAGAATAGCAATAAACAAAAAAAATTCAAATAAATAAATGAATAGATGGATAAATAAATAAATAGGCAAGTAAATAAATTGATCAATTGCTAGACCAATGAGTGGATAAATAAATAGGTAGTCAAATTAATAAGTAAATAAATGGATGAATTGATGAATGAATGAATAAATACATAAATAAATGCATTAGTTTAGGTTGTTTGATCATCTTTATTATATTCGCTTTTCCTATCCAAGTACTAAATTGTTTAGATCTGACTCTATGTGTGTGGAAACTGTTTTGGAATTTTGCTCATATCGTTCCTGAGTTTCCATTGGCAGATCGATTCCCAAATATTTGATACTATCAACAGTTGTTTTAAGTGGAATTTCTCTTTGCATTTCCTGCTGTTAGATTTACTTAGTGATTTGGTATTGGATTTAGTTATGGATTTAGATATTGATGTAGAAAAATGCTGATTATCTATGTGAATTTATTTTGTATCCTACAACTTTGATTATTTTTAATAGCTTTTTAATAAAATCTCTTGGGTTTTCTAAGTATACCATCATATCACCTGCAAAGAGTGATAATTCAGTGTCCTCATTACTTACTCTAATATCTTTAATCCCCTTTTCATCTCTTATTGCCAAAGCTAGCATTTCTAATTTAATTTTGAATAGTAATGGTGACAGTGGGCAAACTTGTTTCACTCTTGATCTTATTGGAAATGGTTCCAGTTTATCCCCATTAGATAAGATTCTTACTGATAATTTTAAATAGATGCTAATGACTATTTTAAGAAAAAAAGTCCATTTATTCCTATACTCTCTAGTGGTTTTTAATAGGAATGAGTGTTGGATTTTATCAAATGCTTTTTTCTGCATCTATTGAGATGATCATATGTTTTTTGTTAATTTGATTTTGATATAGTTAATTATGCTAATAGTTTTCCTAATTTTGAACCACCCCTGCATTCCTGGTATAAATACTATTTGGTCATGGTGTATTATTCGGGGGATGATTTTCTGTAATCTTTTTGATAATATTTTATTTAAGATTTTAGCATTAATATTCATTAGGGAGATTGGTCTATAATTTTCTTTCTCTGTTTTCTTCCTACCTGATTTAGCTATCAGTACCATGACATAAAAGGACTTCATTAGGACTTCTTCATTCTCTATTTTTTCAAATAGTTTATATGGTTTAGGGGTTAATTTCTCTTTAAATGTTTGGTAGGATTCACATGTAAATCCATCTGATCTTGGAAATTTTTTATTAGGGAGTTGATTAATAGCTTGCTATATTTTTTTTCTAAAATGGGACTATTTAAGCAATTTATTTCCTCCTCTGTTAGTCTGGGGAGCCTAAAATCATGTAGGTATTCAATCATTTCACTTAGGCTACCAAATTCATTGGCATAAAGTTGGGCAAAGTAACTGCTCATTATTGCTCCCTTTTCATTTTTAAGTTTAAAAATTTGATTTTCTGAGCAGAACCAGGAGAGCACTATACACTTCAACAACAATACTGTATGAAGATATATTCTGATTGAAGTGGATATCTTCAACATAAAGAAGATCTAATTCAGTTCCAGTTGATCAATGATGAACAGAAACAGCTACACCCAGAGAAGAAACACTGGGGATTAAGTGTAAAATGTTTGCACTATTGTCTTTCTACCCAGGTTACTTATACCTTCGGAATCCAATTCTTACTGTGCAACAAGAAATTTGGTTTTAGAAACATATATTGTATCTAAGATATACTGTAACACATTTAATATGTACAGGATTGCCTGTCATCTACTAGAAGGAGTAGAAGGAGGGAGGGGAAATTTTGGAAAAGTGAATACAAGGGATAATGTTGTTAAAAAAAAATTACCCATGCATATGTACTGTCAAAAATATTATAATTATAAAATTAATTTTAAAAAATGAAAAAAAAAGAATCTTACATTTAGAATATCAACAGTCAAATGAAAGTTTATAGATGATCTAAAAACTAAAAAAAAAATAAATAAATAAATAATTAAAAATTAAAATTTGATTTTCCTCTTTCCTTTTTCTAATCAAATTTGCCAAGGGTTTACATATTTTGTTGGTTTTTTTCATAGAGCCAACTCTTAGTTTTATTTATTAATTCAATTTTTTTCTTTTTAACTTTCAATTTTGTTACCCTCTCCTTTTATTTTTTTAGAATTTCAAGTTTAGTATTTGACTGGGAGTTTTTCATTTGCTCTTTTTTTAACTTTTTAAGTTGCAAGCCCAATTCATTGATCTTCTCTTTCTCTATTTTATGCAAGTAAACCTCTAGAGATATAAAATTTCCCCTTATTATTGCTTGGATTGCGCCCCACAGATTTTGGTATGTTGTCTCATTATCGTCATTCTCTTGGATGGAATTATTAATTGTGTCTATGATTTGCTATTTCACCCATTCATTCTTGAAGATGAGATAATTTAGTTTCCAATTACTCTTTGGTCTATTTCCCCCTGGCTTTTCATTAAATCCAGTTTTTATTGCATCATGATCTGAAAAGAATGCATTTACTATTTCCTTTCTGCATTTGATTTTGAGTTTTATGTCCTAAAATATGATCAATTTTTGTATAGGTTTCATGAAGTGTCAAGAAGAAAGTGTATTCCTTTCTGTCTCTATTCAGTTTTCTCCAAAGATCTATCATACCTAAGTTTTCTGGCTCTGTTTACTTCTTTAACTTATTTCTTATTTGTTTCATAGTTTGATTGATCTAATTCTGAGAGTGCAAGTTTGAGATCTCCTGCTATTATAGTTTTGCTGACCATTTCTTTTTTGCAGCTCTCTTAATTTCTTTAAGAATTTAGATGGTATACCACTTGGTACATGTATTTTTAGAATTGATATTGTTTCATTGTCTATGCTACCCTTTAGTAAGATATAGTTTCCTTCCTTATCTATTTTAATTAGATCAATTTTTTTTTTTTTACTTCACCTAAAGCATAATAGATTCTCTTCCAGCCTTTTACCTTTACTCTGTATGTATCACTTTGATTTAAATGTGTTATCTGTAAACAACATATTATAGGATTCTGGCTTTTAATTTAGTCTGTCTTCTGCTACCCTTTATAGGAGAGTTAACCCCATTCGCATTTATGACTAAAACTACTAATTCTGTATTATCTGCCATCTTATTATCCCTAGATTATATTTTTATCTTTCCTTTTCCCCTTAATCCCCTTCCCAGTAATTATTTTATGGGCAGCAATTGCCTCAAGCAGCCCTCCCCTTTAGAATTCCTCCCCCTGTCTTTTATCTTTCCTCTATTATTTCTATATTCCATTCTATTCAGTTTATCCCTTCCCTTTTTGCCCTTCCCCTACCACTTTTCAATGATGTGAGAGAAGTTTCTCTGTAACCCAAATATGTCTAATATTTTCTCTTTGAGCCAAATCCGATGTGAGTAAGAGTCGCACAATGTTCATCCCCCTCCCTTCTTTCCCTCAGATACAATAGGTTTCCTTTCCCTCTTCATGAGATGTAATTTCCCTCTTTTTATTTTTGCTTTTCCCTTTTTCTGTTTCAAACCCCTTTCCACCTTCAGTTCCTTTTTATAACTGTAAAATTAAATTGCACACGGACTTTCTATGTATGCCCATAACAGAAATAATGTAGAGAGCCAGAACTCTGGTGAAGTATACTTGAACTATAACTCTATAAGTTATAGTTATATACTATATACTCCACTTATACACTATTTAAGTATACTATAACAAGATGTTAGCTCAGTGGAATTGATAAGACAATGATTATCTTGTTTAGCATGGTGATTAATAGTTCTCTAGTTCAGTATGATTGATTTAATCCTAAAACAAGGCATTAACTCAGTGGAATTAAGATAATGATTCTCTAGTATTAAATATAAGTTCTATAAGTTGACACCTATTCTACAAGATTGACATCTATGATGATGTACTTATAATAGAGTATATAAGAGCTAAGAGATCTGGGAAGGGAGACAGACTCCAAGATAAAGACCCTGGTGGTGATTGTCCTGTCTCCTTCACAGTCTACCTCCTTCACTTGGGGCCCAGCTAACTTTCTGGTGGCCCTCTAGAAATGGGTCTTGTTTCAGTAGAGGAAATGAAGGAGGCAGAAGAGCCACTAGAGGCTGATTCAAGATGGAATGGGTGTGGCTGACTTTGTCCTCTGTTTATATACTCTATTACAATTAAATCAATTCATTATACTGAGTATAAACCAATCATCATATTACTAGGTAACCATTTTTGTTGTAAGATTAAATCAAGTATACTGAAATAGAGAACTCATTCTAAACTAGATAACCATTGTCTTATCAATTTCTCTTAGTTAACATCTTGTTTCAAGTATACTTCTCTAGAGTTCTGCCCTTTACATCTTACAGTTCTCAAAAGTTCTTTTTACCTTTTTATGTTTCTCTTGAGTCCTATAATAGGAGATCAAATTTTTTTGTTTAGCTCTGATTTTTTCATCAGAAATAAATAGAATTAACCTATTTCATTGAATGTCCATCTTCTTCCATGGGAAAATGTTTAATTTAGCTGGGTAGTTTATTCTTGGTTGCATTCTAAGTTCTTTGCCTTTCAGAAGAACATATTCCAGGCCCTTTCATTCTTTTATGTGGAAGCTGCTGTATCCTGAGTAATCCTTATTGTTGCTCCTCGGTATTTCATTTTTTTTTTTTTTTTCTGGCTGCTCGTAACATTTTTTTCCTTGGTCTGATAGTTCTGAAATTTAGCTACAATATTCCTTAGAGTTTAAATTTTTGGGTCTTTTCAAGAGGTTTTCAATGAATTCTTTCAATGGCTATTTTATCTTCTGATTCTATAACATCTGGGCAGTTCTCTTTCATGATTTCCTGAAAAATATTTTCTTTCTTTCATCATGATTTGCAGGGACTCCAATAATCTGTAAATTAACCCTCCTAGATCTATTTTCCAGGTCTGTTGTTTTCCTAACTAGCATTTAATATTTTTTCTATGTTTTTATTTATTCATTTATTTATTTATTTATTTATTTATTTATTGATTTATTGATTTATTTATTGATTGATTTATTTATTTTGTTTGATTGATTCTTCATGTCTCATCAAGTCATTTCATTTCCATTTGTTCAGTTCTGATTTCTAATGATTTTTTTCTTCATTTACTCTTTTACTTCTTTTTTCATTTATGCAGATGACATTTTACATGAGTTGTTTTGTTTTATAGAAATTTTGTTTTGGATTCTGGGCGGAGCCAAGATGGCGGAGAAGAAACACACTACTCTGTGAACGTCCTTACTCCCTCACAACCAATTAGATAAATAGCCACAGAAATAGCTCTGGACTGATAGACACCACAAGGACTGGAAGCACGACTTACCAGCTGAAGAAAATCTGGAGTTTCAACAGAAAGGTCAGTCCCCAGGGGAGGAAGAAGAGAGGCCAGCACAAATGGCTGGGTGCTAGCATACTGTGCCGATTGCATTGGGAAGGGCTCTGGGATCAGAGAAGCCACTGAGATAAAGGAATCTGGCACAGGCTGTTAGCTCTTCTCTGCTTATAATATAGCAGTTCAGAAGAGAAAGCTAAAATACCTTAAAAATTCAGATAGATTAGATTTTCCCAGGTCTCAGGGGTGACTCAGCAGATCTTGGCACATTGGGTGTGGCCTCTAGCTCCCACCTGAGATTAGTTAAAGAGATTGACAAGTGGGCGGATACGGCCCAAGGCAACACACACTGCCTAGCTCAGCTGAAGGGAGTGGAACTCAGCTCCAGGAAGTCCCAGAGAAGCAGAACCTTTGAACTAGGGGCCAGGTTTCTGGCAGACACTTCCAGCTTGAGCGCAGGGGCTTTTCATGTCACCTGCTGCAGACATCCACACCCCACCTACATGCATAGGCTGGGCTTTGTGCCGTCTTTACTTCAATCTCAAACGTCAGGGAATCTGCTAGAACACAACACCCTCAAGGCACAGCAGTGCTAGTCACCTCTGAGGCACTTCCAGGGAGGGGGTGGGGAACTCTATCCCAGAGCTCTATCTTAGCTCAGGTCCAAGAACCTGTCTGGGAGGAAGCTGGTAAAGAAGTAAATAAATAATTTCCTACCCCAGGAACAGACCCCAAAAGATTTTTCAAGTATGAGTAAGAAGCCCAGAAAAACTATAGATTCCTTCTACACACAGAAAGAGCGGGTATCCAACCCCGAGGAAGTTAACAGCAGAGAGACAGCAGATAACAATCTAAAGGGGAATGATCCCTGCCCCCCATCACATAACTCTCTTCCTGAAGAGACTATTAAAAAGCTAAGAAAGTTTAAAGAAAAATGGGGAAAGGAAAGGGAAGCTATGATAGAGAATAACAACGTCCTGAAATTGGAGTTGGAAAAAATAAAGAATTCACAGGAGATGCAGGGAAACAAAATTTATGAATTAGAAAAGGTTAAAAAATCACAGGAAAGTAGGATTTCTGAATTGGAAAAGATAAAAAAGTCTCAAGAAAATAGAATTTCTGAATTGGAAAAAGAAAATAATTCTCAAAAACAAATTAGGGAAATGGAAAAAAATTCAATAGAGCAAAATAATTCATTTAAAAACGAAATTGGGCATTTACAAAAAGAACTAAAAACTGTGAAAGAAGAAAATAACTCCTTAAAAGTCAGGATGGAACAAATAGAAATGAATGATTCACAGAGAAACCAAGAATCAGTCAAACAAAACAAAAAAAAAAAATGAGAAGCTGGAGAACAACGTCAAATACTTACTGGAAAAATCTATAGACCTGGAAAATAGATCTAGGAGAGATAATCTGCGGATCATTGGACTTCCCGAAAACTATGACCAAAAAAAGAGCCTAGATTCTATTTTACAGGAAATTATCAAAGAGAACTATCCAGAGATAATAGAAACAGAAGGGAAAGTAGATGTCAAAAGAATTCATCGAACTCCTTCTGAAATAGACCCTAAAAAAAGAACACCACGGAATATAGTGGCTAAGCTGCAGAATTACCACACAAAGGAGAAAATCCTGCAAGCAGCTAGAAAAAAAAACCAATTTAAATACCAAGATGCCACAATAAGGGTCACTCAAGATCTGGCTGCCTCCACATTAAAAGACAGAAGGGACTGGAACCTGATATTCCGTAAGGCAAAAGATCAAGGACTGCAACCAAGAAGGAACTACCCAGCTAAGTTTAGCATCTTTTTCCATGGAAGAAGATGGTCATTCAATGAAATAGAGGAATTCTATATGTTTCTAAGAAAAAAACCAGACTTAAACAAAAAATTTGATCTACATCCACAAGACTGAAGAGAAACAGAAAAAGGTACCCAGAACCCTTGAGAACTGTAACTCTGTTGTGGGTATATAAAAAGTACTCAAGGATAATTTGATTTTACTGATATAAAAGAAAAAAAAAGGGGGTGTAGTAAAGGGAAGGAGGCCATTTCAGAAAAAGGGGAAGGAAAGATAAAAAGAGGGAAACTACATCTCAGGAAGAGGCATAGAAAATACACCATATCTGAGGGAATTTAGTAAGGGGGAGAATCATTGTGTGAATCTTACTCTCATCAGGAGAGGCTCAAAGAGTAAATAATTAACATATTTGTTTTTCAGAGAATTTTCTCTCACCTCATTAAAAGGCGGGAGAGAAAAAGGGAAAAGGAAAAGGAGAATAAGTGAAGGGACTTGGAGGGAGGGGGGAGGGATACTAAAAAAAAAGGGAGGGTTGCGCATCACAAGGGGGGTCTGGAAATTAAATATCAGGGAGGGGGATCAGGGAGGTCAAGGGAAAAAGCATAATCTGGGGATAATATGATGGCAGGAAATACAGAATTAGTAATTTTCACTGTAAATGTGAATGGGATGAACGCTCCCATCAAATGGAGACGGATAGCAGATTGGATCAAAAATCAGAATCCTACAGTATGTTGTCTGCAGGAAACACACTTAAAGCAGGGAGATACATAGAGAGTAAAGGTAAAAGGTTGGAGCAGAATCTATTATGCTTCAGGTAAAGCCAAAAAAGCAGGGGTAGCTATCCTTATCTCAGATCAAGCAAAAGCAGAAGTTGATCTAATTAAAAGAGATAAGGAAGGAAACTATATACTGCTGAAAGGTAGCATAAATAATGAAGCCATATCAATACTAAATATATATGCACCAAGTGGTATAGCATCTAACTTTCTAAAGGAAAAGTTAAGAGAATTGCAAGAAGAAATAGACAGTAAAACTATCATAGTGCGGGATCTCAACCTTGCACTCTCCGATTTAGACAAATCAAACCACAAAACAAACAAGAAAGAAAGTAAAAAAGTAAATAGAACATTAGAAAAACTAGGTATGATAGACCTTTGGAGAAAACTGAATGGCAATAGAAAGGAATATACTTTCTTCTCAGCAGTTCATGGATCCTATACAAAAATTGACCATGTATTAGGACATAAAGATCTCAAAATTAAATGTAGGAAGGCAGAAATAATAAATGCCCTCTTCTCAGACCACAATGCAATAAAAGCTACATTCAGTAAAGAGTAAGGGATAAATAGACCAAAAAGTAATTGGAAACTGAATAATCTCATCTTAAAGAATGACTGGGTGAAAGAGCAAATTATAGAAACAATTAATAATTTCACCCAAGATAATGACAATGAGACATCATACCAAAATCTGTGGGATACAGCTAAAGCAGTAATAAGGGGAAATTTTATATCTTTAGAGGCTTATTTGAAGAAAATAGAGAAAGAGAAGATTAACGAATTGGGCTTGCAACTTAAAAGGCTAGAAAAAGACCAAATTAAAAACCCCCAACCAAATACTAAACTTGAAATACAAAAATTAAAAGGAGAAATCAATAATATTGAAAGTAAAAAAACTATTGAATTAATAAATAAAACCAAGAGTTGGTGTTATGAAAAAGTCAATAAAATAGATAAACCTTTGGTAAATCTGATCAGAAAAAAGAAAGAGGAAAATCAAATTGTTAGTCTTACAAATGAAAAGGGCTATCTTTCCACCAATGAAGAGGAAATTAGAGAAATAATAAGGAGTTACTTTGCCCAACTTTATGCCAATAAATTTGATAACTTAAGTGAAATGGATGACTTCCTCCAAAAATATAGGCTCCCTAGATTAACAGAGGAGGAAATAAATTGCTTAAATAGTCCCATTTCAGAAAAAGAAATAGAACAAGCTATTAATCAACTCCCCAGGAAAAAATCCCCAGGACCAGATGGATTCACATGTGAATTCTACCAAACATTTAAAGAACAATTAGCCCCAATGTTATATAAATTATTTGAAAAAATAGGGGATGAAGGAGTCCTACCAAACTCCTTTTATGACACAGACATGGTACTGATACCTAAACCTGGTAGATCGAAAACTGAGAAAGAAAATTATAGACCAATTTCCTTAATGAATATTGATGCTAAAATCTTAAATAGGATATTAGCAAAAAGACTTCAGAAAATCATCTCCAGGATAATACACTATGATCAAGTAGGATTTATTCCAGGAATGCAGGGCTGGTTTAATATTGGGAAAACTTTTAGTATAATTGACCATATTAATAATCAAATTAATAAGAATCATATGATCATCTCAATAGATGCAGAGAAAGCATTTGACAAACTCCAACATCCATTCCTACTAAAACCTCTTGAGAGTATAGGAATAAATTGACTATTCCTTAGAATAATCAGGAGCATATATTTAAGACCTTCAGTAAGCATAATATGCAATAGAAATAAACTACAACCTTTCCCAGTAAGATCAGGAGTGAAACAAGCTTGCTCACTATCACCATTACTATTCAATATAGTACTAGAAACGCTAGCCTCGGCAACAAGAACCGAGAAAGAGATTCAAGGAATTAGAGTAGGAAATGAGGAAATCAAACTATCACTTTTTGCAGATGACATGATGGTATACTTAGAGAACCCCAAAGACTCTGCTAAAAAGCTACTAGAAATAATTCAAAATTTCAGCAAAGTGGCAGGATACAAAATAAATCCACATAAATCCTCAGCATTTTTATATATCACTAACAAAATGCAACAGCAAGAGATACAAACAGAAATTCCATTCCAAACAAATGTTGAGAGTATAAAGTATTTTGGAATCAATCTACCAAAGAAAAGCCAGGAATTATATGAGAAAAATTACAAAACGCTTGCCACAAAAATAAAGTCAGATTTAAATAATTGGAAAGACATTCAGTGCTCTTGGATAGGCCGAGCGAATATAATAAAGATGACAATACTCCCCAAAGTAATCTATTTATTTAGTGCTATACCAATCAGACTCCCAAGAAACTATTTCAATGACCTAGAAAAAATAACAACAAAATTCATATGGAAGAACAAAAGGTTGAGAATTTCAATGGAACTAATGAAAAAAAAAAAGGCAGATGAAGGTGTTCTAGGTGTACCTGATCTAAAGCTATGTTATATAGCAGCAGTCACCAAAACCATTTGGTATTGGCTAAGAAATAGACCGGTCGATGGTCGATCAATGGAACAGATTAGGTACAAAGGACAAAAAAGAGTACATCTATAGCAATCTAGTGTTTGGCAAACCCAAAGATCCGAACATTTGGGATAAAAATTCATTATTTGAAAAAAACTGCTGGGAAAACTAGAAATTAGTATGGCAGAAATTAGATATGGATCCACACTTAACACCATATACCAAGATAAGATCAAAATGGGTCCATGATTTAGGCATAAAGAGGGAGATAATAAATAGATTAGAGGAACAGAGGATAGTCTATCTCTCAGACCTGTGGAGGAGGAAGGAATTTATGACCAGAGGAGAAATAGAGATCATTATTGATCACAAAATAGAAGATTTCGATTACATCAAACTAAAAAGTTTCTGTACAAATAATACTAATGCAAACAAGATTAGAAGGGAAGTAACAAATTGGGAAAATATTTTTAAAAGCAAAGGTTCTGACAATGGTCTCATTTCCAAAATATATAGAGAACTGACCCTAATTTATAAGAAACCAAACCATTCTCCAATTGATAAATGGTCAAAGGATATGAACAGACAATTCTCAGATGAAGAAATTGAAACTATATCCACTCACATGAAAGAGTGTTCCAAATCACTTCTGATTAGAGAAATGCAAATTAAGGCAACTCTGAGATACCACTATACACCTGTCAGATTGGCTAAGATGACAGGAACAAATAATGATGAATGTTGGAGGGGATGTGGGGAAACTGGGACACTAATACATTGCTGGTGGAGTTGCGAAAGAATCTAGCCATTCTGGAGAGCAATATGGAATTATGCCCAAAAAGTTATCATACTGTGCATACCCTTTGACCCAGCAGCGCTACTACTGGGATTATATCCCAAAGAAATACTAAAGAGTGGAAAGAGACATATATGTGCCAAAATGTTTGTGGCAGCTCTTTTTGTTGTAGCTAGAAACTGGAAGATGAATGGATGTCCATCAGTTGGAGAATGGTTGGGTAAATTATGGTATATGAAGGTTATGGAATATTATTGCTCTGTAAGAAATGACCAGCAGGAGGAATACAGAGAGGCTTGGAGAGACTTACATCAACTGTTGCTGAGTGAAATGAGCAGAACCAGAAGATCACTGTACACTTCAACAACAATGCTGTATGAGGATGTATTCTTATGGAAGGGGAAATCTTCAACATAAAGAAGAGCCAACTCACTTCCATTTGATCAATGATGGACAGAGGTAGCTACACCCCGAGAAGAAACACTGGGAAATGAATGTAAATTGTTAGCACTACTGTCTATCTACCCAGGTTACATGTACCTTCGGAATCTAATGCTTATTGTGCAACAAGAAAATGGTATTTACACACATGTATTGTATCTAGGTTATATTGTAACACAAGTAAAATGTATGGGATAGCCTGTCATTGGGGGGAGAGAGTAGAGGGAGGGAGCGGATAATTTGGAAAAAGGAATACAAGGGATAATATTATAAAAAATATATAATAAAAAATTAAAAAAAACAATAATAATAATGGATTCTGGATGGGCAATGAAATTTGTATATATTCACAATATGGATCTATTGCTATCTATTCCCAGAAGTGTTTTTGTCTTATATGATGGCTTCGAATCTTCAGGGTAATATTAAAAATGAAAGTCAGCTGTAACAATAATGTATTTAAGAAATAAAAGTTTCCCAAAGCCTAAAAATCAAAAAAAAATTGTTTTGTTTTGTTTTGTTTTTTTTCATTTCAAAAAAATTTTAAGAAGTTATTTTCTTTTTCTAATTTATACATTCTGTTTTCCTGGGAGGTTTTCCATTTCACATGTCAGAGAGTTGTTTTTTTTTTTTTTTTCCACTTTATCAAATATTTCTTTTAATAAGTTATGTGCCTTTTCCAAACCTTCTTGCAGAGTTTTCTGTTGTAATACAGGATCCGCCGGCCAGTGGCTGCTGGAGGTCTAACTCAAACCTTTGGAATGGATCTCTTCATGTGAAAGGATGATGATGATGATAAAAGGAGACTGAAAGGCCCACTTTGCCTTTTTACTCAATTTTAGAAAAAAAGTTGGGATCTGTTTTTAGGGCAGGAAGTTCCAAGCTTCCTCTATAGACACTAGGAAGTGGTAGTGGCTGTGCTGAGATTGTGCAGAGTCACTCCAGGTGCTGGGTGGGTGTGGACAGGTCCTGTAAAACTCTAGCGCTTTGGGATTCACTCTTTACCTTTTGAGTTTGTAGTGGGAAGTTTTATAACTTCTCTGCTGATCTACTGGCTTGCAACCAGAGCAGAATAGCCAGAACTGTGGTGAGTCTTTCCTGTAGATTCTCCACTCCACAGAGACAGCACCCTGCCCCCAGTCTGCTCAGCATGCATTGGCCTCTGTGCTCTGCCTCCCTTTCTGCATCTAGCCTCCTTCTGTGCCTGATCAAAACAGACTTTTTCTGACAATTTTTGAAATTATCTTCTGCTGGTAATTTGCTGCACTCCCAATTTTCATGGATTCTGCCAGTCTAGAACAATTTCAGAGGGTGAATTTCATAATTAATGTGAAGGTAGTAGGAGAGCTCAGAAAGAAGTGAGTGTCCTCTCTATCACCTTGGCTTTGCCCCTTCCCCCCATAATTCTTAAATATTGAGGTAGTCGTTTCTGTACAAATAATACTAATGTAAACAAGATTAGAAGGGAAGTAACAAATTGGGAAAATATTTTTAAAAACAAAGGTTCTGACAAAGCTCTCATTTCCAAAATATATAGAGAACTGACCATAATTTATAAGAAACCGAACCATTCTCCAATTGATAAATGGTCAAAGGATATGAACAGACAATTCTCAGAGGAAGAAATTGAAACTATATCCACTCACATGAAAGAGTGTTCCAAATCACTACTGATCAGAGAAATGCAAATTAAAACCACTCTGAGATACCACTACACACCTGTCAGATTGGCTAAGATGACAGGAACAAATAATGATAAATGTTGGAGGGGATGTGGGGAAATTGGGACACTAATACATTGCTGGTGGAGTTGCGAAAGAATCCAGCCATTCTGGAGAGCAATCTGGAATTATGCCCCAAAAGTTATCAAACTGTGCATACCCTTTGACCCAGCAGCGCTACTACTGGGCTTATATCCCAAAGAAATACTAAAGAGCGGAAAGAGACAGATATGTGCCAAAATGTTTGTGGCAGCTCTTTTTGTTGTAGCTAGAAACTGGAAGATGAATGGATGTCCATCAGTTGGAGAATGGTTGGGTAAATTGTGGTATATGAAGGTTATGGAATATTATTGCTCTGTAAGAAATGACCAGCAGGAGGAATACAGAGAGGCTTGGAGAGACTTAAATCAACTGATGCTGAGTGAAATGAGCAGAACCAGAAGATCGCTGTACACTTCAACAACAATACTGTATGAGGATGTATTCTGATGGAAGTGGAAATCTTCAACATAAAGAAGATCCAATTCACTTCCAGTTGATCAATGATGGACAGAGGTAGCTACACCCAGAGAAGAAACACTGGGAAGTGAATGTAAATTGTTAGCACTAATATCTGTCTGCCCAGGTTACATGTACCTTCGGATTCTAATGTTTATTGTGCAACAAGAAAATGATATTCACACACATGTATTGTACCTAGACTATATTGTAACACATGTAAAATGTATGGGATTGCCTGTCATCGGGGGGAGGGAATAGAGGGAGGGGGGGTAATTTGGAAAAATGAATACAAGGGATAATATTATAAAAAATATATATATATAATAAAAAAATAAAAAAAAATATTGAGGTAGTCCCCATTAATTTCTTAAAATGTGATATCTAGGCTCTTTCCATGATCATGGCTTTCAGATAACCGTAATTATTAAACAATATCTCCTTGATATATTTCCCAAGTTTATTCTTTTTCCAATGAGATATTTCACTTTTTCCTCTTCTTTTTTCTGGTTCTTTTTTTTTTTTAATTTTGCTTTTTTCTTGATGTAATCACTAGCTCTTAGTTGTCTGGTTATAAATTTTAGGATTTTTTTTATTTATTGCTTTTTGGTACTTTTTTTAATTTTGACCCAATTTGATCTTTTAAAATATTTCCTTGTTTATTTTGTTTTGAATTTTTAAACTTTGAATTTTAGATTCTTTCCTTTCTTCCTTTACCAGCCCTCCTTCACTGATAATGCAAGTAATGAAATATATGCTGTGAAAGAAAACATAGACCCCAAAAAATCCTTAAGAAAAATAAAATTTTAAAAAGTATAATTTCAATCAAATACTATCAGTTCGTTCTCTGGATATGGATAACATTTTCCATTATACATCCTTCAGTGTTGTCTTGGATGATTGTGTTATTGAGAATGGTTATGTCATTCACAGATGACTGTCTTACAATAGCTGATGCTAATTTTTTAAAATAGTTTTTATTTTACATGGGTAATTTTACAACATTGACAACTGCCAAACCTTTTGTTCTGATTTTTCTCCTCCTTCCCCCCCGCCCCGATGGAAGGTTGACCACTACATGTTAAATATGTTAAAGTATAAATAAAATTAAATACAATGTATGTATACATTTCCAAACAGTTGTTTTGCTGTACAAAAAGAATCAGGCTTTGAAAATAGTGTACAATTAGCCTGTGAAGGAAATCAAAAATGCAGGTGGACAAAAATAGAAGGATTGGGAATTCTATATAGTGGTTCATAGTCATCTCCCAAAACTCTTTCGCTGTTTGTAGCTGGTTCAGTTCTTTACTACTCTATTGGAACTGATTTGGTTCATCACATTGTTGAAGAATTGATCATCATATAATATTGTTGTTGAAGTATACAATCATCTCCTGGTCCTGCTCATTTCACTCAGCATCAGTTCATGTAAGTCTCTTCAGGCCTTTCTGAAATCATCCTGTTGGTTATTTCTTACAAAACAATAATATTCCATAATATGCATATACCACAATTTATTTAGCCATTCTCCAATTGATGGGTATCCACTTAGTTTCCAGTTTCTGGCCACTACAAAGAGGGCTGTTACAAACATTCTTGCACATACAGGTCCCTTTCCCTTCTTTAAGATCTCTTTGTGATATAAGCCCAATAGTAACATTGTTGGGTCAAAGGGTATGCACTGTTTGATAATTTTTTGAACATAGTTCCAAATTGCTCTCCAGAATGGCTCACAATTCCACCAACAATGTATCAGTATCCCTGTTTTCCCACATCCCCTCCAACATTGAGCTTTATCTTTCCCTGCCATTCTAGCCAATCTGACAGGTGTGTAGTGGTATCTCAGAGTTGTCTTAATTTGTATTTCTCTGATTAATAACATTATTTCTTATATAGTACAATAATATTCTATAAAAATTACATACCATAAATTATTCACTTACTCCCCAGTTGATGGATATCCCCTCAATTTCCATTTTGTGCCCCCTAGAAAAGAGCTTCTATAAATATCTTTTGTGCATATAGGTAATTTTATTTTTTTAATCTCTTTTTTTTTGGCACAACATATGTTTATTTGTTAAAGGAGCTGAAACTATAATATATTTCTATGTTTTTTAATGTAATTTTTATTTTATTTTATAATTATAACTTTTTTTTGACAATATATATGCATGGGTAATTTTTTACAACATTATCCCTTGCACTTACTTCTGTTCAGATTTTTTCCCTTGCTCCCCCAACCCCCTCTCCCAGATGGCAGGCAGTCTTATACATGTTAAATATATTACAATATATTCTAGATACAATATATGTGTGTAGAACTGAATTTCTTGTTGCACAGGAAGAATTGGATTCAGAAGGTAAAAATAACAGTTTACACTCATTTCCCAGTGTTCTTTTTCTGGATGTAGCTGATTCTGTCCATCATTGATCAATTGGAATTGGATTAGCTCTTCTCTATGTTGAAGATATCCACTTCCATCAGAATACATCCTCGTACAGTATCATTGTTGAAGTGTATAATGATCTTCTGGTTCTACTTGTTTCACTTAGCATCAGTTGATGTAAGTCTCTCCAAGCCTCTCTGTATTTCTCCTGTTGGTCATTTCTTACAGAACAATAATATTCCATAACCTTCATATATCATAATTTACCCAATCAATCTCCAATTGATGGACATCCATTCATCTTCCAGATTCTAGACATTATGAAAAGGGCTGCCACAAACATTTTGGCACATACAGGTCCCTTTCCCTTCTTTAGTATTTCCTTGGGATATAAGCCCAGTAGTAGTATGGCTGGGTCAAAGGGTATGCACATTTTCATAACTTTTTGGGCATAATTCCAGATTGCTCTCCAGAATGGTTGGATTCTTTCACAACTCCACCAACAATGCACCAGTGTCCCAGTTTTCCCACAGCCCCTCCAACATTCATCATTATTTGTTCCTGTCATCTTAGCCAATCTGACAGGTATTTAATGATATCTCAGAGTTGTCTTAATTTGCATTTCTCTGATCAATAGTGATTTGGAACACTCTTTCATATGAGTGGAAATAGTTTTAATTTCATCATCTGAAAATTGTCTGTTCATGTCCTTTGACCATTTATCAATAGGAGAATGGCTTGATTTCTTATAAATTAAAGTCAATTCTCTGTATATTTTGGAGATGAGGCCTTTATCACAACCTTTAACTGTAAAAAAATGTTTTCCCAATTTTTTACTTCCCTTTTAATCTTGTTTGCATTAGTTTTGTTTGTGCAGAAACTTTTTAATTTGGTGTAATCAAAATTTTCTATTTTGTGATCAATAATGGTCTCTAGTTCTCCCTTGGACACAAACTCCTTCCTCCTCCACAAGTCTGAGAGGTAAATCATCCCATGTTCCTCCAATTTATTTATGATTTCATTCTTTATGCCTAAATCTTGGACCCATTTTGATCTAATCTTAATATGTGGTGTTAAATGTGGGTCCATGCCTAGTTTCTGCCATACTAATTTCCAGTTTTCCCAGCAGTTTTTGTCAAATAATGAATTCTTATCCCAAAAGTTGGGATCTTTGGGTTTGTCAAACACTAGATTGCTATTTTTAATCACTATCTTCCCCTGTGAACCGAACCTATGACACTGATCAACTAGTCTATTTCTTAGACAATACTAAATGGTTTTGGTGACTGTTGCTTTATAATACAGTTCTAGATCAGGTACAGCTAGACCACCTTCACTTAATTTTTTTCATTACTTCCCTTGAAATTCTCGACCTTTTGTTGTTCCATATGAATTCTGTTGTTATTTTTTCTAGGTTATTAAAATAGTGTCTTGGAAGTCTGATTGGTATAGCACTAAATAAATAAATTGATTAGTTTAGGGAGTATTGTCATCTTAATTATATTGGCTCGGCCTATCCAAGAGCACTGAATGTCTTTCCAATTATTAAAATCTGACTTTATTTTTGTGGCAAGCATTTTGCTCATATAATTCCTGACTCTCCTTTGGTAGCTATATTCCCAAATATTTTATACTATCGACCGTTATTTTGAATGGAATTTCTCTTTGTTATCTCTTGCTGTTGGATTGTGTTGGTAATGTATAAAAATGCTGAGGATTTATGTGGATTTATTTTGTATCCTGAGACTTTGCTAAAATTCTGAATTATTTCTAATAGCTTTTTAGCAGAGTCTTTGGGGTTCTCTAAGTGTACCATCATGTCATCTGCAAAAAGTGATAATTTGATTTCCTCATTTCCTACTCTAATTCCTTGAATCTCTTTCTCAGCTCTTATTGCCGAAGATAGAGTTTCTAGTACTATATTGAAAAGTAATGGTGATAGTGGGTAACCTTGTTTCACTCCTGATCTTATAGGGAAAGGTTCTAGTTTATTGCCATTACATATGATGTTTACTGAAGGTTTTAAATATATGCTCCTTATTATTTTAAGGAATAGTCCATTTATTCCTATACTCTCAAGCGTTTTTAGTAGGAATGGATGTTGGATTTTATCAAATGCTTTTTCTGCATCTATTGAGATGATCACATGGTTTTTATTAATTTGATTATTAATATGGTCAATTATACTAACAGTTTTCCTAATATTAAACTGGCCCTGCATTCCTGGTATAAATCCCACTTGGTCAGAGTGTATTATCCTGGGGATGATTTTCTGAAGTCTATTTGCTAATATCTTATTTAAGATTTTAGCATCAATATTCATTAAGGAAATTGGTCTATAGTTTTCTTTCTCAGTTTGCCATCTACCTGGTTTAGGTATCAGTACCATGTCTGTATCATGGAAGGAATTTTGTAGGACTCCTTCAATCCCTATGTTTTCAAATAGTTTACATAGCATTGGAGTTAGTTGTTCTTTAAATGTTTGATAGAATTCACCTGTAAATCCATCTGGTCCTGGGGACTTTTTCTTAGGAAGTTGGTTAATAGCTTGGTCTATTTCTTTTTCTGAGATGGGACTATTTAGACTACTTACTTTTTCCTCTGTTAATCTGGGCAAGCTATATTTTTGAAGGTATTCTTCCATTTCATTTAAGTTATCAAATTTATTGGCATAAAGTTGAGCAAAATAGCTCCTAACTATTGTTCTAATTTCCTCTTCATTAGTGGTGAGTTCAACCTTTTCATTTTCAAGACTAACAATTTGCTTTTTTCTCTTTCCTTTTTTTAATCAGGTTTACTAAGGGTTTGTCTATTTTGTTGGTTTTTTCATAGAACCAACTCTTAGTTTTATTAATTAATTCAATAGTTTTTTTACTTTCAATTTTATTAATATCACCTTTTATTTTTTGAATTTCAAGTTTTGTGTTTGTCTGGGGGTTTTTAATTTGTTCCTTTTTTAGCAATTTTAGTTGTAAGCCCAAATTCATTGGCCCTATCTTTCTCTATTTTATGCAAGTAAGTCTGTAGAGATATAAAACTTCCCCTTATTACTGCTTTGACTGTATCCCACACATTTTGGTATGATGTCTCATTATTGTCATTTTCTTGGGTGAATTTATTAATTATGTCTATGATTTGCTGTTTTACCCAATCATTCTTTAGTATAAGATTATTTAGTTTCCAATTATTTTTTGGTCTATTTTCCCCTGGCTTTTTATTAAATGTAATTTTGATTGCATTGTGGTCTGAAAAGGATGCATTTACTATTTCTGCCTTACTGCATTTGATTTTGAGGGTTTTATGTCCTAATATATGATCAATTTTTGTATAGGTTCCATGAACTGCTGAGAAGAAAGTGTACTCCTTTCTGTCTCCATTTAGCTTTTGCCAAAGATCTATCATATCAAACTTTTCTAGTATTCTATTTATCTCTTTGACTTCTTTCTTATTTATTTTGTGGTTTGATTTATCTAATTCTGAGAGTGCAAGTTTGAGATCTCCCACTACTATTGTTTTGCTATCTATTTCCTCTTGCAGCTCTCTTAATTTCTCTTTTAAGAATTTAGATGCTACACCACTTGGTGCATATATGTTTAATATTGATACTGCTTCATTATTGATGCTGCCCTTTAGCAGGATGTAATGCCCTTCCTTATCTCTTTTAAT
Source organism: Sminthopsis crassicaudata (assembly GCF_048593235.1). Lineage (NCBI taxonomy): Eukaryota > Metazoa > Chordata > Mammalia > Dasyuromorphia > Dasyuridae > Sminthopsis > Sminthopsis crassicaudata. Next base: position 248,611,786 of record NC_133618.1, read on the forward strand.
TAGATCAATTTTTGTTTTTGCTTGATCTGAGATAAGGATGGCTACTCCTGCTTTTTTGGTTTTGCCTGAAGCATAATAGATTCTGCTCTATACTTTTACTTTTAGTTTGAATGTATCACCCTGTTTCAGGTGTGTTTCCTGTAAACAACATATAGTAGCTTTCTGACTTTTAATCCAGTCTGCTAACTGCTTCCTCTTTATGAGGCAGTTTGCCCCATTCACATTTATGGTTGGAATGACTCATTCTATATTGCTTGCCATCCTATTAACCCCTGCTTATGTTTTTCCCCTTTCCTTCCCTCTTACCCCCCTACACCGTATTAAACTTGTGAACACCACTTGCTTTTCACAGCCCTCCCTTTTTAAGATCCCTCCCCCACCTTAAAGTTCCTCCCCTTATTTTACCCCTTTTCCTCACAATTTCTGTATTCCCTTCCCCTTAGCTTACTCCTTCCCTTTCACTTTTCAATAAAGTGGAAGAAGTTTCACCATAAATCGAATATGTCTATTGAAACACACTATGTTCATTTCCCTCCTTTCTTTCTCTCAGATATAATAGGTTACCTTTGCCTCTTCATGAGATGTAGTACCACCACTTTACACTTTTTTTTATGATATAATTTCCTTTCCACCTCTAGTTTCTAAGACAAATTGTACATATGTTCTTTACATATTTTTTTGGCAGAAGTATAGTTCTCAAGATTTCTTTTTACCTTTTTAGAAATCTCTTGAGTTCTGTATTTGAAGATCAAACATTTTATGTAGGTCTGGTTTTTTCATCAAAAATAGATGGAATTAATTTATTTCGTTAAATGTCCATCTTCTTCCCTGGAAAACGATGCTCATTCTTGCTGGGTAAGTTATTCTTGGCTGCATACCAAGTTCCTTAGCCTTTTGGAATATCATGTTCCAGGCCCTTTGTTCTTTTAAAGTGGACGCTGCTAGATCCTGGGTTATCCTTATTGTGGATCCTCCATATCTGAATTGGTTTTTTCTAGCAGCTTCCAATATCTTTTGCTTTGTCTGATGGTTCTTGAACTTGACCACTATATTTCTTGGCGTTTTGATTTTAGGGTCCCTTTCAGTAGGTGATCAATGAATTTTTTCAATGTCTATTTTACCCTCTGTTTCCAGAACGTCTGGGCAGTTCTCTTTGATAATTTCCTCGAAAATGGTGTCCAAGCTCTTTTTTTCCTCACATTTTTCAGGGAGTCCGATTATTCTCAAGTTGTCTCTCCTGGATCTGTTTTCCAGGTCTGTTGTCTTTCTAATAAGGTCCTTGACATTCTTTTCAATTGTTTCATTTCTCTGGTTTTGCTTTACTACCTCTTGGTTTCTCCTTGAGTCATTCATTTCTACTTGTTCCAGTCTAATTTTCAATGATGTATCTTCTTCCCTCACTTTTTTTTATATCTCTTTCTAATTGTCCAATTGAGTTTTATCTTCTATGGAATTTTTTTTCCATTTTATCCATTTAATTTTTTAGAGAGCTGTTTTCTTTTTCCAGCACATTAATCCTGTTTTCCTTGGAGTTTTTTACCTTTTCCAGCTCACTAATCTTATTTCTCAATGATTTGATTTCTTTATCCACTCTGCCTTTAAATGCATGGGATGACTTCTCCAGGCTATCTTGCCAAGCTTCCCTTTCCTTTTCCCATTTCTCTTCCAGCTCTCTTGTAAGAGCCTTTTTGATTTCCTCTATGAGATTCTTTTGTATTGAGGAGCAGCTCATATCCTCCTTAGGAGATTCCTCTGGGGACAGTTTGTTTTTAGTCTCCTCAGTGTTTGAAGTCTGCTCTCTCCATACAAAAATGCTCAATGATTAGAGCCCTTTTGAATTTTTTGTTCATTTTGTCAGAGTAGGAATCGAAGAAAACAAATTGACAAGAGAAACAATTGGTCTGTTTTGCGGGGGATGGGGCTGTTATTAATGGGCTTCCTCTACAGACTGGGGGTAGGGCAGCAGAGAGCCACTAACAGAACAGCAATGACTGTACTGAGTCTGTGCTCTGAGGCTCTGAGAACGCACTGTATCAGTCCAGGTGGGGGTTGGGGTGGCCGGATTCTGAGAGAAGCTAGCTTTCTGGGGTTTTAATCTTCACCTCCAGTGTTTACACCCTCTTTGCTGCTCCTGGCTTGCTGTCAAGACAGAGTATCCACACTGGGGTAAAAGCCTTTTCACAGAAATGGCAGAGTTCATACCCCTCCCCCTCAGGTCTGAGCTGTGTGAGCTGTCTGTCTTGCTCTGGCTTCCCTGCCCTCAGTCTGCACCCAGTCTGGTTGACCCTCCCCCGAGCAAACACAAAACTTTTCTGGCGACTTTCAAGGATGTCTTCTCTTGGTGATTATTTGTGGATTTCTTTCTGGGTCAAGCATTAAGTCTGAGGCTTGTCATGAAGTAAGTTCTGAGAGAAAACGAGGAGCTCAAGCAGCTGTCTGCCTCCACCCCGCCATCTTGGCTGGAAGTCCCTTTTTAATCTCTTTTGGAATACAGACTTAGTAGTGATACTGCTATGTCAAATGGTAGACATGCTTTTATAGCCCTTTGGGAATAGTGCCAAACTGCCCTAGAGAATGGTTGAATCACTTCACAACTGCACCAATAATGCACTAATGTTTCATGTTTTCCCATATTCCCTTTAACATTTGTCATTTTTTTTGTTTCTGTCCTAATAGCCAGTCTAATAAGTATGTAATAGTACTTCAAAATCATTGTATTTTTCATTTTTTCCAACCAATAATGAGTCAGAGCATTTTATATGACTATAGATAGCTATGATTACTTTATCTTAAAATTGTTATTTTTTGCTCATTTAAGTATTGGGGGAATCACTCTTTTTATATACATACATATAGACATATATATTTTTTTGCCTCCATTCCCTCCATTTTTGAGAAATAAAGTATTTTTCAGAGAAACTTGCTTCATATTTTCACAATTACTCTTAATTGTATTTACCCTTGTTTATTCTATTCTCTCTTTTTTACAATGTCTCTTCTCAAAAGGATTTTGTTTTTGACCATCCCCTTCCCCAATCTTCCCTGTTTGCTATCATCACCCAGCTCTTATTCCCTTTCCCTTCTATCATCTTGTGGGGTAAGATTGATTTGTATACCGAATTGAGTATATAAGTCATATGCTCTTTAAGCCAACTCTTCTGAGAGGAAGGTTCATTCACTCCCCCTTTCCTTATCCTTCTTCCCTTCTAGTGTAAGAGCTATGATCTCTCAGCAGTTTTCCTTGACAATTTCTTGAAAGATAGGGTCTTGAAAGATGTTTTTTGATCATGGCTTTTAGGTAGTATGAAAAATTTTAAATTATCTCTCCTGTATCTATTTTTCTGGTCACTTGATTTTCTGATGATATTTCACATTGTGTTCTATTCTTTTCATTCTTTTGTTTTTGTTTTATTGTTTCTTGATTGCTCATTAAGTCACTAACTTCCATTTGCTTAATTCTAATTTTTAGGGAATTGTGTTTTTTTTTTTTCAGTGAGATTTTGAATCTCCTTTTTCTATTTGTCCAGTTCTACTTTTAAAAGAGCTGCTTTTTCAGTGAATTCTTTTCCAATTGGCTAGTTCTGCTTTTTTAAAAACATTCTTCTCATTGGCCTTTTCTACTTCCTTTCACATCCTGCCTAGTCTATTTTTTTTGAGGTATTTTATTTTCATGATGGTATCTCCTTTACCAAGTCATTGAGGTGTTTTTCATGATTTTCTTACATCACTCTCATTTCTCTCCCCAATTTTCCCTTTATATCTCTTATTTCATTGTCAAAATCCTTTTTGATTTCTCCTGTGGTCTGAGATTAATTCATATGTTTCTTGGAGGATTTAGATGTAGGATCTTTGACTTTATTATCATCTGAGTGAGTATTGTTATCCTCCTTGCCATCACAGTAATTTTCTATGGTCAGAATCTTTTTCTATTGTTTGCTCTTTTTTCTAGCTTATTACTTTACTTTTAACTGTTTATTAAAGTAGGGTTCTGCTTTCAGAAAAGAAGGTGGATTGTCCCAAGTTTTAGGGGGGTTGTACAACTATTTTCTGAAATACTTTTAGGGACCTATAAGTTTTCAATTTTTCCAAGAAGGTATGATCTAAGGAGAGGTACGTTTTTTACTCTCCTGGTTTTTTCTCTTGTTTTTTTTGTTTTGTTTTGTTTTGTTTTGTTTTTCATTCTTTTCATCCTTATATCTTTGAAGAGGATTTTTGTTTCACTGTGGCTGAAAGCTCTGGCTACAAGCTCACCTTTTCAGTCTGGGACTGATAACCAAGAATGTGATCTAGATCCAAGTATGGACAAAGCAACAGACATCTCTACCCCAATAATCTCCTTCTGGCCAGTTGTACAACCTCCTTATCATCTGTTGTCTGAGAACTCCAAAGATTTTTTTTGGCTGATTCAGTGATTCCACAGGTCTGTTTCTGATTTGCTGGGGCAAGCCTGTAGTAATCTATGTATCACTTTCACCCAGGTGCCACAAAACTTTCCTGCTGATCCTCTAAGCTGTATTTAGTGTCTTTGTGTGAGAGATCTGAAAAACACCACTGCTACCACTGATTCAGTCCCCTTAAGGCCTGTTCCTGGTTTGCTGGGGATTGAACTATAGATATGCTCCTATTACCTGTGCTGAATTGTGCCTCACTCTCCTGGTGAAGAAGGCCTTTTCTGCTGATCATCTAAATTTTCCTGGGACACATCAGAAGAAAAAAATCTTATGTTAGCTATTTTGTGGGTTCTTATGCTCTAAAATTTATTTGTAATCATTATTTAAAGGAATTTGGAAGTCTTGGGGGTGAATCCCTGCTTTTACCATCTTGACTCTGACTTCTCTAACGTGTTATTTTCATTAAATATCCATCTTCTTCCCTGAAATATAATGCTCAATTTAGCTGGATAGTTTATTGTTGTCTATTATCCAACTTCCTCTACCTTTCAGAATATCAGATTCAGAATATCAGAATATCAGGCCCTTTGATCCTTTAAAGTGGAAACTGCTAAGTCCTGTGCTCTTCCTGGCCTCTTGCAGTGTTTTTTCATTGGTTTAATAGTTTTGAAATTTAATCACGATATTCCTTGGAGTTTTTATTTTGGAATCTCTTTCTAGAGGTAATAGTTGAATTCTTTCAATGACTATTTTGCCTTCTAATTCTAGAATACTGCCTCTTTCACCAAGCTGTTAAAATGTCTTTTCATAATTTTATTCTTCTGCTTTCATTTATTTACCTATTTTTTCTCTACAACTGATTTAATTTTAAAATTTATTTTTATATCTTCTAGGAATTTTTTTTAACTTGTATCCAACTCAAATTTTTCTTTGAGGCTTTGCTTGTACATTTTGACATCATTGTTTTCTTCTTAGTTTATGTTTTGACCTTTCTACCATAGCTACCAGTGTAGATTTTTATAGCTAAGGTTTTGTTCTTTATTCATTTTTCCAACCTATTTCTTCATTTGGAATGAATGTGGGAAGAAAAAAGAAAGAAACTCTGCCTTAAATTTCAAGCTTTCTTAGCACTGCTGTTTTCAAAGCTAATTCTGTGGGACTAGAAGTTTTTGGAAGTGACTACTCCTCTCTCCTCTGGTCTTTACCCTGAATCCTTGGGGGATTTATTCTATTGCCATTTCCCTTCTAGTACTAATATGTGAACTTTTGGACTGCTATGTTATTCTGTGCCTAAGATGGGAGCACTTCCCATCTTTTTCTTATTTTCTTTGGTGCACAATCTTGTTAGATTTAAAAGCAACTAGCATCCTCCTTCCCAAAGACCTTGAAAAAATCTAGAATCATTAGGAAAACAATAGTAGAGGGAAATACTATATGAATGAGAGAGAGTTTCCAAAGGAGGGAACACACACACAGAAAATTAAAAACAAAAATCTTACTTTATGGGACTATAATTAGCAGAGATGAATTATAAAATGTTTGCTCATCAAAAAATAGTTTTCAAATTTCCTAAAAGACTTGAATATTATTGTCTCACCTGATTTTACTAGTAACTATAAGTGAATTTTTGTCTAATCATTCCATAATTTTTATTGGTTAGTCAATGAACATTCATTAACCAACTACTGTGTGCTATATCTTTTGAAAACATTTATCTTTCTATATGAATATAAACATCTTTATTTCACATCTGATTCATAGCTGTACTCTGAGAGCTTTTTCATTTTCTTCTTCTTCAACAAAAAAATAGAATTATTCCCTAAGAATCCAAGACTTGGCATTTTATCTACTGACACAGTATATTAAGAAACAACAAAAGAAAACAATGGACTTTTGTAAAATAAATAAATAAATAATGTTTGAATAATTTTAATGTCTAATGCCCCAGAGATAATCTAGCACACCATTCTACTTGTTTGCATCGTCAGTCCATTTTCCATCCTCAGTGACAAGTCAAAGATTTATGAAACTGATAAATGGAACATTTCTATAGGTTGTCCCCTAATCATAAATGTTAGAATAAATGGTAGGCATTCTTCATCCACTTGTTTGACTTGTTGTCATTAGGGACTAAATTTAGGAAATTCCATAAAGCTTTCAGTCTTGATGCACTCAAAACAAATTTATTTTGAAACAGGAATTTTTGGAGAACCACGTCTGTTAGGATTACCAGGTGAGAACTCAGGTTGTTTGGACAGTGACAAGGTGAGAATTCAGGTTGTCTGGACAGTGACAAGGTGAGAATTCAGGTTGACTTGACAGTTCTCTGGCTCAGACCTTTGGTTTGGGCCTTTAGAGGGAGTTTACACCTTAGGAACTCTAGGAGGAGCAAGCTCATTGGTTGAAGTAATGTTTCCCAGAAGCCCTTGCATTATCCCACACCCATTCTCTGGGAGGATAAAAGAAGGGCAGCATTGGGTCTTAGAGAATGGACTCTGGGATAAAGTCTTGACGCCTGGCAGGCTGAAAGGAGACCAGTCTGATTTGAGAAAGGACAAGAGTTGGAGGAGATTCAGAGCTCCCAAGAAACCTGTGCACAGAGGAAAAGATTTTACAGATCTCCTCCCAGAGAAGAATTAAAATTGAACAGACTACCAGACCCTCACAATTCAAGAACATTACATATTGACATCCACACGTGGGGCAAGGTCTTTTCCTTATCCTGACAAGGACTTATTCTGAGCCCTTCAGAGGAGCCTTCCCAGACCTTTGCACACATAGAAAGAAGCTCTCTTAACTTACATTCTAAATCACACATTTCCCATTCTTTGATAACATCATTTGTGAAAATGTATATCCATTATTTATGCCTTGTTTAACCATAATATTCAGAGGATTTTCAAAGGCATCTTTGTTGTTATTCATTTCATAGTTCATAACATTGAGCTATGTTATGAAGAAGACATCACATTAGAGAAGATAACTTTAGCATATTGGTTAGCTGTTAGTCAGTACACTAGGACATGCAATGGATGGAGTGCTAGGACCAGAGTAAGGAAGATCTGACTCATAATAACTTTGTAAGCCTATGCAAGAAATTTAACACTGTTTGCCTTAATTTCCTCATTTGTAAAATAAAACATTTTTATATGTACAGGTCCTTTCCCCTCTTTCATATCTTTGGGATATAAGCCAAGTAGTAACACTGCTAGATCAAAAGGTATGCACAATTTGACAGCTCTTTGAGTACAGTTCCTAATTGCTCTCTTTAATGGTTGGATCCATTCACAACTTTATCAACAATACATGTCCCAGTTATCCCACATCCCCTCCAACATTCATCATTATATTTTCCTGTCCTCTTAGCCAATCTGAGAGGTGTATAGTGGTATCTCAGAGTTGCCTTAATTTGCATTTCTCTGATAAATAATGATTTGGAGCACTTTTTCATATGGGTAGAAATAGTTTCAATTTCATCATCTGAAAATTGTCTGTTCATATCCGTTGACCATGGCTTGATTTCTTATAAATTTTAGGGAATTCTCCATATATTTTGGAAATGAGGCCTTTTTCAGAACCTTTAATAGTAAAGATGTTTTCCCAATTTACTGCTTCCCTTCTAATATTGTCTACATAAGTATTGTTTGTACAAAAAACTTTATAACTTGATGTAATCAAAATTTTCTATCTTGTGATCAATAATGATTTTTAGTTCTTCTTTGGTCACAAATTCCTTCCTCCTCCACAGGTCTGAGAGGTAAACTAGCCTATCTTCTTCTAATTTATTTATAATCTCATTCATTATGTTTAGATCATGAACTCATTTTGACCTTATCTTGGTGTTAAGTATAGGTCAATGCCTAGTTTTTGCCATATTAATTTCCAATTTTCCCAGCAGTTTTTGTCAAATAGTGCATTCTTATCCCAAAAGTTGGTGTCTTCGGGTTTGCCAAACACTAGATTGCTACAGTTATTGACTATTTTGTCCTGTGAACCTAACCTATTCTACTGATCAACTACTCTATTCCTTAGCCCAATATCAAATGATTTTGATGATCACTGCTTTATGATATAGTTTTAGATCAAGTAGAGTCCACCTTAATTTGATTTTTTTCATTAATTTCCTTGAAATTCTTGACCTTTTGTTCTTCCAGATGAATTTTATTGTGACTTTTTTCTAGGTCATTAAAATAGTTTCTTAGAGGGTCTGATTGGTATAGCACTAAATAAATTGATTAGTTTAGATAGTATTGTCATCTTTATTATATTTGCTCGACCTATCCAAGAGCATTTAATATTTTTCCAGTTGTTTAGAGCTGACTTTATTTGTGTGGAAAGTGTTTTGTAGTTTTGCTAATATATTTCCTGACTTTTCCTTGGTACACAGATTCCCAAATATTTTATACTCTCAACAATTATTTTAAATGGAATTTCTCTGTATTTTTTGCTGTTGGATTTTGTTAGTGATGTATAAAAATGCTGATGATTAATGTGGAATTATTTTGTATAGGGAAATAGTTTACAATGTAGCAAAGAATACAGAAAAATCACAAAAGATTAAATGAACAATTTTAATAACATAATAAAATATTTTTAACAAACACAAAGAATAAAGCTAAAATTAGAGGTAAAGTGCAAAATTGTGAAGAGAATATCTGTAGCAAATTCCTTTGATAAGGATCTCATTTCCTAGATATATGTGGAATAGATCCAAATTTATAGTAAGAGGCATTCACGAAATGTTAAAATGGACAGAGTGAATTGAATTTCCTAAGGAACAAATACAAACTATCATTAACCACGTGAAAAACTGCTCCAAATCACTAATAAATAGAGCAATATAAGTTAAAGCAAATCTGAGATTTTATCTCATACCATCACATTAGTAAAGTTGATAGAAAAAAGAAATGGCAAATATTTTAGGGTCTTCAGAAAAATACGTGTGTTAATACACTATTGGTGCCACTCTGAATTTTACCCACTATTCTAGAAAGCCATTTAAACCCTGCCAGAACGTTATTAAACCACAAATCTATTGACCCAGAAATAGCACTACTAAGCCTATACCCTCAAAAAAGAAAGCTGGGATTTTTTGTAACATCAAAGAATTGAAAAATAACAAAGTGCTCATCAAGTAGAGCAACAAACAAAAATTTAAATATGAATAATTTCAAAAGACTTGAGACTTGGTAAACATAATAACTAACCATAGTTCTAAAGGACTAATGATTAATTCCTTACAGAGAAAATATTTATCCAAGATGAAAAATGTGACATAACTATTTTAATATGCCCCTAAAGGAATATGTGTGTATGAATATTTCAAAAATCCTACCCCCTTCGCTTTTAGGTTTGGAGAGGGTGGGAGAAGAAAAATAGAATTCTGTTAATGGAAAAAATAAATGTATTTTTAAAAAACAAAATAAATATTGCCTTCACTTTAGAAGATGGGGGAGTACATATTTAATAAATTATCTTGTTTCTAATTAAATGAATGCATGCTTCATCCTTCATTAAACTTTAAAATCCATGAGGGAAAGGACTTTTATTTTTGTCTTTATATCCCCCAGAATCCAAAACAGTGCCTGGCACATAGTAGGCATTTTATAAATATTTGTTGATTGATTTGGCAAGGAAATAAATTATGTTATTGCTGACATGGAAATTGACTGAGATAATTTTATTCTCTTAGGAAATATTTTGTTTATGTGAATTCTTCAGCATTGTCAGTTTATTTATGTTTGTCAGATTGTAGTTGCCTCAGTTATACACCATGTCCTCTTCTCATTATATTATTATTATTATTATTATTATTATTATTATTATTATTATTATTACTTAGTTTAGTAATGATTTGGATCTTTTCTATAACAAAGACTATAGAAAAACAACTAATTTGGAATTGACTCCCACAATAGTAATTAATCATTTGCTGTCTATTAAGATAGGTGCAATTTTTGTAATATTATATTTTTTACTCACCATGTACAGTGCTTTCTAATTTTCTTTTTAAAGAAACCCATCAATGATGTACAAATTGGAGGATTCTCTACAGTTAACTAGATCTTTAGAGGTTTTTTTTTTATTTTTTATATCTGAAACATGTTTCAAATGTTTTTGCTGCCCTCAATTATGCCCATCTTTCACTGAAGTCTCTATCTCAAATATTATGTTGATTTAATTTGGAAGATCAATCAAATATTTCATAGAATTCCTTTTTATGAAAAGAAAGTAAAAATATTTTATTGATTTTTTATCTTTAAATCACAGTGATTTTCACCATCCCTTATGAAAAAACCAACAAGTAAGCATAAATAATTTATACAATAAATATATCTGCAAATGTATATAATATCCTTTTCTATTTTTATTAAAGCTTTTTATTTTTCAAAACATATGAATAGATAATTCTTCAATATTAGCCTTTGCAAAATTTTCTGTTCTAGTTTTCCTCCCTTCTCTTATCCTTCTCCTCTAAATGTCAAGTAGTCCAATATATGTTAAACATGGTAGAAATATATGTTAAATCCAATATATGCATGCATATTCATACAATTATCTTGCTGTAAAAGAAAAATCAAATAAACCAGAGAAGAAAATGATGAAGAAAATAAAATGCAAGCAACAACAAAAAGAGTGAGAATGCTATGCTGTGAACCATATTCAGTTCCCACAGTCCTCTCTCTGGGTTTTGATGGCTCTTTTGATCACAAGATCATTGAAGCTGTTCTGATCATCTCATTGTTGAAAAGAACCACATCCATCAGATTTTTTTACCCTATGACATTGCTGTTGCTCTGTAAAATGACCTCCTGGTTCTGCTCATTTCACTTAGCATCAGTTGATGCAAATCTTTCCAGGCCTCTCTGAAATCATCCTGCTTATCATTTCTTATAGAACAATAATATTCCATAGTATTCATATACAGCAACTTATTCAACCATTCTCCAATTGATGGGCATCCACTCAGTTTCCCGTTTCTTGCTACTACAGAAAGGGCCTCCATGAACATTTTTGCACATGTTGAGTCCTTTTCTATTATACTATAACCTTTCTGCCAGGAGGGAAAAGGCATATTTCACATCCATTACTCAGATTATGACAACCTTTGAATAATCTATACCTTTACATTATTCTTTTATTTCTGCTTACTTTGTTCAGCATTAGCTCTTCCCATCATTTTAATTCCTCATATTTGTCATTTCTTACTGCATTATAACACCTCATTCCACTCATATCATAGTTATTTTAGCTATTATACAAATGAAGGACAATATCTTAGTTTCTAGTTCTTTACCATCATGAAAAGTGCTAGTATGAATAAATACATATACATACATTCTACACACACATATATGTAAATAACTTCTTTTTAGTTATTTACACACTTTCAAACTGAAATTTAAAGCAGTTTTTCTCACTATCCCAATTTACCAAAAAATGTCTTTCATTCCACAGTCTATAAATAATGATTATTCCTATCTTTTTCATCTTTGACAGTTTTCATAGAGTAAGGTAAATTCAGAGTTCTATTAATTTGTATTTATCTTACTATTAGTAATTTGGAACATATTTTCTTGTGGGCACTGATGTTTTGCAATTCTCCATTCAAACACTTTTAATTTCCTTTGACCACTTACCCTTTATGGAATTGCTCTTGGCATTACACATATAAGGAACTGTTATTCATTGTGCTTTGCCCAAGATCAGTATAGATGTGGCTCATAAGGAGACATAATTACATATCCTTTGCATCTCCTCTACTTATCCTTCTCCAAAAAACCTTTGATTCCTGTTAGGAGGGGAACAGGAAGTTGGGGCCAGATGCTGGTCACTCAAGTCTCCTTAGAAAAGGAATACTGGTCTAGAAATATCACTATCAATTTCCCTTAATATTTTTGGACTACAGAAAATAATTTTTAGGTTCAAATAGCATCTGCTTCCTATCATTTGATGTGGAGGACTTGCCCCTAAACTGGCTCTCTCTCTCTCTCTCTCTCTCTCTCTCTCTCTCTCTCTCTCTCTCTCTCTCTCTCTCTCTCTCATTTTCTTTCAATGTATGTATATATATATGTAATATTTATATATTTATATATTTAAGATATATAATATTTATATATATATATAAATATGTATATATACATGTATTTTCTAATTCCATAATGAATGTACACATACAAATAGCAGAGGAACCCATTTATCCAAGCTGAAAGCAAATAGAAATGAAAGAGTATACAAATGAGAATTTTTATACCAAAAGGCAAAGCAACTAATTCTGCCACTGGAGAAGAAGTACCTTGGCTCAAGCAAAAATAAGTGCCATATATCTGAAGTCCCTGAAATCCCTAGGGTGCTAAACTAAGGATATGGACACAATTGAGGTCAGCCTCTTCTACATGTTGGCTTTTTCCTAGACTTTCTTTCCCTTTAGTGATCTGAAGACAGTCTGGAACTATGTGTCTTCTTTCTTGAAATTGGGATCCAGAAGGCTGAAATTATTTTTTCCCAAGTTCTCACCAACTGGGCCCTTAAAACAAATAAAGGCTATCAAATAATCAATCTCTACCAATGAAAATAGCTCTATGCAAACTGATTTTGAAGTATATATTTGGATCAATTTATATGTTTTGAACATTGAGACAATGACATATTCATTTTAATTAATTGTATCTAATGCAAATGTAATTGCTACTCTTCCATTCCTACTTTTCCTACTCTACCATTTACTTTCTAATTCTGTAATAAATATTTTTATTGATGCAAAAGCATCTTAATTTATGTACATTATCAAAATTGTCTATTTTATTGTAAGACATCTTTCCCTACTTTGGTTAAAGTTTATCCTCCTATATATAGTTCTGAAAGGTACTTGATTTTATTCTCATATAACATTTATTTTTATTATGTTAACTTTATATTCAGGTTTCATATTCATGTATGCATTCTGAACTTAATGTAGCATATGGTGTAAGATATCTGTCTAAATATAATTTCTACCAAATTGTTTTCATGTTTTTCCCAATAGTTCTTTTTTAAAAAGGACTCCTTCACTAAATAGTGTCTTTGAGATTACCAAATGCTAAATTGCTTTTAAATGGCTTTGCTTTGGGGCATGTGCATTGTACAGTGGATGGAGCACCAGCTCTGGAGTCAGGAAGACCTAAGTACAAGTTCAATCTCAGACATCTAAGAGTTATTAGCTCTATAATCCTGGGCAAGTCATTTAACCCCAAATAGAAAAAATTATAATTTAAGCAGCTTTAGTTCTATATTTATCTATTTTCTCACTAATCTAATTTGCTTCCCTACACCCTAACATTTACATAGCAGTAACTTTATGACAGACATGATACTAGGCACTTTACAATTATTATCTTCATTTGGCCCTCAAAAACCTGTGAGAAATAGATGCTGTTATCATTCCCATTTTATAAATGAGTAAATTGAAACAAAAAAAAGATAAATTAATTGATCAAGATCACACAGCTTATAAGTATATGAGGCCATATTTGAATTCAGTTCTTTTTGACTTGAGGCTGACTATTCTGGCCATGGAGGTACTACTTTGCTGTCCCTATCAAATAATCAAATAGTTTCAATAATTACTTCTTGATAATATTATTGAAATCTAATAAATTCTTCCAATATTTTTAAATCTTATTGTCCTCTTCAACACATATTTGTTTAAAAGATGCAATTATCATTATGGTGGTCCCTCTGCAAATGTATACTGTTTAATTTGAAATTGAAGATGATATTTCTCAAGAAATAGTGTTCTCTTTTTCCTTGGAATATAAGATAATGTGAATTATTCAATTTATGTATAAATTATTTTTCTGGTAATTTTGATTATATAATAGTTATTGATTTGATTGATAGAATTTAAATAAATTGAGATAAAAAAGAATAGTTTTATTAAAGAGTTCAATTGGGGAATGAACACTCGTAATTCTATACAAAATATATTCCAGGCTCATTTAGAAAATCTTCTTTGGGGGGTTATGATCTTAGGTTGCTGTGTAGTGAGAGATATATTTGGATATATAGCCCATGTCAAGATTTTGGAAGGTCATCAATAACAAGTTAATGGATTCTAATGCATTTCAGGAAATGGAGAATACTAGAGTTTTGTTAGGTAAGGGAATGATGTGTTGCAAATAGTGCTTAAGAAAAATTAGTGAAAAAATTAAAAATGAAAAAATCATTGAGGTCAGCTGGAAAGTTTTTGTAAAAAAAAAAACATGAAGCAAGGACATCAATGATAATCAAAATTGAGAGAAATAAAAAAAAATCTGACACAGATTTCAAAAGAAAAATGTGCAAAGGAATTCAACAGAAAAAGTCCAAAGTAACTCAATTCTAACAAGCCTTTATTATGCAGTACGTAATCTAACTATGACTCTGACAAATGGGAATTTATTTGTAGATATTTAGAAGAACAGAAAAATCTATGGGGTCTCCTTTTGAAAGTGTAGAAACATTAATTTCAACTGAGTTCTGGGTAACAGATCCTGTATCTTCTAGCAAATGGCAGTTTGGAATTGTCATCCACCTGTCACAAAAAAAAAAAAAAAAAAAAAACATATCTAGAGATCTCTTAACTTTTTTTTTGAGAATAAACTTAAATTGGGGGGGCGGAGCCAAGATGGCAGAGAAGATACACATGAATTTCTAACCTCCCTTCTACCCTCCATACCAATTAATTAAATCAGCCTCAAAAATAACACTGGGCTGATAAAAACCACAAATAATAGAAGCACAACTTGCCAGCGGAAGAAAATCTGGAATTTCATTAGAAAAGGTTGGTTCTAAGAGGAGGAAAAAAAGACCAGCACAGGGTTGGACTAGGGGCTAGCACATTGTGCCAAATGGGAGCGGGAGAACTCTGGGATCAGAGAAGCTACTGAAATAGAGGAATCTGGCATAGGCTAATAGCACTACTCTGCTTGTAAACAGCAGATCAGAAGAGAGATCAAAGCCACTTAAAAAAAAAAAAAAAAGTCAAATCCTATAACTACTTCAAACCAGAAGTGACCTAACACCAATCATGGCACGGCTGTGCATCTGCCTTCTACTGCTACTGGCTTTTCCTTGGGGCAATTAAGAACCTGAACAGCAGGGGACAGAGCCTGGGGCAGCCTCTAGTCCACATAGTACAGGGCTCAACCTGAGGCACTGGAATTCCAACAGCAATGAAACTTCCCCAGCAGACACTGAGCTTCCAGGGCAGAGCTTCTGGTTTCAGCACAGGACTTTTTCGAGGGTCAGCTGCAAATATCCACAGACCCATGGGGTTTTGGCCTAGGGTTGTGACGCTTAACACTGTTCAGCCTCTAGCCTCAGGGCAGTTGCTAGGCAACACACCGGAGGTCCCTCACTAGGCACTGCTCACTAAACACCATAAGCCATACTAACCACCTCTGAGTCATTTCAGGGGAGGGGAGAGGAGGGGAACTCTCTCCCAGAGCTCTCTCATAGCCCAGTCACAGGATTGCTGCATCCTATCCCTGGTCTGAGAAGAAGCTGATAAATTTCCTGCCCAAGGGCAGAACCCACAATGAGTAATAAACTGAAGAGAATGACTGACACCTTCTATATAGAGAAAGAGCAAGTATCCAACCCCTAGGAGGCTAACAGCAGAGAATGTCCGGATAATACCATAAAGGGGAATGATACCTGCTCCCCATCACATAACTCTCCTAGAAGAGACTACTAAAAAAATTAACAGAGTTAGAAGAAAAGTGGAGAAAGGAAAGAGAAACTATGCTAGAGAGTAATAACATCCTGAAATTTGAGTTGAAAAAAAATAAAGAATTCACAGGAAGTGTAGGGAAACAAAATTTGTGAATTAGAAAGGGTTAAAAAATCACAGGAAAGTAGGATTTCTGAATTGGAAAAGATAAAACAATTCCCAAGAAAGTAGGATTTGTGAATTAGAAAAATGAAATAACACACTTAAAAAAATTAGTGAAATGGAAAAAAAATTCCACAGAACAAAATAATTCATTTAAAAATTCAATTGTATATATACAAAAAGAACTAAAAAATGTGAATGAAGAAAATAACTCATTAAAAATCAGGACTGAACAAAGATAAATGAATGATTCATTGAGAAACCAAGAATCTGTCAAATAAAACAAAACAAAAACAAAAACAAAAACAAAAAAAAAAGAAAGAAAAGAAAAGCTGGAGAATAACATCAAATATTTACTGGGAAAATCTATAGACCAGGAAAATAGATCTAGGAGAGATAATATGAGGATAATTAGACTTCCCGAAAATTATAATGAAAAAAAGAGCCTAGATTATATTTTACAGGAAATCATCAAAGAGAACTACACAAGATAATAGAAATAGAAGGGAAAATAGGCGTTGAAAGAATTCAAAAAGACCCTGGGGGGGTGAAAATAAAAAAAAATACTCAATAGAACATTGTGGCTAAGCTGCAGAACTACCAGACTATGGGAAAAATATTGGAAGCAGCTAGGAAAAAACAATTCAAATATCAAGCTGCCACAATATGGATCACTCAAGATCTGGCTACCTCAACATTAAAGGATCAAAGGGCCTGGAATCTGATATTCCAAAAGGCAAAAGAACTTGGAATGCAACCAAGAATAAACTACCCAGATAACTTTAGCATTTCTTCCATTGAAGAAGACTGACATTTAATGAAACAGAGGAATTCCATTTGTTTCTAACAAAAAAACCAGACTTAAATAAAAAAAAAATTGATCTACATCCACAAGACTGAAGAGAAGCAGAAAAAGGTAAAAAGAACTCTTGAGAACTGTATTTCTGTTGTGGATATACAGAAAATCCACATGTATAATCTGATTTTACTAATATAACATAAAAAAGGGAAGTAGTAAGCAAAAGGGGATAGTATCAGAAAACAGGAAAGGAGAGATAAAAAGAGGGAAACTACATCCCAGGAAGAGGCAGAGAAAATTTACCACATCTGAGGGAATTTAGAGAGGGAGAGGAACATTGTGTGAATCTTACTCTCATAAGAGTAGGCTCAAAGAGTAAATAATTCACATTTTTGTTTTTCAGAGAATTCTCTCTCACCTCAATAAAAGGGGGGGAAGGGAAAAGGAAAAGAAGAATAAGGGAAGGGTACAAGAAAGGGGGAGGGACTTAAAAGGAGGGGGGAGGGATACTAAAAAGAAAGGGCTGCACATCACAAGTAGGGTCAATAAATTCAATACTGGGGAAGGGGTTCAGGGGGGACAAGGTGAAAAAAGCATAATTGGGGGATAATAAGATGGCAGGAAATACAGAATTAATAATTTTAACTGTAAATGTGAATGGGATGAACTCTCCCATTAAGTGGAGGTGGATAGCAGACTGGATAAAAAGTCAGAACCATAAAATATGTTTTTTACAGGAAACACATTTAAAGCAAGGAGACACATACAGAGTAAAGGTAAAAGGCTGGAGAAGAATCTATTATGATTCAGGTGAAATAAGAAAAGCAGGGGTAGCCATCCTTATCTCAGATCAAGCAAAAGCAGAAACTGATCTAATTAAAAGAGATAAGGAAGGAAACTATATCCTGTTAACAGGTAGCATAGACAATGAAGCCATATCAATACTAAACATATATATATATATATATATATATATATATAACAACATAAGTTAAGAGAGTTGCAAGAAAAAATAGACAGTAAAACTATCATAGTGGGGGATCTCAACCTTGCACTCTCAGAATTGGATAAATCAAACCCCAAAACAAATAAGAAAGAAATTAAAGAGGTAAATAGGACTTTAGAAAAATTAGGTATGATAGATCTTTGGAGAAAACTGAATGGTGATAGAAAGGAATATATTTTCTTCTCAGCAGTCCATGGAACCTATACAAAAATTGACCATATATTAGGACATAAACATCTCAAAATTAAATGCAAGAAGATAGAAATAATAAATGTTTTCTTCTCAGATCACAATGCAATAAAAACTACATTGAACAAGAAGTTAGGGGTAAATAGACCAAAAAGTAATTGGAAACTAAATAATCTCATCATAAAGAATGAATGGGTGAAACAGCAAATTATAGAAACAATGAATAATTTCACCCAAGATAATGACAACAATGAGACATCATACCAAAATTTGTGGGATGCAGCTAAAGTGGTAATAAGGGGAAATTTTATATCTTTAGAGGCTTACTTGAATAAAATACAGAAATAGAAGGTCAATGAATTGGGCCTGCAACTTAAAAAACTAGAAAAAGACCAAATTAAAAACCCCCAACCAAAAACTAAACTTGAAATTCTAAAATTAAAGGGAAAAATCAATAATATTGAAAGTATGTAAAAAAAAAAAACTATTGAATTAATAAATAAAACTAAGAGTTGGCTTTATGAAAACGCCAATAAAATAGATAAAACTTTGGTAAATCTGATCAGAAAAAGGAAAGAGGAAAATAAAATTGTTAGTCTTAAAAATGAAAAGGGGGATCTTTCCACCAATGAAGAGGAAATTAGCGTAATAATAAGGCATTACTTTGCCTAATTTTGTGCCAATAAAGTTGATAACTTAAGTGAAATGGATGACTACCTCAGAAAATATAGGTTTCCTAGATTAACAGAGGAGGAGGTGAACTGATTAAATAGTCCCATTTCAGAAAAAAAGAAATAGAACAAGCTATTAATCAAATCCCCAGGAAAAAATCCCCAGGACCAGATGGATTTACATGTGAATTCTATCAAACATTTAAAGAACAATTAGCCTCAATGTTATATAAACTATTTGAAAAAATAGGGGATGAAGGAGTCCTGCCAAACTCCTTTTATGACACAGACACGGGACTGATACCTAAAACAGGTAGGTTGAAAACTGAGAAAGAAAACTATAGACCAATGTCCTTAATGAATATTGATGCTAAAATCTTAAATAAGATATTAGCAAAAAGATTTCACAAAATCATCCCCAGTATAATAACACTATGATCAAGTAGGATTTATGCCAGGAATGCAGGGCTGGTTTAATATTAGGAAAACTATTAGTATAATTGACCATATTAATAATCAAATTAATAAAAACCATATGATCATCTCAATAGATGTAGAAAAAGCACTTGATAAATTCCAACATCCATTCCTACTAAAAACACTTGAGAGTATAGGAATAAATGGACTATTCCTTAAATAATTAGGAGCATATATTTAAGACCATTAGTAAGCATAATATATAATGGAGATAAACTGGAACCTTTCCCAGTAAGATCAGGAGTTAAACAAGGTTGCCCACTATCACCATTACTATTCGATATTGTATTAGAAATCATAGCCTCAGCAATAACAGTTGAGAAAGAGATCAAAGGAAGAAGTATAGGAAATGAAGAAATCAAACTATCACTCTTTTCAGATGATATGATGGTATGCTTAGAGAACCCCAGAGATTCTAATAAAAAGTTATTAAAATAATTCACAACTTTAGCAAAGTTGCAGGATACTAAATAAATGCACATAAATCCTCAGCATGTTTATACATCACCAACAAAATGCAACAGCAAGAGACACAAAGAGAAATTCCACTCAAAACAACTGACAAGAGTACAAAATATTTGGGAATCCATCTACCAAAGAAAAGTCAGGAATTATATGAGCAAAATTACAAAACACTTGCCACAAAAATAAAGTCGCATTTATATAATTGGAAAGATATTAAGTGCTCTTGGAAAGGCTGAGAGAATATAATAAAGATAAGAATACTCCCCAAACTAATCTATTTATTTAGTGCAATACCAATCAGACTCCCAAGAAACTATTTTAATGACCTAGAAAAATCACATCAAAATTCATATGGAAAAACAAAAGGTCGAGAATTTCAAGGGAATTAATGAAAAAAAAGTCAGATGAAGGTAGTCTAGCTGTATCTGATCTAAAGCTATATTATATAGCAGCAGTCACCAAAACCATTTGGTATTGGCTAAGAAATAGACTATTCGATCAGTGGAACAGCTTAGGTACACAGGACAAAAATAGGGTACAACTATAGCAATCTAGTGTTTCACAAACCCAAAGATACCAACTTTTGGTCCAAAAACTCATTATTAAAAAAAAAAAAAACTGTTGGGAAAACTGGAAATTAGTATGGCAGAAATTAGATATAGGCCCACACTTAATACTATATACCAAGATAAGGTCAAAATGGGTCCATGATTTAGGCATAAAGAATGAGGTCATAAATAGATTACAGAAACAGAGGATAGTCTACCTCTCAGACCTGTGGAGGAAGAAGGAATTTATGACCAAAGGAGAACTAGAGATCATTATTGATAACAAAATAAAAGATTTTGATTACATCAAATTAAAAACTTCTGTACAAACAAAAGTAATGTGAACAAGATTAAAAAGGGAAGTAACAAATTGGGAAAATATTTTTACAGTTAAAGGTCCTTATAAAGGCCTCATTTCCAAAATATACAGAGAATTGACTCTAATTTATAAGAAATCAAACCATTCTCCAATTGATAAATAGTCAAAGGATATTAAGAGACAATATTCAGATGATGAAATTGAAACTATATCCACTCATATGAAAGAGTGTTCCAAATCACTACTGATCAGAGAAACGCAAATTAAGACAACTCTGCTATACCACTAAACACCTGTCAGGTGACAGGAAAAAATAACGATGAATGTTGGAAGCATATGGGAAAACTGGGACACTGATGCATTGTTGGTGGAGTTGTGAAAATATCCAGCCATTCTGGAGAGCAATTTGGAACTACACCCAAAAAGTTATCAAACTGTTCATACCCTTTGATCCAGCAGTGCTACTACTGGGCTTATATCCCAAAGAAATACTAAAGATGGGAAATGGACCTGTATGTGGCAAATTGTTTTTGGCAGCCTTTTTTGTAGTGGCTAGAAACTGGAAAATGAA
This sequence comes from Sminthopsis crassicaudata, assembly GCF_048593235.1. Classification (NCBI taxonomy): domain Eukaryota; kingdom Metazoa; phylum Chordata; class Mammalia; order Dasyuromorphia; family Dasyuridae; genus Sminthopsis; species Sminthopsis crassicaudata. The sequence goes on from NC_133618.1 coordinate 248,633,076, forward strand.
TGGATGCCCATCAATTGGAGAATGGTTAGGTAAATTATGGTACATGAATGTTATGGAATATTATTGCTCTGAAGAAAATGACCATCAGGATGAATACAGAGAGAGGCTTGGAGAGACTTACATGATCTGACGCTGAGTGACAAGAGCAGAACCAGGAGATCACTAATGCACTTCAGCAATGATATTATATGAAGATATATTCTGATTGAAGTGGATATCTTCAACATAAAGAATATATAATTTAGTTCCAGTTGATTAATGATGGACAGAAACAGCTACACCCAGAGAAGGAACACTGGGAATTGAGTGTAAAATGTTTGCACTATTGTCTTTCTACCAAGGTTACTTATACCTTCAGAATCCAATTCTTACCATGCAACAAGAAATTTGGTTTTACACACATATATTGTATCTAGATTATACTGTAACACATTTAATATATATGGGATTGCCTGTCATCTAGGGGAGCTAGTAGAGGGAGGGAGGGGAAAATTTGGAAAAGTGAATACAAGGGATAATGTTGTAAAAAAATTATCCATGCATATATTCTGTCAAAAAATTATAATTATTAAATTAATAAACTATAATAAAAAAGAATAAACTTAAATCTTATGTTTTTGAAATAACTTGGGAGACAAAGTACCTGTCTATAAGAGAGAGACTTTCACATGAAAAAAATGTATATTTTATATGTATCTATGCCAGTTTATCATTACCTGATTAATGAGAGTGGGTATTTCTCCTACCCAAGCAGGAGAGTCTGCCTAGGCTTAATATTGTATCCTCTCTTATTTCATTACAGAGAGATACACTGTTTGTAATTGAAATAATAACTTCACTATCTCCAGCAGTTAGTGTTATTAAAGTTTATTATTATAATATTAAGTAATAAAGTTTAAAATTTTCTTATGTATAGTATTTATATTCAACTTCACTTAAAAGAATTTTTAGGCATAATTCATTTTGGAAGATATTTAAGTAATGTACCAAAATATGACTCAAATGTTCTCTATAAGCCTTCTGTCCCTGAACAGTAGTTTGTTTTTTTTTTTTTGTTTTTTTTTTTTGTTTTTTTTTTCCGTTTAACTTAATTCATGAATGTGAAATATAAGCAAATACTAATATTGGTGCTCTGAATTTTCTAAAATCATAATCATATGCCCTAACTTCTAACAAACAATATTTTTTCTGTACTACATACTTCAAAAGATTTGGAGGTACTGTACCCACTCCTAAACAGATTTATTTTTGGTTGTTGTTGTTGTTTTTGTTTTTAAGTTGCAATGATCAAAAATAGGCATTGCACTCAAAAGTCAAAAGACCAGCATTTGGGTACTGACTTTGCTACTTAAAAGCAATGTGTTCTCAGTCAATTAATTGTGCTTCCCTAGATCTGTTTCCTCACCCATATCATTCATATCCAAGACTAACACTAATTTTGTGGCAACAATTCTTCAACTGACAAGTAATCTTCAATTAATATGACTGAATATAGCCAGTTTGGACCTTATTAAATAAAAATATGATGATGAGAATAATACACTTTTGTAGGTGACATATACCTCAGAAAATACTTTTCACTCAACTAATCTGTGAGATAAGTGGTTTCTGTATCATTATCCCCATTTCTCAGATTATGAGGAACAGAGTTTTAATGAATTACCTCTGATATTGGATATAGTATTTTTTTTGCAAAGGAAGAATTGTATTTGGAAGATAAAAATAATCTGGGAAGAAAAAAATGCTCACAGTTTACACTCATTTCACAGTGTTCCTTTATCTGGGTGTAGCTGATTTTGTCCATCATTGACCATTTGGAATTGGATTAGCTCTTCTCTATGTTGAAGATATCCATTTCCGTCAGAATACAACCTCATACAATATCATTGTTGAAGTGTATAATGATCTCCTAGTTCTGCTCGTTTCACTCAGCATCAGTTGAGGTAAGTCTCTCCAAGCCTCTCTGTATTCATCCTGTTGGTCATTTCTTACAGAACAATGATATTCCATAACATTCATATAATATAATTTATTAAGCCATTCTCCAATTGATGAGTATCCATTTAGTTTCCAGTTTCTAACCACTATAAAAAGGGCTACCACAAACATTCTTGCACATACAGGTCCCTTTCCCTTCTTTAAGATCGCTTTCGGATATAAGCCCAGTAGTAACACTGCTGGATCAAAGCGTATGCACAGTTTGATAACTTTTTGGGCATAATTCCAGATTGCTCTCCAGAATGGTTGGATTCTTTCACAACTCCACCAACAATGCATCAGGGTCCCAGTTTTTCCACATCCCCTCCAATATTCATCATTATTGGTTCCTGTCATCTTAGCCAATCTGACAGGTGTATAGTGGTATCTCAGAGTTGTCTTACTTTGCATTTCTCTGATCAGTAGTGATTTGGAAGACCCTTACATATGAGTGGAAATACTTTTAATTTCATCATCTAAAAATTGTCTGTTCATATTCTTTGAAAATTTATCAATTAGAGAATGGCTTCATTTCTTTTAAATTAAAGTCAATTCTCTGTATATTTTGGAGATGAGGCCTTTATCAGCACCTTTAATTGTAAAAATGTTTTCCCAATTTGTTACTTCCCTTATAATCTTGTTTGCATTAGTTTTGTTTGTACAAAAGCTTTGTAATTTGATGCAATCAAAATTTGCTATTTTGTGATCAATAATGATCTCTAGTTCTCCTTTGGACAAAAATTCCTTCCTCCTCCACAAATCTGAGAGGTAAACTATCCTATGTTCCTCTAATTTATTTATGATCTCATTCTTTATGCCTAAATCATGGATCCATTTTGATCATATCTTAGTATGTAGTGTTAAATGTGGGTCCATGAGTAGTTTCAGCCATACTAATTTCTAGTTTTCCCAGCAGTTTTTGTCAAATAATGAATTCTTATCCCAAAAGTTGGGATCTTTGGGTTTGTCAAACACTAAATTGCTATTTTTATTCACTATCTTGCCCTGGGAAACTAACCTATTCCACTGATTAACTAGTCTATTGCTTAGCCAATTCCAAATGTTTTTGATGACTGCTGCTTTATAATATAGTTCTAGATCAGGTACAGCTAGGCCACCTTCATTTAAGTTTTTTTCATTACTTCCCTTGAAATTATTAACCTTTTGTTCTTCCATATGAATTTTGTTGTTATTTTTTCTAGGTCATTAAAATAGTTTCTTGGGAGTCTAATTGGTATAGCACTAAATAAATGGATTAGTTTAGGGAGTATTGTCATCTTAATTATATTTGCTCAGCCTATCCAAGAGCACTGAATGTCTTTCCAATTATTTAAATCTGACTTTATATTTATGGCAAGTGTTTTGTAATTTTGCTCATATAATTCCTGACTTTCCTTTGGTAGATATATTTCCAAATATTTTATACTATTGACAGTTATTTTCAATGGAATTTCTCTTTGTATCTCTTGCTGTTTGATTGTGTTGGTAATGTATAAAAATGCTTAGGATTTATGTGGATTTATTTTGTATCCTGCCACTTTGCTAAAGTTCTGAATTATTTCTAATAGCATTTTAGCAGAGTCTTTGCAGTTCTCTAAGTATACCATCATGTCATCTGGCAAGAGTGATAGTTTGATTTCCTCATTACCTACTCTAATTCCTTGAATCTCTTTCTTGGCTCTTATTGCCGAGGCTGGCGTTTCTAGTACTGTATTGAATAGTAATGGTGATAGTAGGCAAACTTGTTTCACTCCTGCTCTTACAGGGAAAGTTCCAGTTTATTGCCATTATATATGATGTTTACTGACAGTTTTAAATATATGCTCCTAATTATTTAAAGGAATAGTCCATTTATTTCTATACTCTCAAGTGCTTTTAGTAGGAATAGATGTTGGATTTTATCAAATGTTTTTTTTCTGCATCTATTGAGATGATGATATGTTTTTTGTTAATTTGGTTATTGATATAGTCGATTATGCTAATAGTTTTCCTAATATTGAACCCAGCCCTGCATTCCTGGTATAAATCCCACTTAGTTATTGTGTATTATCCTGGGGATGATTTTCTGTAGTCTTTTTGCTAATAGTTTATTTAAGATTTTAGCATCAATATTCATTAGGGAGATTGGTCTATAATTTTCTTCTCAGTTTTCAGCCTACCTGTTTTAGGTAACAGTACCTTGTCTGTGTCATAAAAGGAATTTGGTAGGACTCCTTCAATCCATATTTTTTCAAATAGTTTATATAACACTCAGGTTAGTTGTTCTTTAAATGCTTGGTAGAATTCACATGTAAATCCATTTGGTCCTGGGGATATTTTCTTGGGAAGTTGGTTAATAGCTTGTTCTATTTCTTTTTCTGAAATAGGACTATTTAGAGTATTTACTTCTTCCTCTGTTAATCTGGGCAAGCTATATTTTTAAGGTATTCTTCCATTTCATTTAAATTATCGAATTTATTGGCATAAAATTGGGCAAAGTAGGTCCTAACTATTGTTCTAATTTCCTCTTCATTAGTGGTGACTTCTCCCTTTTCATTTTCAAGACTAACAGTTTGCTTTTCATTATTTTAATCAGATTCACTAAGGATTTGTCTATTTTGTTGGTTTTTTCATAGAGCCAACTCTTAGTTTCATTAATTAATTCAATAGTGTTTTTTGTTTTTTTTTGTTTTTTACTTTCAATTTTATTAATCTCACCTTTTATTTTTAGAATTTCATGTTTCCTGTTTGTCTGGGGGTTTTTAATTTGTTCCTTTTCTAGCAATTTTAGTTGTAAGCCATATTTGTTGACCCTCTCTTTCTCTATTTTATGCAAGTAGGCCTGTAGAGATATAAAACTTCCCCTTATTACTGCTTTGGCTGTAACCCACATATTTTTTGTATGATGTCTCATTATTGTCATTTTCTTGGGTGAAGTTATTAATTATGTCTATGATTTGCCCTTTTACCTAATCATTCTTTAATATAAGATTATTTAGTTTCCAATTATTTCCTGGTCTATTTTCCCCTGGCTTTTTATTAAATGTAATTTTAATTGCATTGTAGTCTGAAAACGATGCATTTACTATTTCTACCTTACTGCATTTGATTTTGAGGTTTTTATGTCCTATTATATGATCAATTTTCATATAGGTTCCATGAACTGCTGAGAAGAAAGTGGACGCTGCTAGGTCCTGGGTTATCCTTATTGTGGCTCCTCCATATCTGAATTGCTTTTTTTCTAGCAGCTTCCATTTTTTTTTCTTGTTCTGATGGTTCTGGAACTTGGCCACTATATTTTTTGGCGTTTTGATTTGATTGTCTATTTTACCCTCTGTTTCCAAAATGTCTGGGCAGTTCTCTTTGATAATTTCCTGGAAAATAGTGTCCAATCTCTTTTTTTTCCTCACATTTTCGAGGTGTGTCTGATTATTCTCAAATTGTCTCTCCTGGATCTGTTTTCCAGGTCTGTTGTCTTTCCAATAAGGTACTTGACATTCTTTACAATTGTTTCATTTTTTTCTGGTTTTGCTTGACTACTTCTTGGTTTCTACTTGAGTCATTCATTTCTACTTGTTTGAGTCTAATTTTCAATGATGTATTCTGTTCACTCACTTTTTTTATATCTTTTTGCAATTGTCCAATTGAATTTTTAGGTGAGTTTTTTTTTTTTTTCCTATGGAATTTTTTTTCCATTTTATCCATTTTATTTTTTAGACAGCTGTTTTCTTTTTCCAGCTCACTAATCCTGTTTTCTTTGGAGTTGTTTACCTTTTCTAATTCACTAATTTTATTTCTCAATGATTCGTGTTCTTAAACCACTCTATCTTTAAACGTGTGGACTTCTCCAGGCTCTCTTGCCAAACTTCCCTTTCCTTTTCCCATTTCTCTTCTAGCTCTCTTATGAGAGCCTTTTTGATTTCCTCTATGAGATTCTTTTGTATTGAGGAGCAGATCATGTCCCCCTTAGGGGATTCCTCTGGAGATAATATGCTTTTAGTCTCCTCAGTATTTAAAGTCTGCTCTCTCTCCATACAGCAGCTGTCAATGGTTTGAGCCCTTTTAAATTTTTTTATTCATTTTGTAAGAGCTGTAATCGAAGAAAACAAATTGACAAGAGAAATAATTGGTCTGGCTGGGGGGGATGGGGCTGGATGGTGTTACCTAGCTTTCTCTACAGACTGAGTGGGACAGCAGTGAGGCACTAACAGGACAGTGATGGCTGTGCTGTGTCTGCTATCTGAGACTCTAAGAATGTGCTGAGTTATTCTGGGTGGGGGTAGGGTGGCCGGTCTGAGAGATGCTAGCTTTCAGGGGTTTTATTCTTTACCTCTGGTGTTTACACCTTCTCTGATGCTCCTGGTTTGCTGCTAAGAAGGAACATCCACACTGGGGTAAAAGTCTTTTCACAGAAATGGAAGAGATTGCACCCCTCCCTCCTCCTCTCTTAGCTGTGTGAGCTGCCTGTCTTGCTATCTCTGCCTTCCCTCAGTCCACTCAGTCTGTTCAATCCTTCCCCTGAGCAAACACAGACCTTCTCTGGTGAATTTCAAGAATGTCTTCTGTTGGTGATTATTTGTAGGTTTCTTTTCTTGTCAAGCATTAATTCCGAGCCTTGTCCTGAAGCAAGTCCTGAGAGAAAACACGGAGCTCAAGCAGCTGTCTGCCTCCACTCCGCCATCTTGGCTGGAAGTCCCTCGGATATAGTATTTAGTCCAAGAATTGTTCCTAAGAACAGAGGCAGATTGTGCAAAGGGAAGTTAGAATATTGGATCTGGAATGAAGAACTGAATTTACCTTCTTTTTAAGACACTCACTAAGAGATACTGGTCAAGTCATATAATCTTTGTCTCAGGTTTCTCATCTGAAAATATTAATTATAATAGCATTTACCTCACAGTTATAATGAAGACAAAATATGATACTTATAAAATGCTTAACAAATCTTAGAGTACAATTTGTATAGCTATTTTTATTATTATTGACTATAACTACACACTTACCATTACAGATCAGTTGATATTCAACCAACTGATTTAAGCTTGTGAGATCTCCAGTGGTCTAATCAACTTTTACCCACAGTTTGAACCCTTATACAGTGACTCTCTAGTTAACAAAGGGAAAAGACATAGTTTTGTAATACAAAGGTACTTCAAATCGGGAAGTTTTATAATCAATTTTAAATCTTGACCTAAATTATTATTAGATTTTTTTTCTTATGTTTAATTAAGTCTAATTAAACAATGCAGACGTTTTCCTGTCACCTGTGGTGTGATTATGTTAAATATTTAATGCTTGTGAAAGATTAGGCTCCACATCTAATCTATATCTAACAATCTGTTCCCTCTCTGGAGTATTTTTTATTTAGTTCTGCTTTGTATAATGAGTTACATTTCAAAGGAAATTGTTGAATACTTCAGTGGGCAAGGGCCCTGTCTGTTGCACTGTTTGGGGAGGAGGTAGACACTTTAACAAGGCATTCAGGCTGAGATGAGGGAACCAATAACCTGCTCACCCATTGCTACTATTGCCACTGTTTGCAAAACATTCATCTGTCACATAGAAAACACTTAATAAATGCTTATTGACTGACTGACTTACTGATATTCCAAGCCTCAGATGTTATTTCCTGGAAAAAGTAAAAAGAAAAAGAGAAAGAGAACAGACACCAATGAGTATCTCAAAGACTTCACCAGATTCAGCAAAGAGAGATGATTAAGGACTTTGAGCATAAGGACACCAAGTTCACATTGGAAATAGCCCTTGGAGCCATGCACATATGTCAAGGTTGCACATTTTTTTTGGCTTTATGTGCCAAGTGCCTGTCAACTATATAATAGAAAAATCCATTTATTTGTCATTGCCCCCACTCTATTCTTTCCTACTGTGAAACAATACAATTCTCCACATCCAAACAACCCTTAGAAAGTACTCACTCCCAAAGAAAAGGAGGGGAAAAAAGGCCAGGGATATTTCCAGAAGCTAACCTAGAACTGCTGAGCCAAGTTTTTTGTAGAATGTCATGCATCAGCCAAAAAGGAAAATCATTCTTTAGTCATTTCAGCTTGAAAAAGTTATTATAAAAGGAACTAAAATTGGTCTTTGTCAGTAAAAGGGAGGATTGTACCAAGATACTCAAAAACTGAAGCTTTGTTTCATTTCTAAAATATTTGCTGATAGTTTAGACATATCTATGAACATAGAAAAACTTTGTATAATTATTTTTCAATTGGTTGGGTCTGTAAAACAAATCTTTCAGCATTTATAAAGCTCTTCTCAACATTCCAAAACAAGCACCACTTCTCCTTTACAATCTAGAAAGGTGATCCTGTAGCATATTTTTATGTCAAGTGAACTTTTAAAAATTCCATTAGTGAAATCAATATAAGCTCTAGTAGTAAACTAATTAGCTTCAAACATTTTTGGCAAGGATCTCATTTTCGGATTCCCCAATAAATATCCCAGACTGCCAAGAAAGGATTCCAATACAGTCTTGCTAAGAGGACACCTGCTCTCTAAAAATTCTGCATGCTTTAGAGGCAGGAGTAAGAAAGGTAAGACTATAAGAGGTATCTAAAAACACATGATCAAAAAGAAATTCCATTCAAGAGAACAGGATATTTTCTTTCTGCACAATGTAAGTCTTTTGAACAGTGCTAGCTTTGTGATCTGTGGATAAATCCATATGTTTTGATCTGCAAAGGTGGTATATCATTCCAAGGGGTCTTTGTGAAATGAAACTCAGTAGGATAACTTTACTCAAACAATCATGCACACGCAAATGAACACACCTAATGATAGGGCCGCTTGAATGGTGGCAATGACTAGAATAAGTATCCCTGGCACCTGTTGCGAAGCTCAGATCATGTATATTCAAAAGCCCAACTGGCTTTAGAGAAGTAACTTTGCACTTATGTAAAATTAATAGAGTATTCATTATAAAATCCATGCAGCAGCTTATTAAATGTTGCCTGTCATTGAAAGCAGAAGGTGGAGGTTCCTTAAGCTGAGGTTTTGTTGCCCTCTAGTGAATGAGGTCAGCATTATGCATGGGAAATTATTTTGATCACTGCATAATTAATGTTTATTGAGATAGGAAAAATGGAGTCATTCTGTATCCTGTTCTCAAATGTGAAGTGTATGTGTGCATATATACATACATACATACATATATATATATATGTGTGTGTGTGTGTGTGTGTGTGCTTGTATGCACAACACATGAATGTGTATATATACATGCTATACAAACATATATATGTAGAAGTTGTTCTTTGCTTTTAAAAAATATATAGAATTCTGTTTTAATATGGCTATCAGTAGGCAAGAATCCAAGGATAAAGAATAAATCAACAAAAGGGATCCATAGTGCAGGAGCTCTAATGCATAAGTATATATTTAATGTGCCTGCTGAAAAGAATGTCTAATTATACTGTCATTGAACAAAATGCATTTTCAACTGTGATAAATTATGCCATCCTGTAAAGCATATTAAGATTTATAAAAACTATAGCAACATCACCAAGCTGTCTAGCAAACAGAAAAGCTGAGTACCACAACCACTGCAGAACCATAGAAGAAAGGAAGGAAGCAAAAATGAAATGTTTAAAATACTTTATCTAAAGGGATTCATGTATTCCCATTTCTGAGCTGCATTTTCAATCCTGAGTACTAAACTTGTCAAGTAACAGACAGATTTCTGAATTACCTGATTCAAAGCCCATGAGCATTTTTGTTGTTGTTTTTTTATCATGAAAATTCTATTTACTAAATTCTGTTCTTTGGCATTTGAATTTGGGAGGGGGGGAGTCCACATTTAGAGCCAAAAAAAAAGATGGCATTTCCAAGGGGGAAGAGGACTATAATCTCTTTAAAGCTGTCAAGGCACATTTTGTGAAATTTGTATGTCTCTCAAAATGGATCATTGTACTCTGCACACAATGTTTACTTAATAAATGTTGAATTAAAGTGACTTAAAACCCAAGTCCTTAATTCCTTTGATTACTGTTTTGTCATCTTTTTCACTTATTAGCATTTAAGAAAGTAAGCATCTCATTGAATATGATATTACACAAGATTTCTGTCCTCCAATAACCTAAAACCACATAGAGAATAAGGAAATAATAGATATAGGGTGCCATAAAAGGTGAAGCATGCTTTCAAAACATGTCAAGGAAATAAACCAAAGAAAGTAAATGAAATTAAATTAAGGATATTCAGTAGCTCAGGAGAAATCTAACAAAGATCAGATTTGTGATTTACATAGGCCCAAGTATAATACCAATCAAGATCTGAAGTTTTCATTGGGGTTCCAGAAAGAAAAGATCTCTACAGCAACCTATGACATATCTAGACCATTTCAAGCAGGAAATTATTTAAAAATAATATTTGTTCTAATTGCATGTAAAGATACTTTTCAAGATTTTGAGTTCCAATTTTTCTCCCTCAGTCCCTTCACTTCCTCCTCCCAAAGACAGTAAGCAATCTGGTATAGATTATACATGAAATAGTTATCCAATCATTTTTAACATTTTTAAATGTTATGCTGTAAAAGAAGAAACATAACAAAAGGAAAAAAATATGTGAAAAAAATGAAGAAATTGTTTTGATCTGCTTTTAGACTCCATAATTCTCTCTCTGGATTTGGATAGCATTTTCCATCATGAGTCTTTTTGACTTGCTTTGGATCATCATATTGCTGAGAGCTATATCTATCATAATTGACCTTTGACAATATTGCTATTACTGTGTATGATGTTTTGCTTCTGTTCACTTCATTCAAAATCACTTCATGTAAGTCCTCCCATGTTTTTTTTTCTTTCTGAAATCTGTCCATCATTTCTTATAGCACAATAGTATTCCATTACATTCATATACTGCAACTTGCTTATTCATTCCCCAATTGATGGGCATCTCCTCAATTTCCAATTCTTTGGCACCAAAAAAGGAGGAAATTATTAACAAAAACAAAAACCTTTCACCTCTTTGTTGATTTTGCCTATGCTGAAATGGTCTTAGTGCCATTTTCAATAGTAAGTATATCAAAAATATGAGGTAAACAATATAGCCAAAATAGCCAAGAATTGTATGTTTTGGAGAAACTTAATCTTAAAAGTATCAAGAGAGGGCTTGATGTATATTTTAGAGATAAATAGTGTATAGTAGCACCCACTTTAGTGTGGTTATGAGATTTAAATGAGACAATAATATTAAATCACTAATCACGGGACCTGATACATTGTAAGTGCTATATGAATGTTAGTAGTTTAAAATATTAACAATCATATAGCACTTACAATTATTATTGTCATTATCTGTGTGAACCAATTGGCTGGAAAATCTTCTTTTCAAAATAATTATAGTTTTAGAGTTTATAGAAAACTTAGTGGATATATACTCCAGTCTCTTTATTTTAAAAATGAAACTGAGGCCCAGAAAGATCAAATGATTAAGTGATGAAGAGAAGCAGTAATTGATATGTAATTTGAATTAATACAGGTCGTTTTATTGCAAATCTTATTTCCTGGTTCACTCTTCCACTCTTGTGCATTCAAAGAATACAAAGTCAATATCTCCCCTCCCAATCATATACCTCATTTTTCATAAATGTACACTCAGCAGGTCTATTTGCATCGAGAATTTTCTTTTCACTTCCCCAGTTTCAATCCCTCTGTTCTAGGATAAATACTTATTCTGTAGTCCCAATTGTTGCTAAGACACAATGGAAACTATCTCTGTTGTTTCTTCCTGTCTCAATATTTTCTTTAACCCTTCCTTGATTTCCAGTATTTTTCAATTTTTATTGTTTGTAAATTAATTTTGTTTTGTTAAATATTTCATGTAAATATTCCCCAATTATATGCAAGACATTTTAACAATATTTTTTTTTAATTTAAGTTCCAGATTTTCTCCTTTTTCTCCACTCCTCATTCCTCCTTGGCAGGGCAAGCTATTAAACATGTGATGTCATGCAAAACATATTGACAGTGTTGCAAAAGAAAACACATGCAAAAAAGTTTAAAAACATGTTTCATATTTCTATTCATTGCCAACAGGAAATTGGCAGTCTAGTAGGAAAATACAAAAAAAGAGGAATCCCATTTAAAATAGCTATAGACAATATAAAATATTTGGAAGTCTACCTGCCAAGACAAATCCATGAACAATATGAATATAATTAAAAAACATTGAATAAGTAAATAAACAAAGGAAATTTTTCATTTTTTTATTATATTGATTTAGCTTTAAGGTTTTTATTTTTAAGTCAAATTTTCTGTTGAGCATGCATCTTTTCATCAGGAATTCTATAAAGATCTCTCTTTTACAAAGCATATTTTTACTTTGAAGGATTATACTCAGATTTATTGAGTTAGTTGTGCTAGGTTTTAATCCAAATTCTTTTGTGTTCCAGAATATCATTTTCTAAGCCTTCTGCTCCTTTATGAAGAAAATTGCTAAATATTCTATGATCCTGACTATGGCTAAATTCAATATTTAATCAATTCTTTTATGATGCTCGAATTTCTCTTTTGCCTGGAAGTTTGGAATCTGACTATAATATTCCTGGTAGTTTTCTTCTTGGTACATCTTTCAGATGGTAATCAATGAATTCTTGTGATTATACTTTTGCCCTCTAGTTCTAAAAGATATAGGCAATTTTCCTTGATAATTTTGGACTATCATGTCTAGACTTTTTCTTTGATCATGACTTTCAGATAATCCAAATTACTCTTAAATTATCTCTCCTCATTCTATTTTCCAGCTCAATTATTTTTCCAATGAGATATTTCACATTTTCATCCATTTTTTTATTCTTATAACTGTTATAGTTTTTGATGCCTCCTAGAGTTATCAGTTTCCACATGATAAATTTTAATTTTTAAGGAATTATTTTCTTCAATGACTCTTTATACCTCTTTTTTTTTTCTATTTGGCCAATTCTGCTTTTTAAAGTGTGTTTCCTTCAATAAATTCAGTAAAAATACATCTTTTCCCAGTAATTCTGTTTTTAGGCTTTTATTTTCTTTAGCATTTTTATGCTTCCTACTATGTTGTTGATTTTCTTTTCATGATATTTTTCTTTGCTTTCTTTCCTTACCTAAGATTTACTCTATCAAGTTTATTTGTTCTTAAAAGAAAATATTTTTAGCTCTCACAGAAATTTTTCTCGGGTTTGTGTTAAATGCAAACTTTTCTTTGCTGCTTTGTAACTATTTTGACTTCATTGTCTTTTTCTGAATTATGCCTTGGTTTTTGTTGTCACCACATAGTTTTTCATGGTGAGGCTTTTGAGCTTTTTTTATTTGGAATTTTATGTTAAAGCAAAGAATAGGTGAATCTGTGTCACAAGATTCACATTATGGCCTTTTGAGTTAAATCTGGGGTAGGAAATTTTCAACTGCCTAGAAGTTGTTGTGTTCTCTCTCTCTCTCTCTCTCTCTCTCTCTCTCTCTCTCTCTCTCTCTCTCTCTCTCTCTCTCTCTCTCTCTTTTTTTTTTTTTCTACACTCTGTCCTAGTCAAGAAGGGCCCCTAGGAAAGAAATTGATACGGCTTTCCAGACTCCCTCCTCTTTGGGAATAGAAATAATACTTCTTTGAATCCTGAGGGCCTAGAGAGGATAGCATCACGCAGGGATCCCATTTATCCTTAACTTAAAATACTCCACTCTGCCCTTCAACTGTCACCCAGAACTGAATATAGACAATAGAGTTGACAAATTCCATCTGATCCTGCATCCAGCACATATCTAGCACAGTGATACCTTGTAATTTCTTTCTGACCACATTACTGACTTTACTGTCTCTGGTTTAAAAGCTCTTGATACTGCTGTTGTTGCAGCAAAAGTTCTACAACCGGTAATTCAGTTACATGGGTTTTGGGCCAACTTTCTACATGTTGCTGATCTTCATTTCCCACCTCCTATTGTTGTTTTAGGCTGAAAGATTTTCTCATTTTGACCTTTTGTTGGCTCTGTCACTCCAGATTTTGATTTGATGCATAATTATAAAATCATTCAAAGGGAAATGGTAGAAGAGCTCAGCTGAGTGTTTCTATACTCTGCCATCTTAGATTCATCTTCCAAAAGTCTTTAGTTAACATTTTGACTTCCAATATAACTGAAGCAACATAATCCAAAGTGAAGGGAGTGGAAAAAAAAAAAAAAAGGATGAGCGGCTGCCTGTATCATCATAAAAGCTGAATTTGACTATATGTAAACCTTCTTCTTTAATCAGCAATGGGCAGCACACCAAATGGTGAAACAAATAGACAATATTTTTGTATCATTCTTTATCCAAAGACCTGTGTGTCCCATAATGAAAGAATGAAGAAAGAGCCCTCATTCATCTTCAGAGACACCCAACTACTCTAAATTTCTATATGCAAATCCTGTCAGTTCTTTTCACATTGGTGATTAAGTATTGGCTGATGATTACATCTTAGAAAATTTTTCTTTTCTACAAAAGGCAAAAGGAGAATTTTATTTTTCAAATTTGAAATTCTTGGTTTTCACTCTGAAAATTTGGAATAGGAATCATTGATTTCTTTATTTTGTAGTGCCTAAAATCACAAATACATATATCACAATAAAATGCTTAGCATTAAAAAGAAGCATCTTATTTAAATAGATAAATGAAAAAGTAAAATAACTACTCAAAAAACTTTAAATCTTTTAATATAGTCCCAAGAGAGTAAATTTGATTCATATTTTTCCTCACTGCTATATCACTTACTGTCATGTTTTTATTTATATCAGCAAATGAAACAATGCATCAGTAAAGTGAAGTGTGAATCTATTTTATTTTAGTGTTTGACATAATGTTGAAAGTATATGCAAAATTAGTTTATCAATAGCAGATATTGTGCTTACTGTTAATTATCTATTTTCATGATATTGTTTTGTTATAAGAAGTATTTATGGTGATGTTTTCACTTGCATGGCATATAGACACTATGTTAATTTTCCTTAGGGCTTCTTGATAGAATTTATGGTAATATAAGTGAAATCGATGCTAACATCTGCAATTAAAAAATAAAATATATGAAAAACACATATACAATCCAACAAATCTTTTATGTACCTATTATAAGTATGTTACTGTACAGTAATATATAAATAGTAAATTAAATGGCTAAACCCAAAATCATGTTTTAAAATGAAAACAATGTAGTCCTTGCTTTTGTGGAACTCACACTGTAATGGAGGAAATACAATATATGTGTAAATATATCTTGCAAAATAGAATATAAAGGGACAAAAGCAAACATGTTCCCCTTCTATTTCTCCCCAATATTCTCTATGACTCATTTTCTTTCTCTTCCCATTTAACTATATTTTGTGGAACCTGCTCCATATTATTAATTCATTCACATCATCCTATATCCCTTCACTTCATATTATTTCCATTTTTTAAACTTGTGAAAATATGACCCTCTCCAAAATATTCATTAATGACCACAGGGTATCATTTTTGTTGGTCTTCCAAAACACAATAACAGGAAAAGTTTACCTTCATGTGATATTGCATCTACACTTCCAAAAACTCTTTCTATTACTGTTCCTCAATGATTTTTTTTCTTTGAAATTCACTCAAAATATTGGTTTTATTCTATCCAAATCTTTACAATAGCAATCCACTATCCATCAGATCATTGTCCCTCTTTTCTCATGGAATCTAATAAATCATAATAAATCACTCTCTCTCTACCATATTATCATACATGTAGCCTTCAACTTACATGTCTATGTCTCCTCAAACACCCTTAGTAGTACTTCAATTCATCAAATTTCAGCTTTCATGATTCTAAATCTTCTCTTTCCCTTCAGCTACCCAGAGGGTACTTTATATCTTACCACCAAGCCAAACTATTCCAAGACCTTAAATTTGAACTCAGAAATTCTTCCTTGGCCTCTCATCTTTTCTACTGTCATATTATTTTTTTTAATTTAAATCAATATTTTGTCACTTTGTCACAAATTTATGTTTGCTTAAACTACTTGAATATAATTTTTCTTATCCCATATCCCTGATACCCCAATTCCTTTTAATCCTTTTCCCTGGTGATACATTTAGTTAAATTATTGATTTCTTATTTTTTTCTCTTATTTGGATATCCATTGAACCATTTATTTTCCTTTTGTCCTCTCTAAACTAAATGATTAATACAAAATCCCTTTCCTTCCTTTCTTTTCTTATGTTTATAGGTTTTATTTTTCTGCACATTTATCTAAGAATATTTACCATGCTTTGTTCTTCCATTATCTTTAATTCATCACAATGGCAAAATGTTATTTTATGACTCTAATTATTAAATAAATTTATTTATTAAAAACATTTTTATTCCTTCCTTAATCTCTGTGTTCCTTGATCTCTGATGATTCTAAAACTTCCAAGGCATTAGGTTTGAACTCCCTTATCTAACAAATTTCTATCATTTCCATTTTTTTTATCTTGCCCTATTTTTATTTTTGTTGTACCTAACTTGGTGATCAATTTGTAAGTAATGTGTGAAAAAGACAATCTGCATCTTAGCAATTCTTAACCCATGACTATCATTACACAAACCATGTTTTTAATTCCCATTGCCCACTCCTTTATTGCCAACTCAACTCTCTTATTCTTCAACCCAAACTCCAATGCTCTATTCTAAAACTAATCACCCCTTCCACTATGCTCTTACATAGATATATATTACATAGAAAACAAACTTGTTTTCTTCTTAAATCTTTTGCACTCTCACTGTATTTATCTTCTTACACTAAAACTTGATTTCCTCCTGATAACAGCATCACTGGATGCTTTTTTCTAGCATTGGTTGCACCTTAAATCATATTCCCAAATCCTTGATTTCTAATATGGAAGCTGGAGTAAGCTTCATTCCTCATTGCTACTTCTAGACATTCCCACAGCTACCATTACTCAGTAACTTCCTTTGAAGTTCATTCAATCCATATTTATCCCTCAGTCAGCATTATTGAAGCTATTTCCTACTGATCTTCAGAACACTCTTTTTACTTCCTCAATAAGGTTAGTGCCTAACTCAATCTTTTTTCCCTTCTCAACTCTTGCTCCCATATTAGAACTCTTCAACATAAATTCAATATAAATTGCATATTCCTTCATATATGCTAACTTACCACTTCTCAACTTCCTCATTCCACTTAACTTTACTCCTCATTTGCTATATGATCATATCCTTGATACTGCACTCACCCCAAAGTTTTCCACATTAATATTCAAAGACTTTGAAATTTCTTTATATTATGAGCATCTACCATTCCATCACTACGTTTATCTTGCAACCAATAATCTTTTTTTTTCTCCTCACACAGACCTTCAAGAGCTCAATCTACCCACCAGTTCTTTCCAAGATCATCATTCTTTCAATGAATATACATTTCTCTCTTCCTCTCTTGGCCCCTTAATGAACCACTTCAACTCCGCACTTTCTTCTTCCTTCAAGTTCCTTGCTTATTTATCATTTTCTCAACTTTGCCCACTCTCCATTGTCTTCTGTTTTACTCACAGGACAAAATGATGAAATGATGCTGAATGACTCTACTACAAATATATGTTATATAATGTCAGTGGAATTCTCATTGTAGGTGATTCAACAAACCTCTTACCAAAGCAAATTTTCCAAAGTTTTGCTTCCTTCCTCAAAATACTTTTGGGTATTCTTATACCAACTGAAAACCTTACCTTGTTTTAATTTTTTTTTTAATTTTAACATATTTTTAAGATTACTTTTTAAGTTTTGGGATCTGAATTCTCTCCCTTTCTAAAATCCCCCCTACACACACTGAGAAG
Organism: Sminthopsis crassicaudata; assembly: GCF_048593235.1. Lineage (NCBI taxonomy): Eukaryota > Metazoa > Chordata > Mammalia > Dasyuromorphia > Dasyuridae > Sminthopsis > Sminthopsis crassicaudata. Next base: position 248,650,842 of record NC_133618.1, read on the forward strand.
GTGAATAATACATCAATTATGTATGTGAAATTGTTAAAAAAAAAATCTCCATATGTTTTTTGTTTTGTTTTGTTTTGTTTTTTAGGGAAGAAACTATACTTTAATTTGCAATCAAAGTTCATCACTTCTCTGTGTAGAATTTTTTTTTATCATGAGTTTTTTGGAGTTGTGTTAGATAATTGTATTAATCAGAGTAACAAATTGCTCATCAGTGATCCTCATTATGAAATTGATGTTTCTGTGCACTTTGATTTCCTGGTTATTCTCACTTCCTTTGCATCATTTAATATAGGGTTTGTCATGTTTTTTGTTTTTTGGGGTTTTTTTTCCCTGAAACCACCCACCTTACCATCCCTTATACCATGATAAAATAGTACTTCATCACAATCATATGTTATAACTTTTTCAGTCATTTCTCAATTAACTAGCAGACCTCTATTTCCAATTCTTTGACACCACAAAAAAATAGCTTCTGCAACTAACTTTCTCTTTAAAAAATATATTTAGGTTATAGAACTAGTGATGATATTACTGATCAAAGGGTATATACAATTTATAGTCCTTCAGTTACATACAGTTTCACATTATTCTCCAAATCCCTTTCTTTTGTAATATGGCTCCATGTTAGAATTGTCTCTAGCCCTTTATTTTAAATCTGTTTGTATGCTTCTGTTACTAGTATATTTGTTGTAAAACAACAAATTGTTGGATTCTAGTTGCTAATCCATTCTATTATCTACTTCCATTTTATTGGAGAGCTCATCTCATTCACAGCCAATTAGATGGAATAGTGGATAAAGTACCTGGCCTGGAGTCATGAAGACTCATTTTTTAGGTCAAAACTAGCCTCAGATACTTGGGATCCTATCTTAATAAAGTTACTTTGTCTTCTTTGCCTGAGTTTTCCCATCTGTAAAAATGTAAAAATGAATTTTGCTAATGGATGAGAAAAACCCAAATGGAATCACAAACACTCCATTTCTGGATGCTTGAAGTGTTTTCGCTTTAACCTGGAATTCCTAATTCTTTTCATTTTTCAAGCTGTTTCCAGAGATGATCAGTGATGTTTTTTTGTTTTTTTTTTCAATTTCTATTTTACACTCAGGATCTAAGATATGCGGGCAATTTTCCTTGATAATTTCTTGAACTGTGATATCTACATTCTTTTTTTTTTGATAGTGGCTTCCTACTAGTCCAAAAATTGTAAAATATCTCTTCTAACTTTATCAGTTATTAGTTATTTTTCAATGAGCTATTTTAGGTATTCTTTCAATGGTTTTATTATAGCTATTAATTTACAAGATATATGCATGGGTAAGTTTTCAGTATTGACCCTTTCAAAATCTTCTGTTCCAACTTTTCTTCTTCTCCCCACCCCCTCACCTAGATGGTTGGAAGACCAATACATGTTAAATATAATAAAGAATATGTTAAATACAATATATGTATCTATAGCCATAGAATTATTTTGCTGCACAAGAAAAATAGGACTTAGAAATAAGGTAAAATTAACCTGTGAAGGAAATGAAAAATGCAAGCAGACAAAAACTGAGGGAGTAGAAATGCTATATTGTGGTTCACATTCATTTACCATAATTCTTTCTCTGGGTGTAGATGATTCTCTTCATTATTGAACAAATGCAACTGATTTGGTTTATCTCATTGTTGAAGAAAGCCACATCCATCAGAATTGATCATCATATAGTATTGTTTTTGAAGTACATAATAATTTCCTGGTCTTGCTCATTTCACTTAGCATCTGTTCATGTAAGTGTCTCCAGGCCTTTCTGAAATAATCCTGCAGGCCATTTCTTACAGAACAATAATATTCCATAATATTCATATGCCATAAGTTATTCAGCCATTCTCCAATTGATGGGCATCAATTCAATTTCCAGTTTCTAGGCACTACAAAAAGGACTGCCACAAACATTTTTACATATACAGATCCCTTTCCCTTCTTTAAGATCTATTTGGGATATATGCCCAGTAGTAACACTGCTGGATCAAAGGGTATGTACACTTTGATAACTTTTTGAGCATAGTTCCAAATTGCTCTCCAGAATGGATGAATCCATTCACAATTCCATAAACAATGTATCAGTGTTCCAATTTTCCCACATTCCCTCCAACATTAAGCATTATCTTTTTCCTATCATCCTAGCCAATCTGAGAGGTGTGTAGTGGTATCTCAGAATTGTCTTAATTTGCTTTTCTCTGATCAATAATGATTTAGAGAATCTTTTCATATAGTTAGAAATAGTTTCTATTTCTTCATCCAAAAATTGTCTGTTCATATCATTTGACCATTTAATCAATTAGAGAATGGCGTGATTCCTTATAAATTAGTGTCAATTCTCTATATATTTTGAAAATTAGGCCTTTATCAGAATCTCTGACTGTAAAAAATGTTTTCCCAGTTTATTGCTTCCCTTATATCTACATTAGTTTTTTTTGTACAAAAGCTTTTCAATTTTATATAATCAAAATTTTCTATTTTGTGATCAATAATGATCTCTAGTTCTTCTTTGATCACAAATTCCTTCCCCCTCCACAAGTTTGAGAGGTAAACTATCCTATCTTTTTCTAAGTTATTTATAATCTCATTCTTTATGCCTCATTCATAAACCCAATTTGACTTTATCTTGGTGTATGGTATTAAGTATGGATTAATGCCTAGTTTCTGCCATACTAATTTCCAATTTTCCCAGCAGTTTTGTCAAACAGTGAATTCATATCCCCAAAGCTGGGGTCTTTGGGTTTGTCAAACAATAGATTATTTAAGTTATTGACTATTTTGTCCTGTAAAACTAACCTATTCCACTGATCAACTAGTCCATTTCTTACCCAATACCAAATGGTTTTTGTCATCACTGCTTTATAATAGTTTTAGATCTGGTATAGCTAGGCCACCTTTATTTGATTTTTTTTTTCATTAGTTCCCTTGAAAGTCTTGACTTTTGTTCTTCCAGATGAATTTTGCTGTTATTTTTTCTAGGTCATTGAAATGTTTTTTTGGGAGTCTGATTGGTATAGCACTAAATATAAATAGATTAGTTTAGGTAGCACTGTAATTTTTATTATATTTGCTCAGACCTATCCAAGAGCACTAAATACTTTTACAATTGGTTAGATCTGACTTTATTTGTATGGAAAATGTTTTGTTTTGTTTTGTTTTGTTTTGTTTTTCTGATTATATAGTTCCTGACTCTCCCTTGGCAGATAGATTCCCAAATATTTTATACTAACAGCAATTACTTTAAATGGAATTTCTCTTTTTTTTCTCTAACTGTTGGATTTTTTTAGTGATATATAAGAATGCTGATGATTTCTGTGGGTTTATTTTGTATTCTGCAACTTTTCTAAAGGTGTAGATTATTTCTAATAGCTTTTTGGTAGAATCTCTGGGGCTCTCTATGTATACCATCATATCATCAGCAAAAAGTCATAATTTGATTTTCTCATTACCTACTCTAATTCTTTTAATCTCTTTCTCAACTCTTATTGCCATTTCTAATACACTATTGAATAGTAATGGGGAAAGTGGGCAACCTTGTTTCACTCCTGATCTGATCTTATTGACAATGGTTTAAGTTTATCTCCATTACATATGATGCTTACTGATGGTTTTAAATAGATGCTACTAATTATTTTAAGGAATAGTCCATTTATTCCTATACTCTAAGTGTTTTTAGTAGGAATGTATGTTGGATTTTGTCAAATGCTTTTTCTGTATCTGTTGAGATGATCATATGTTTTTTGTTAATTTGCTTATTGATATATTCACTTATATTAATAGTTTTACTAATATTGAACTAGCCCTGCATTCCTGGTATAAATGCTACTTGATCATGATGTATTATCCTGGGGATGATTTTCTGTAGTCTTTTTTGCCAATATCTTATTTAATATTTAAGCATCAATATTCATTAGGGAGATTGGTCTATAGTTTTCTTTCTCAGTTTTCAACCTCCCTAGTTTGGGTATCAGTACCATGTCTGTGTCATAAAAGGAATTTGGTAGGAGTCCTTCATTCCCAATTTTTTCAAATAGTTTATATAACATTGGAGTTAATTGTTCTTTAAATATTTGATAGAATTCACATGTAAATGCATCTAGTCCTGGGAAATTTTTCTTAGGGAGTTGATTAATAGTGTGTTCTATTTCTATTCCTAAAATAGGATTATTTGAGCAATTTACTTCCTCCTCTGTAATCTGGGAAACCTATATTTTTGAAGGTAGTCATCCATTTAACTTAGGTTATCAAATTTATTGGCATAAAGTTGTGCAAAATAACTCCTATTTATTACTCTAATTTCCTCTTCATTTGGTGGAAAGTTCTCCCATTTCATTTTTAACACTAACAATTTGATTTTCCTCTTTCTTTTTTCTAATCAAATTAACCAAAGGTTTATCTATTTTACTTGTTTTTTCATAAAACCGACTCTTAGTTTTATTTATTAATTCAATATTTTTTACTTTAAATTTTATTAATTTCTTTTAACTTTAGAATTTCAATTTTAGTACTTGATTGGGGGGGTTTAATTTGCTTTTTCACTAGCTTTTTTTTAATTTGCAAGGCCAATTCATTGACCTTTTCTTTCTCTATTTTATTCAAGTAAAATTTCCCCTTATCACCGCTTTGGCTGCATCCCACAAATGTTGGTATGATATCTCCTTGATGTCATTCTCTTGGGTGAAATTATTAATTATGTTTATGATTTGCTGTTTCACTCATTCATTCTTTAGGATGAGATTATTTAATTTTCAATTACTTTTTCATCTATTTACCCCTAGCTTTTTGTTGAATGTAGTTTTTATTGCATTGTGATCGCAACAGAATGCATTGATTATCTTTGCCTTTCTATATTTAATTTTGAGGTATTTATGTCTTAATATATGGCGATTTTTTGTATAAGTTCCATGAATTACTGAAAAGAAAGTATACTCCTTTCTGTCTCCATTCAGTTTTCTCCAAAAATCTACCATACTTAATTTTTCTAATATTCTATTTACCTCTTTAACTTCTTTCAGTGGTTTGATTTATTTAGTTCTGAGACTGTGAAGTTAAAATCTCCCACTATTATAGATTATTTTTTTTCTTTTCCTTTCTTTTGACTTGTTTTCTTAGTTCATTATATCTCATGGAATCATTGACTTCTATTTCTCTAATTCTAAAGTGATCTTTTGTACTTTGTTTTCCAAATTGGTCAATCATATATCTTGAGTTCTGTTCTTCAATGCATTTTGTGCCTCTTTTACCAATAGGCTATTTCTGTTTTTTTATGATGTTATATTCTTATTTCTCCACCTTACCAGTACTTTTTTTTCTATTTCACATAAAAAAAGTTTATAATATTTACTTTGACAAGATCTTGATTTATTTTTTTTTTCCCTTCCTCCTGTTTCTTCCTTAAGATAGCAAACAATCTGGCATAGAATCATAATAAACCTATTTCCACATAAGTTACATTTAGAAAGAAGAATCAGAACAAAAGGGAAAAACCACAAGATAGAAAAAACAAAATAAAATGATAATAATATGCTTCAATCTGCATTCAGACCCTCTATTTCTTTCTCTAAATGTGAATAGCATTTTCCATTGAAATCTTCTGGGATTGTTTTAGATCATTGAAATTCTGAGAAAAGCAAAATCTACCAAAGTTGATTTTGCTGTTATTATGTACAATGTTTTAGCTCTTCTCACTTCACTCAGCATAAGTCTTTCAAGGTTTTTCTGATATCTGGCTACTCATGATTTCTTATATAACAATAGTATATTCTATTACATTCATATACCATGATTTGTTCAGTCATTTCCTTATTGATGGCCATCCCCTTGAATTCCAATTCATTGCTGCCACAAAAAGACATATTACAACCATTTTTGTATATGTGAATCTTTTTCCCTTTTTATGAGCTCTTTGGATTACAGATCTAGAAATAGTATTGCTTGATCAAAGGTTTACCTGTTTTTATAGTCCTTTGGTCATACTTCCAAATTGCTCTCTAGATTAACTGGTTCTTTTCTTAACTCCATCAACAATGCATGTGTTCCAATTTTCACACATGATCTCTGAAATGTGTCTTTTTTTTCATCAAATTAACACATTTGTCTTTCCTTCCCCTAATAAATAGTGATTTAAAGTGTTTTGTATGACTATAAATAGATTTAATTTATTCACTGAAAAATTGTCTGCTTATATCCTTTGACCATATATCAATTGAGGAATAACTTGTATTCTTATAAATTTGACTCATATATTTATATATTTTAGAAATGGGAATTTTTATCAGAAACCCTGGCTAAGGGGGGGCTAGAGCCAAGATGGCAGAGAAGGCACACATGGCTTTCTAAGCTCTCTCATACCCTCATGACCAATTATTAAAATCAGCCTCAAGTACAACAACTTACCAGCTGAAGATAATCTGGAATTTCATCGGAAAAAGTTCATCCTGAGAGGCCAGAGCAAACCAGCACAGGCAAAGATAGAACTAGAGGTTTGCATATTGTGTAAATTGGGCAAAGTGGACCCTGTGGTTAGAAAAAGTAGAGAGACAACTCTGGCATAAGCTGATTGCTCTGCTTTCCTCAATAAACAGCAGATCAGCAGAGAAATCAAAGCCACTCTAAAAAACACCAGAATCTAATAGGATCTGGCTATAACCACCCAAAATGGGAAGTAACTCAGCACAGATCACAACACAACTTTGAAGCCCCAATCTGCAGTACGGGGCTTTTCCTTGGGGCAGTTACAAACCTGCACAGCAAAGGGGCACAGCCTGGGGCAGCCTATAATCTGCACAGTGGGGAGTTCAGCTAGGGGCAATAGAACTTTTCCAGCTAAACTGTACTTCCTGGGGCAAAGATACTTCTGGTCCCTGTGGGGCTGCTGATCAGCTGCTAATATCTACAGGCCCATGGTAGGCTTTGGCCTGGATTAGTGACACTTTCACTGTTCAGCCTCTAGTCTCAGGGAAGTCACTAAGCTGCACAACAGGGTTCTTCAGTGGGAACTTCCCCAGCTCAAATCGCCTCTGGTGGGAGGGAACTTTTTCCTAGATCACTCCCTTAACTCCCTGTGCTTTGCAGCCTGTTCCCAAGAGAGCTGCCATCCATATACCTATCCTGTTCTGTAGAGGAAGCTAGTAACCTCCTTGGCCTGAAGACAAACCCTACAGGCTTTAAAAAAATGAGTAAAAATTCAAAAGGACTAGTGATAGCTTCTATACACAAAGAGAGCAGGTTTTGCAATCCCAAGGAGATTAATAACAATCTCCAGATAATAACCCAAAGGGGAATGTTACCAAGCCCCCATCACATAACTCTCTCCTAGAAGAAACTATTAAAAACCTTAAAAAAGAGTTAGAAGAAGAATGGGTACAAGAAAGAGAAGCTATGCAAGAGGGTAATAACTTCCTGAAATGTGAATTGGAAAAGGTAAGGAATTCCCAGGAAGTGCAGGAAAAGAGAATTTGTGAATTGGAAAAGGTTAAAAAATTCCAGGAAAGTAGGATTTGTGAATTGGAAAAGATAAAGAATTCCCAAGAAAGTAGGGTTTGTGAATTGGAAAAAGAAAGTAATTCACTAAAAAAAAATTAGTGAAATGGGGAAAAAATGCATAAAGCAAAACAACTCATTTAAAAACTCGCTTGGACATAGACAAAAAGAAGTAAAAAAGGTAATGAAGAAAACAACTCATTAAAAATCAGAATTGAACAAATACAAATGAATGATTCATTGAGACATCAAGAATCAGCCAAGCTAAACCAAAAAAATGAAAAATTAGGAAAAAAAACATCAAATAACTACTTGGAAAAATGACACACCTAGAAAATAGATCTAGGAGAGATAATCTGAGTATTATTGAACTTCCCAAAAATTATGATTGAAAAAAGAACCTAAATACTATTTTATAGGAAATCTTCAAAGAGAACTTTGCAGATGTAATAGAATCAGAAGGTAAAATAGGTGTTGAAAGAATTTATCAAACACCTTCTGAAAAAGACCCTAAAATAAAAACTCCAAGGAATATTGTGGCCAAACTTCAGAATTATCAGACTAAGGAAAAAATATTACAAGTAGCTAGGGAAAAAAAAAAAACAATTCAAATACCAAGGTGCCACAATAAGGATCACTCAAGATCTGGCTGCCTCCGTATTAAAGGATCAAAGGGCCTGGAACCTGATATTCCAAAAGGCAAAAGAACTTGGAATGAAGCCAAGAATAAACTACCCAGCTAAGCATTTTTCCATGGAAGAAGAATACATTTAATGAAACAGATGGCTTCCAATTGTTTCTAAGGCAAAACAAACAAACAAACAAACAAACAAAAACAAAAACAAAACAGATCTAAACAAAAAATTTTATCTCCAACCATAGGACTCAAGAGAAACAGAAAAAGGCAAAAGGAACCCTTGACAACTGTATTTCTGTTGTGGTTATATATAAAGACTATGAGTATAATTTGATTTTATTGATGTAACAAAAAAGAGGAGTAGAAATGTAAAGGAGATAGTTTCAGAAAAAAAAAAGGAAAGGAAGATAAAAAGAGGGAAATTACATCTCATGAAGAGGCAAAGAAAACCTATGATATCTGAAGGAAGTTAGAGAGGGGGAGGAAAAGTGTGTGGATCTTACTCTCATCAGAGTTGGCTCAAAGAGAAAATAATTGACATTTATTTTACAGGGAATTTTCTCTCACCTCATTGAAAAGTGGGAGAGAAAAGGGAAAAGGAAAAGAGTAATAAGGGAAGCGTACAAGAAAGGGGAAGAGTTCAAAGGGGGGAGAGAAGGATCCTATAGTGGGCAAGCAGTATGGCACAAGTGGGGCCCATAAGTTTAATATTTGGGAAGAGGGTTGGGGGGAACAAGAAAAAAAGTATACTCTGGGGATAATAAGATGTCTGGAAATACAGAATTAGTAATTTTAACCATAAATGTGAATGGGATGAACTCTCCCAATAAGCAGAGGACAATAGCAGACTAGATCAAAGGTCAGAAACCTACAATATGTTGTTTACAAGAAACACATTTAAAGCAGGGAGATACATACAGAGTAAAGACAAATGGCTGGAGCATAATCTATTATGCTTCAGGTGAAGTCAAAAAAGCAGTGGTAGCCATCTTTATCTCAGATCAAGCAAAAGCAAAAATTAATCTATTTAAAAGAGATAAGAAAGGAAACTATATTTTATTTTTAAAGGGTAACATAGACAATGAAGCAATATCTATACAAAACATATATGCATCAAGTGATATAGCATCAAAAGGAGAAGATAAGAGAGTTGTAAAAAGAAATAGACAGTAAAACTATAATATTGGGAGATCTCAACCTTGCACTCTCTGAATTGGATAAATCAAACCACAAAAACAAATAAGAAAGAAATTAAAGAGGTAAATAGAATATTAGAAAAATTAGGTATGATAGATCTTTGGAGAAAACTGAATAGTGATAGAAAGGAGTATGCTTTCTTCTCAGCAGTTCATGGAAACTATACAAAAATTGACTATATATTAGGACATAAAGATCTGAAAATTAAATGCAGGAAAGCAGAAATAGTAAATGCTTTATTTTCAGACCACAATGCAATAAAAGCTACATTCAACAAAAAGTTAGGGGCAAGTAGACCAAAAAGTAATTGGAAACTAAATAATCTCATCTTAAAGAAAGATTGGGTGAAACAGCAAATTATAGACACAATCAATAATTTCACTCAAGATAATGACAATGATGAGATGCCATACCAAAATTTCTGGGATGCAGCCAAAACCATAATAAGGGGAAATTTTATATCTTTAGAGGCTTACTTGAATAAAATAGAGAAAGAAAAAATCAATGCATTGGGCTTGCAACTTAAAAAGCTAGAAAAAGACCAAATTTAGAACCCCCAATCAAATACTAAACTTGAAATTCTAAAATTAATAAAAGAAAATAATAATATTGAAAGTAAAAAAAAAAACAACTATTCAACTAATAAATAAAATTAAGAGTTGGTTTTATGAAAAAAAAACAATAAAATAGATAAATTTTTGATAAATCTGATTAGAAAAAGGAGAGAGGAAAATCAAATTGTTAGTATTAAAAATGAAAAGTGGAAATTTTTCACCAAGGAGGAGGAAATTAGAAAAATAATGAGTTACTTTGCTTAATTTTATGCCAATAAATTTGATAACCTAAGTGAAATGGATGATTACCTCAAAAAACATAGGCATCCCAAATTAACAGAGAAATAAGTAAATTGCTTAGTCATATTTCAGAAAAAGAAATAGAACAACTTATTAACCAACTTACTAAGAAAAAATCCCCAGTCCTAGATGGATTTACATGTGAATTCTACCAAACATTTTAACAAAAATTAGCCACAATATGTTATATAAACTATTTGAAAAAATATGGAATGAAGGAGTCTTATCAAATTCCTTTTATGACACAGATATGGTACTGATACCTAAGCCAGGTGGGTTGAAAACAGAGAAAGAAAATTATAGACCAATCTCCCTAATGAATATTGATGCTAAAATCTTAAATAAGATATTGGCAAAAAAGACTACAGAAAATTATCCCTAGGATAATGCACAATGATCAAGTAGGATTTATACCAGGAATGCAGGGCTGGTTCAATATTAGGAAAACTATCAGTATAATTGGCCATATTAATAACCAAATTAACAAAAACCATATGATCATCTCAATAGCTGCAGAAAAAGCATTTGATAAAATCCAACATCCATTCCTTTTAAAAACACTTGAGAGTACAGGAATAAATATACTTTTCCTTAATATAGTGAGTAGTATCTATTGAAAGCTATCAGTAAGCATCTTATGTTATAGGGATAAACTTGAAGCATTCCCAATAAGATCAGGAGTGAAACAAGGTTGCCCACTTTCACCATTACTATTCAATATTGTATTAGAAATGCTAGCTTTGGCAATAAAAGTTGAGAAACATATTAAAGGAATTAGAACAGGTAATGAGGAAATCAAATTATCACTCTGCTGATAATATGATGGGTATACTTAGAAAACCCCAGAGATTCTACCATATAGCTATTAGAAATAATCCATACCTTTAGCAGTTGCAGGATACAAAATAAACCCACAGAAATCATCATGATTCTTATATATCACTAATAAAATCCAGCAGTTAGAGATACAAATAGAAATTCCATTTAAAGTAACTGCTGTTATAATAAAATATTTGGGAATCTATCTACCAAGGGAAAGTCAGGAACTATATGAGCAAACTACAAAACACTTTCCACACAAATTAAGTCAGATCTAACCAATTAGAAAAAATATATTAAATGCTCTTGAATAGGGCGAGCAAATATAATAAAGATGAAAATACTCCCTAAACTAATCTATTTATTTAGCGCTATATCAATCAGACTCCCAAAAAACTATTTTAATGATCTAGAAAAAATAACAACAAAGTTCATATGGAAAAAAAAGGTCAAGAATTTCAAGGGAATTAATGAAAAAAAAAATCAAATGAAGGTGGTCTAGTTGTACCAGATTCATTATATTATAAAGGAGCAGTTACTAAAACTATTTAGAAATAGAACAGTTGATCAGTGGAATAGTCCCTAATGAATATTGATGCTAAAATCTTAAATAAGATATTTGCAAAAAAGACTACAGAAAATTATCCCTAGGATAATGCAGGACTGGTTCAATATTAGGAAAACTCTCAGTATAATTGGCCATATTAATAACCAATAGTCAATTACCTTAATAATCTAGTGTTTGACAAACCCAAAGATACCAGCTTTTAGGAAAGAACTAATTGTTTGACAAAAATTGCTGGGAAAATTGGAAAGTAATATGGCAGAAACTAGGAATTGACCCACATTCAACACAGTAGAACAAGATAAGGTGAAAATGTGTTCATGACTTAGGCATAAAGAATGAGATTATAAACAAATTAGATGAACATAGGATAGTTTACCTCGCAGAACTGTGGAGTAGGAAGGAATTTATGACCAAAGAAGAACTAGAGATCATTATTGATCACAAAATAGAAAAATTTGATTATATCAAATTGAAAATTTTTTTGTAAAAAACAGAACTAATGCAGACAAGATTAGAAAGGAAGCAACAAACTGGAAAAAACATTTTTATAGTCAAAGGTTCTGATAAAGGCCTCATTTCCAAAATATATAGAGAATTGACTCTAATTTATAAGAAATCAAGCCCTTCTTCAATTGATAAATGGTCAAAGGATATGAACAGACAATTCTCAGAGGACAAAATTGAAACTATTTCTAGCCATATGAAAGGATGCTCCAAGTCTTTATTAATCAGGGAAATGCAAATTAAGACAACTATGAAATATCACTACACACCTGTCAGATTGGCTAGAATGACAGGGAAAGATAATGTGCAATGTTGGAGAGGATATGGGAAAACAGGGACATTGATACATTGTTGGTGCAAATACATCCAGCTATTCTGGAGAGTGATTTGGAACTATGCTCAAAAAGTTATCAAATTGTGCATACCCTTTGATCCAGCAGTATTACTACTGGACTTATATCCCAAAGAGATTTTAAAGAAGGGAAAGAGACCTTATATGCAAGAATGTTTGTAGCAGACCTCTTTGAAGTGGCCAGAAACTGGAAACTGAATGGTTGCCCATCAGTTGGAGAATAGCTGAATAAAATGTTGTATATGAATATTATGGAATGTTATTGTTCTCTAAGAAATGACCAACAAGATGATTTCAGAAAGGCCTGGAGAGACTTACATGAACTGATACTGAGTGAAATGAGTAGGACCAGGAGATCATTATATACTTCAGCAACAATATTATATGATGATCAATTCTGATGGACCTGGCTCTCTTCAACAACGAGATGAACCAAATCAGCTCCGATAGAGCAGTAATGAATTGAACCAGCTAGATCCAGTGAAAGAACTCTGGAAGATGACTATGAACCACTATGTAGAATTTCCTATCCCTCTACTTTTATCCCCTGAATTTTTTATTTCCTTCACAGGCTAATGGTACACTATTTCAAAGTCCAATTCTTTTTGAACAGCAAAATAACTGTTTGGACATGTATACTAATATTGTATTTAATTTATACTTTAATATATTTAACATGTATTGATCAACCTGCCATCTGGGGGAGGGGGTGGGGAAAGGAGGGGAAAAATTGGAACCAAAGGTTTGGCAATTGTCAATGCTGTAAAATTATTCATGCATATAACTTATAAATAAAAATCTATAATAATTTTTTAATTCAAACAAGAAAACCTGGCTATAAAAGTTTTCCCAGCTTCTTGCTTCTCTTCTAATATTGGCTGCATTATATTTTTTGTGCAAAACCTTTTTAATTTAATGCAATCAAAATTATCCATTTTGTATTTTATAATGTTCTCAATCTCTGGGTCAATCATAAATTCTTCACATCTCCATAGATCTGACAGGTAAACTATTCCTTATGGTATCACCCTTTTATATCTAAATTATGTACCCATTTTGACCTTATTAGTATATAATGTCAAATATCAGTCAATATCTACTTTCTGCCATAATATTTTCCAGTTTTTCTAGCAGTTTTTGTCAAATAATAAGTTTTTTTTTTCCTAGATGCAGAAGATTTTGGGTTTATCAAACAGTAGATTGCTATTGTCATGGGCTACATTGTCTAATATACCTAACCTATTCCACTAATGCACAACTCTATGGCTTTACCAACAACAAACTAATAACAATTAGTGTTTTTCATTGCTATTTTTAAAATAGTTTTAGATCTAGTATGGCTAGGCCCTATTATGCATTTTAATTGATTCTTGTATTTTTATTCTTCCTAATGAATTTTATTATTTTTCCACCTCTATAAAATAATATTTTTAAATTTTATTGGTTTGGTACTGAATAAGTACCATCTAGATAGAATTTATTTAGATAGAATTGTCATTTTTATTGTATTAGTTCTATATACCCATAAGAAACTGATATTTTTCCCATTATTTATATGCAACTTTATTTGTGGGAAAAATACTTTCTAATTGTATTACTTAATTTGGGGGGTATTTCCTAAGCTTTTAATTTTCTCTTTATAATTTTCTAATATCACCCTCATTTTTTTCAAGTTTTTCCTTTACCTCTCACATCTTTTTAAAAACGTTTCTGGGGCAGCTAGGTGGTGCAGTGGATAGAGCACCAGCTCTGTTGTTAGGAGGACCTGAGTTCAAATCTGACCTCAGACACTTAACACTTTCTAGCTGTTTGACCCTAGGTAATTCACTTAACCCCAAGTTTGGAGGAATTCTTGTTGAATTTGGTATAAAGAGAGATTTTCTTTGAGACTTTTTTGGTTGCTTTTTTCACATTTTTCTCTTATGAATTTAGTCTTAGTCTTCCCTGCCAGTATAGTAGCTTTTTATAGTCATTTTTTTGGTTGCTCATTTTCCAGCTGACTTCCTGACTTTGAAATTTATGTCAATATTGGGATCTGTTTACCTGGGGATGAGAAGGCTCTGTACCAAAATTCATACTTTTTTGTACTGCTGCTTCAAAGCTAGTTTTCCATGTCTATAAGTCTTTAGTGCTTCCAAGGTGGGGTAATCCTGAGAAAGGTATGATCTCTGCTCCAATTTTCTGCACTTTCATCATTACTAAGAAGCAATTTGTTCCCACACAAGAGCTCTTCTTCACCTTGGAATTGTAACCAGGGGCCCTTGCTTCCTTATTACTTATCACCATCAATCACTGAAGTTGCTCACACCAAAGTTAAGTAATAACTAAGGGAAGATGTAGGAAAACTCAGTGAATGCTTCTTACCTGACTTTTTAAAAGTCTCCTTAGTGAGTCTATCATTCATTTTCTGTCCCCTAATTATAGGTTTCCCTTAAGTGTCCATCCTAGACCCTCATTTCATTATACCTTTTCCCCTTAATAATTTTATCAGCTCCCATGAATGTAAAAATCATGCATATCTGTATCACTCCCAGATATATGTATCAAGTTCTAAGCTCCATCCCAAGCATTAACTCTTTCCAATTCTACCAAGTTCCTATTATATATTTTCAAGTGGATGTCTCTCAGTTATCTCAAAGTCAATTTGTCCAAAATGGAACTCACCATCATTTCCCCTAAAAGACCTGCTTCTTTCGTAAAAACTCCCATTTTTTTCCAAAAAGTACTAACACTCTCCTATTCAGCCAGCCTCATTCACTAATAGTCATATTTGACTATTTACTGTACCTACTAAGCTTAACTAATCTGATGACTGAAACTTAAATAGCTGGCCTCCATTCACACATCCATCACCTAAGTTTAAGTCCTCTTCACTTCACATTTGACCTATTATAACATTCTCCTAATTACTATGCAAGCTTTCAGTCTCTCCACAGTCCAAACTATTCTTTCCACAGCTGCCAAAGTAATCTTTCAGAAGTATGAATTTGACCTAAGTCCTCATTGTTCTCAAAAACTTTCAATGGTTGGCTTTTAAAGCACTTGAGGGCAAATTATATTTCATTTTTGTTCTTTTATTCTGAGCACCTTGCTTAGTACTTGGCAAATAGTAGATATTTAATACATTAGTTGGATTAAATAGAACTGAATTGAATTGAAAAAATAGTTCAAGACAAAATGTTAAAAGATAATTTGAGGTAGAAATTACTTTCTTCTAAAGTGATCTAGGAAGGCTACATAGAGAAGATATCCTGGACTTCCAGGCAAGATGGCGGAGATGAGGCACACAGCTGCTTGAGCTCCATATTTTCTCTCAGAATTTATTTCATGATAAGCCACAGAATTAATGCTTGACCAGAAAGACACCCACAAATAATTAGCAACCGAAGACATCCTTGAAATTCACCAGAAAAGTTCTGTTTTTGCTCAGGGGCAGGGATGAACAGATAAGAAGCAGGCTGAGGGCAAGCAGCAAGAGCAAGGCAGCTCACACTGTGAAGACCTGTGGGGGGTGCTATCTCTGCCGTTTCTTCAGAATGGCCTTTAGCCCAGTGTGTATATTCTGTCTTGGCAGCAAGCCAGGATCAAGAGAGAAGCTGTAAACACAGGAAAGAATAAAACCCTGAAAAGCTAGATTCTCTGGAGACCTGGCCACCCCCACCCCCACCCAAAGTAACTCAGCATGTTCTTAGAGGCTCAGAGTACAGATGCAGCACAGCCATTGCTGTCCTGTTAGTGCTTTGCTCCTATTACCCACAGTCTGTAGAGGAAGCCCGATAGCCCCATCCAGCCCCATCCCACCCCCCAAAAAAGAAGAGCATTTGTTTTTGCTTGTTAATTTGTTTTCTTTGATTCTTCTTTGACAAAATGAACAAAAATTAATAATCTCCCTAATGAATATTGATGCTAAAATCTTAAATAAAATATTAGCAAAAAGACTATAGAAAATCATCCCCAGGATAATACACTATGGCCAAGTGGGCTTTATACCAGGAATGCAGGGCTGGTTCAATGTTAGGAAAACTATTAGCATAATCGACTATATCAATAACCATACTAACAAAAACCATATGAATATCTCAATAGAGGCAGAAAAAGCATTTGACAAAATGCAACATACATTCCTACTAAAAACAATTGAGAGTATAGGAATATTCCTTAAAATAATCAGGAGCATATATTTAAAACCGTCATTAAACCATTACATTATACATAATGATGATAAACTGGAACCTTTGCCAGTAAGATCAGGAGTGAAACAAGGTTGCCCACTATCATCATTACTATTCAATATTGTATTAGAAACACTAGCATCAGCAATAAGAGTTGATAAAGAGAATAAAGGAATTATAGAAGGTAATGAGGAAACCAAACTATCACTCTTTGCAGATGATATGATGATATACTTAGAGAACCCCAAAGAGTCTGCAAAAAAAGCTATTAGAAACAATTCATAACTTTCGCAAAGTTGAAGGATACAAAATAAATCCACAAAAGTCCTCAGCATTTTTATATATTACCAACAAATTCCAACAGCTAGAGATACAAAGAGAAATTCCATTCAAAATAACTGTAGAGAGTATAAAATATTTGGGAATATAGCTACCAAAGGAAAGTCAGGAATTATATGAGCAAAATTATAAAACACTTGACACAAAAATAAAGTCAGATTTAAACAATTGGAAAAATATTAAATGCTCTTGGATAGGCCAAGCGAATATAACCAAGATGACAATAATCCCTAAACTAATCTATTTATTTGGTTCTATACTAATCAGACTCCCAAGAAACTATTTTAATGACCTAGAAAAAAATAACAACAAAATTCATATGGAAGAACAAAAGGTAGAGAATTAAAGGGAATTAATGAAAAAATAATTAAATGAAGGTGGCCTAGCTGTACCTGATCTAAAACTATATTATAAAGCAGCAGTCACCTAAACCATTTGGTATTGGCTAGGAAATAGACTACTTTATCAGTGGAATAGGTTAGGTTCACAGGACAAGATAGTGAATAAAAATGGCAATCTAGTGTTTGACAAACCCAAAGATCCCTACTTGTTGGATAAGAATTCATTATTTGACAAAAACTGCTGGGAAAACTAGAAATTAATATGGCAGAAACTAGGCATGGGCCCACACTTAACACCACATACTAAGATAATATCAAAATGGGTCCATGATTTAGGCATAAAGAACAAGATCATAAATAAATTAGAGGAACATAGGATACTTTACCTCTCAGACTTGTGGAGGAGGAAGGAATTAGTGACCAAAGGAGAACTAAAGATCATTATTGATCACAAAATAGAAAAATTTGATTACATCAAATTAAAAAGCTTTTGTACAAACAAAACTAATGCAAACAAGATTAGAAGGGAAGTAACAAACTGGGAAAACATTTTTACAGTTAAATGTTCTGATAAAAGCCTCATCTCCAAAATATACAGAGAATTGACTCTAATTTATAAGAAATCAAGCCATTCTCCAATTGATAAATGGTCAAAGGATATGAACAGACACTTTTCAGATGATGAAATTGAAACTATTTTCACTCATATCAAAATGTTCCAAATCACTAATATCAGGGAAATGCAAATTAAGACAACTCTGCTATACCACTACACACCTGTCAAAAATAACGATGAATGTAGGAGGGGATGTGGGAAAACTGGGACACTGATGCATTGTTTGTGGAGTTGTGAAAGAATCCAACCATTCTGGAGATCAATCTGGAATTATGCCCAAAAAGTCATCAAACTGTTCATACCTTTTGATCCACCCAAAGAAATACTCTACTAAAAAAGGGAAAGGGACCTATATATGCCAAAATGTTTGTGGCAGCCCTCTTTTGTGGCTAGAAACTGGAAATTGAATGGATGCCCATCAATTGGAGAATAGTTGGATAAATTATGGTATATGAATGTTATGGAATATTATTATTCTGTAAGAAATGACCAGAAGGATGAATAAAGAGAGGCTTGGAGAGACTTACATGAAGTGATGCTGAGTAAAATTAGAAGAACCAGGAAATCATTATACACTTCAACAACAATACTGTATGAGGATATATTCTGATGGAAGTGGATATCTTTAACAAAGAGAAGATCAAACTCATATCCAATTGATCAATGATGGAAAGAATCAGCTTTACCCAGAGAAGAAACATTGGGAAATGAGTGTAAACTGTTTGTATTTTTGTTTTTCTTCCCAGGTTTTTTTTACCTTCTGAATCCAATTCTTCCTTTGCAACAACAACCACAACAAAATTCGGTTCTGTACACATATATTGTATCTAGGATATACTATAACATATTTAATATGTATGGGGATGTCTTCCATCTAGGGGAGGGGGTGAAGGGAAGGAGGGGAAAATTAGGAACAGAAGGGAGTGCAAGGGATTATGTTGTAAAAAATTACCCATGCATATGTACTGTCAAAAAAAGTTATAATTATAAAATTAATACATATATATTAATATATATATATATATATATATATATATATATGTGTGTGTGTGTGTGTGTGTGTATACACATTAAAAAGATATCCTGACTGAAGTCTTTAAGGAAGATCATTTTAAAAGGGGAAGATGAAAAAGGAATGTCTTCTAGAAATAAAAGGGTGAGAAAAAGAGATGAGGTCAGAGAATGGTTAGTCATTCAATTTGGCTGTGGTATATATAAGAGTTTGCCTAATAAATATTGATTGAATTAAATCAAATATACTGAAGTAAGTTTTGCTGTAAGGAGGAAAATATATATTTTTTTAATTTGAGTTTTCATTAATCCTAAGTCTATATTAAATAATCAGAGTCACTTAGAATGCTACCTATAAGGAGTCCTTTGATTAAGAACTTCTTTAAAGTTTGTTGTTATTGTTGCTGCTGCTGTTACATATCATTCTGATTATTCTCTTTTCCATATGTCTCTCTCACTCAAATACAAAGCTACCAAAGTGTTTTTCATAAAATGTTAGTCTGGCCATGTTACTGTCTTACTCAATAGATTCTTTATTTGTTCAATTATGTTCTATTTTCCATGACCCCATTGGGTTTTCTTGGCAAAAATACTAAAATGGTTTGCTATTACCTTCTCCAGCTCTTTTTACAGATGAGGAAACTGAGGCAAACAGGGTCAAAAGACTCACTGAGAGTCACACAAGTAATAATTGTTTGAGGCCAGATTTGAACTCATAAAAATAAGTCCTCCTACCTCCAATCCTGGTATACAATCTACTGCACAACCTAGTTGCATTAAACTTAGCAAATCACTATTGCCTCCAAAATATGAACTTTTCCCATTAGCATTTATAGCCCTCCACAACCTGGCCCCAATCAGAACTTTCTACTCATAATAAAATACTCAATTTCACTCAGAGACAGCTAGCTGATGATATTGCAGAAACAACTAGATCTAAAATCAGGAAGATCTAAGCTCAAAAGTTTTGCCTCAAACACTTAACAGTTGTGTGAAATCTTGGCAAGTGCCTTAACATTGTTTTTTCTCAGTTTCCTCAGTTGTAAAATTAAGATAATAATAGCATCTACTTCCCAGGATAGTTGTAAGAATGAAATTATGGAATATTTGTACAATGCTCAGCATGGTTTCTAGAATATAATAGAGGAAAAATAAATGTGTATTTTCTTACTTTCTTTTACCATCATTATGGCCCAGTCAAACTGAACTCTTTAAAGTTTCACATGCAGATAATCCTATCTCCTTTCCTGGACACTGTCTCCAATACTGGAAACACATTCCCCCCCCCCCCAACTTTTCTCTATATTTTAGAGATCCTGGTATCCTTTAAGACTTAGATAAAGTGTCACTTTCTGCATAAAGCTTTCTTGATCCCCATAGTTATCACTCCCTTCTTCTCCCAATCAAAGAATCACCTTGTATTATTTTGTATATATTTGGTCTACCTATATTTCAATATTTTGTACTGCTTTAATAAATTCATCAAGGGAGAAACTACTTTCTTTATGTCTCTATGTTTTCAACATTTAGCACATTGCCTGATAGGTGTTTTAAAAATGCTTATTGATGTTTATGAAATTGTGTAACTGGAAAAACAAGGCTTGAAGGGCCAATGAAGGGCAGAAACAAATATTTATCTTTGACGGCATTTTCTTTAAAATATAAAAATA
The DNA here is from genome assembly GCF_048593235.1 of Sminthopsis crassicaudata. NCBI lineage: Eukaryota > Metazoa > Chordata > Mammalia > Dasyuromorphia > Dasyuridae > Sminthopsis > Sminthopsis crassicaudata. Next base: position 248,671,423 of record NC_133618.1, read on the forward strand.
TGAGTATTACTCCCTCAAAAGACATGCTTTCTGATTTTTCCTTCTCAGTTCATTTTTTTCCTGAGACAATAAAGTGACATATGCAGGATCATACAACTAGGAAACATTAAGTGTCTGAGGCCTGATTTTAACTCAGATCCTCATAACTTCAGGGCTGCTGCTCCATCCACTGTGCCATCTAGCTGCCCCCTCAGTTCTTTTTTTTTTTTCTTTTTTTTTAATGCTTGTGCTTTTTTTTCATCATTTAATTATTGATTAAAATGATGGCTGCATTTAGGGAATAGTTAATATATTAAATATTAACAATTTATGCATTGCAAAGGAATACATTATGTTTTTGTTACCAATGTTAATTTTGAAAAGTAACCTTTCAATAGTCTAATTAATGTACTGTAATAGGGAACAAGTTTTATTAAGTATCAGTGATGTGCTAAGTATTTTGCAATATTATCTCAATCTTCTTAACAATCTTGGGTCATTATCCCCATTTTTCTGTTAAAAAATCAAAGAGAGATAGAGATTAAGTGACATACACAGGATCACACAGCTACTAAGATTCTGAAACTGGATTTAAACTCAGTACTTACTGATTCAAACTCAATACTCTATTTCCTTCCCTCATGTAGATGTTTTTAACAGGAAAGAAAATCTGGCTTTAATGAGAATAGGTTGCTAGGCTAGTGGCTACAATGCTGGATTTGGAGGGAGGAATACGTCCTTAAATATTTGCAGTGTTGTCCTGGATAAGTGACTTAATGTCTATCAGATTGTTTTCTCATCTTTATTTTTTTTTCTGTGTCAGTCCATTTTATTTTTATTTTTATTTTTTTATAATATTATCCCTTGTATTCATTTTTCCAAATTATCCCCCCCTCCTTTTTCTCCCTCCCCCCCGATGACAGGAAATCCCATACATTTCACATGTGTTACAATATAACCTAGATACAATATATGTGTGTAAATACCATTTTCTTGTTCCACATTAAGTATTAGATTCCGAAGGTATAAGTAACCTGGGTAGATAGACAGTGGTGCTAACAATTTACATTCACTTCCCAGTGCTCCCTCTCTGGGTATAGTTATTTCTGTCCATCATTGATCAACTGGAATTGAGTTGGATCTTCTTTATGTTGAAGATATCCACTTCCATCAGAATACCTCTTCATACAGCATCGAAGTGTACAGCGATCTTCTGGTTCTGTTCATTTCACTCAGCATCAGTTGATGTAAGTCTCTCCAAGCCTCTCTGTATTCCTCCTGCTGGTCATTTCTTACAGAGCAATAATATTCCATAACCCTCATATGCCATAATTTACCCAACCATTCTACAATTGATGGGCATCCATTCAACTTCCAGTTTCTAGCTACAACAAAAAGAGCTGCCACAAACATTTTGGCACATACAGGTCCCTTTCCCTTCTTTAATATTTCTTTGGGATATAAGCCCAATGGCAGCAATGCTGGGTCAAAGGGTATGCACAGTTTGATAACCCCTTGGGCATAGTTCCAAATTGCTCTCCAGAATGGCTGGATTCTTTTACAACTCCACCAGCAATGTATCAGGGTCCCAGTTTTCCCACATCCCCTCCAACATTCATCATTATTTGTTCCTGTCATTTTAGCCAATCTGACAGGTGTGTAGTGGTATCTCAGAGTTGTCTTAATTTGCATTTCTCTGATCAGTAGTGATTTGGAACACTCTTTCATATGAGTGGATATAGTTTCAATTTCATCATCTGAGAATTGTCTGTTCATATCCTTTGACCATTTGTCAATTGGAGAATGGTTTGGTTTCTTATAAATTAGGGTCAGTTCTCTATATATTTTGGAAATGAGACGTTTGTCAGAACTTTTACTTTTAAAAATATTTTCCCAATTTGTTACTTCCCTTCTAATCTTGTTTGCATTAGTATTGTTTGTACAGAAACTTTTTAGTTTGATGTAATCAAAATCTTCTATTTTGTGATCAATAATGATCTCTAGTTCTCCTCTGGTCATAAATTCCTTCCTCCTCCACAGGTCTGAGAGGTAGACTATTTTCTGTTTCTCTAAACTATTTATTATCTCATTCTTTATGCCTAAGTCATGGACCCATTTTGATCTTATCTTGATATATGGTGTTAAGTGTGGATCCATATCTAATTTCTGCCATACTAATTTCCAGTTTTCCCAACAGTTTTTTCCAAATAATGAATTTTTATCCTTAATGTTGGTATCTTTGGGTTTGTCAAAGATTAGATTACTATAGATGTACCCTTTTTTGTCCTTTGTATCTAATCTGTTCCACTGATCTACCGGTCTATTTCTTAGCCAATACCAAATAGTTTTGGTGACTGCTGCTATATAATATAGCTTTAGATCAGGTACACTTAGACCACCTTCCTCTGACTTTTTTTTCATTAGTTCCCTTGCAATTCTCGACCTTTTATTCTTTCATATGAATTTTGTTGTTATTTTTTCTAGGTCATTAAAATAGTTTCTTGGGAGTTTGATTGGTATAGCACTAAATAAATAGATTAGTTTGGGGAGTATTGTCATCTTTATTATATTCGCTCGGCCTATCCAAGAGCATTGAATGTCTTTCCAATTATTTAAATCTGACTTTATTTTTGTGGCAAGTGTTTCGTAATTTTGCTCATATAATTCCTGACTATTTTTTGGTAGATGGATTCCCAAATACTTTATACTCTCAACATTTGTTTGGAATGGAATTTCTCTTTGTATCTCTTGCTGTTCCATTTTGTTGGTGATATATAAAAATGCTGAGGATTTATGTGGATTTATTTTGTATCCTGCCATTTTTGCTAAAACTCTGAATTATTTCTAATAGCTTTTTAGTAGCGTCTTTGGGGTTCTCTAAGTATACTCTCATATCTTCTGCAAAGAGTGATAGTTTGATTTCCTCATTTCAGACTCTAATTCCTTGAATCTCTTTCTTGGCTCTTATTGCCAAGGCTAGCTTTTCTAGTACTATATTGAATAGTAATGGTGATAGTGAGCAACCTTGTTTCACTCCTGATCTTACTGGGAAAGGTTGCAGTTTCTTTCTATTGCATATTATCCTTACTGACGGTCTTAAATATATGCTCCTGATTATTTTAAGGAATAGTCAATTTATCCCTATACTCTCAAGAGTTTTTAGTAGGAATGGATGTTGGAGTTTGTCAAATGCTTTTTCTGCATTTATTGAGATGATCATATGTTTTTTATTAATTTGATTATTAATATAGTCAATTATATTAATAGTTTTCCTAATATTAAACCAGCCCTGCATTCCTGGTATAAATCCTACTTGATCATAGTGTATTATCCTGGGGATGATTTTCTGAAGTCTTTTTGCTAATATCTTATTTAAGATTTTAGCATCAATATTCATTAAGGAAATTGGTCTATAATTTTCTTTCTCAATTTTTGATCGACCTGGTTTAGGTATCAGTACCATGTCTGTGTCATAAAAGGAGTTTAGTAGGACTCTTTCATCCCCTATTTTTTCAAATAGTTTATATAGCATTGAGGCTAATTGTTCTTTAAATGTTTGGTAGAATTCACATGTAAATCCATCTGGTCCTGGGATTTTTTCCTGGGGAGTTGATTAGTAGCTTGTTCTATTTCTTTTTCTGAAATGGGACTATTTAAGCAATTTATTTCCTCCTATGTTAATCTAGGAAGCCTATATTTTTGGAAGAAGTCATCCATTTCACTTAAGTTATCAAATTTATTGGCATAAAGTTGGGCAAAGTAATTCCTTATTATTTCTCTAATTTCCTCTTCATTGGTAGAAAGATCCCCCTTTTCATTTATAAGACTAACAATTTGATTTCCTCTTTCTTTTTTTCTGATCAGATTTACCAAAGGTTTATCTATTTTATTGGCTTTTTCATAAAACCAACTCTCGGTTTTATTTATTAATTCAATAGATTTTTTTTTTACTTTCAATATTATTGATTTCTCCTTTTAATTTTTGTATTTCAAGTTGAAATTTTGGTTGGGGGTTTTAATTTGGTCTTTTTCTAGCTTTTTAAGTTTCAAGCCCAATTCGTTAATCTTCTCTTTCTCTATTTTCTTCAAATAAGCCTCTAAAGATATAAAATTTCCCCTTATTACTGCTTTAGCTGCATCCCACAGATTTTGGTATGATGTCTCATCATTGTCATTATCTTGGGTGAAATTATTAATTGTTTCTATAATTTGCTGTTTCACCCAGTCATTCCTTAAGATCAGATTATTCAGTTTTCAATTACTTTTTGGTCTATTTACCCCTAACTTCTTACTGAATGTAGCTTTTATTGCATTGTGATCTGAGAAGAATTCATTTATTATTTCTGCCTTCCTATATTTAATTTTGAGATCTTTATGTCCTAATATATGGTCAATTTTTGTATAGGATCCATGAACTGCTGAGAAGAAAGTATATTCCTTTCTATTGCCATTCAGTTTTCTCCAAAGTTCTATCATACCTAGTTTTTCTAATGTTCTATTTACTTTTTTAATTTCTTTCTTGTTTGTTTTGTGGTTTGATTTGTCTAAATCTGAGAGTGCAAGGTTGAGATCTCCCACTATTATAGTTTTACTGTCTATTTCTTCTTGCAATTCTCCTAATTTTTCCTTTAGAAAGTTAGACGCTATACCACTTGGTGCATATATGTTTAGTATTGATATGCCTTCATAATTTATGCTTCCTTTCAGCAGGATATAGTTTCCTTCCTTATCTCTTTTAATTAGATCAACTTCTGCTTTTGCTTGATCTGAGATAAGGATAGCTACCCCTGCTTTTTTGGCTTTCCCTGAAGCATAATAGATTCTGCTCCAACCTTTTACCTTTCCTCTGTATGTATCTCCCTGCTTTACGTGTGTTTCCTGCAGACAACATATTGTAAGATTCTGATTTTTGATCCAGTCTGCTATCCATCTCCATTTGATGGGAGCGTTCATTCCATTCACATTTATAGTTAAAATTACTAATTCTGTATTTCCTGCCATCATATTATCCCCAGATTATGATTTTTCCCTTGAACCCCTTCCATGATATTTAATTTATAGACCCCACTTCTGATGCGCAGCCCTCCTTTTTTTTAGTATCCCTCCCCCCTCCCTCCAAGTCCCTTCCCTTATTCTCCTTTTCCTTTTCCCTTTTCCTCTCCCCCCCTTTTAATGATGTGAGAGAGAATTCTCTGAAAAACAAATATGTCAATTATTTACTCTTCGAGCCTCTTCTGATGAGACTAAGATTCACACAATGTTTCTCCCCCTCTCTAAATTCCCTCAGATATGTTGTATTTTCTATGCCTCTTCCCTAATTTTTTGAGAATTATTTTCTTTTTCCAATTCAGAAATCCTATTTTCTTGAGATTTTTTTATCTTTTCCAATTCTGAAATCCTACTTTACTGTGATTTTTTAACCTTTTCTAATTCACAAATTTTGTTTCCCTGCATCTCCTCTGAATTCTTTATTTTTTTCCAACTCCAATTTCAGAACGTTGTTATTCTCTTTCATAGCTTCTCTTTCCTTTCCCCATTTTTCTTCAAACTCTCTTAACTTTTGAATAGTCTCTTTGAGGAGAGAGTTATGTGATAGGGGGCAGGTATCGTTCCCCTTTAGGTTGTTATCTGCTGACTCTCTGCTGTTAACTTCAATGGGGTTGGATACCCGCTCTTTCTCTGTGTAGAAGGAATCGATAGCTTTTCTTTGCTTTTTACTCATATTTAAAAATGTTTTGGGGTCTGTCCCTGTGGTAGGAAATTATTTATTTATTTCTTTACCAGCTTCCTCCCAGACTGGATGGATGCAGCGGCTCCTATGCCTGAGCTAAGAGAGAGCTCTAGGAGAGAGTTCCCCACCCCCTCCCTGGAAGTGCCTCACAGGTGATTAGCAGGGCTGCACTTTGAGGGTGCTGTGTGTCCTAGCGACTTTCCTGAGGTTTAAGACTGAACAGTAAAGGAACACAAAGCCCAGTCTATGCGTCCCGGTGGGGCTTGGATGTCAGCAGCAGGTGATGTGAAAAGCCCCTGCGCTCAAACTGGAAGTGTCTGTCCTGAAACTGCGGTCCCTAGTTCAAAGGTTCTGCTTCTCTGGGACTTCTGGGGTTGAGTTCCACAGCCTCCAGCCGAGCAAGGCACTATGAGTTACCTTGGGCCGTGTCCACCCGCTTTTCACTCTCTTAACTACCCCCAGGTGAAAGCCTGGACAGCCTAAGTCAGCCACACTCACAGTGCCAAGATCTGCTGAGTCACCCCCAGGATTGGGGAAGATCTAGTATCTGGCTTTAAATTTTAAATTTTAAAGTGGCTTGATTTCTCTTCTGAACTGCTCTTTTGTAAGCAGAGAAGAGCTAACAGCCTGTGCCAGATTCTTCTATTTCAGTGGCTTCTCTGATCCCAGAACCCTTCTCAGCGAGATCAGTGCAGTGTGCCACCACCCAACCGTCTATGCTGGCCTCTTTTTTTTCCTCCCCTGGGAACTAACCTTTTCTGTTGAAACTCCAGTTTCTTTTCAGCTGGTAAGTTGTGCTTCCAGTCCTTGTGGTTTCTATCAGTCCACCGCTATTTTTGAGGCTGATTTATCTAATTGGTAGTGAGGGAAGAAGGATGCTCACAGAGTTGCATGTATCTTATCCGCCATCTTGGCTCCGCCCCCCCCCCCTGTTCATTTTCAAAGATCTTATGACTTCCATACTCTGATGAGATATAGTTCCAAAGATATCTATAGTTATCCCCAAATCTTAGCTTAAATAAGATTTTATAAGCAAATTGGGACAATATAGCCTGAGTTCATAGCCCAATTGAACATCAATTCTATGAATTTCTGAAATATTACCCTACAGATCATGTACTTAAAGGCTTCCAAGATAAGTTATTTTTAGTATCTAGATATGGAGATATTACATTTATGTGTAATGTGTGTGTTTGTGTTTATATAAAAGGATAGATGTATAATGTGCTTCAACATTCAGCATCTACAATAAAAGTTCCATTGTGTGCCTTTAATAAGAGTTAAACCAATCTCCAATCATCAAACTATTTGATGCTGGCTAAGAAATACAGTGATGGATTAGTATAATTGGTTAGGTACACAAGAGAAATACTAAATTACTATAGAAATCTAGTATTTGATAAACCCAAAGACTCCAGCTTATGGAATAAGAACCCACTATTTAACAAAATTCCTGGGAAAACAGGAAAATAGTATGGCAGAAACTAGGGATCCCACATTCTATACCAAGATAAGGTCTAAATGGGTTAATGCTTTATACAAAAAGTGTGATAAGCAAATAAGAGAAAGGATAGTTTGCCTGACAGATTTTTGGATAAGAAAAATTGAGTATTATGAAATGTAAAATGAATAATTTGATAACATTAAATTAAGAAGATTTTGCACAAAGAAAGCCAAAAGCAGCCAAGATTAGAAGAAAAGTATAGACAATTTCCAAATGAAGAAATTAAAATCTTTTCTATTCATATGAAAATACTCTAAATCAATATTGGTCAAAGAAATGTAAATTAAGACAACTCTGAGGTACCACTACACATCTTTCAGCTTGACTAATATTACAGGAAAAAAAGTAATGATGAATATTGGACAGTATGTGGGAAAACTGCGACATTGTTGGTGGAATGATGAACTGATTCAACCATTCTGGAAAGAAAAACAGAATCATGAAACAAAAGGCTATCAAACAGTGCATATCATTTGATTCAGCAGGATCTCTATTGGACCTGGATCCCAAAGAGATCATAAAAAAGGGGAAAAGACCCACATATGCAAAAATGTTTGTTGGCAGTCCTTTTTGTAATATTCTATAAGAAATGATCACCAGGATGATTTCAGAAAGGCCTGGAGAGACTTACATGAAATGTTAAGTGAAGTGATAGAACCAAGAGAACATTGAACACAGCAAGAATAAGATCATGCAATGATCAATTCTGATTGGATGTGTCTCTGTCTAAGAGCAAAGTGATTCAGGACAGTTCTAATGATCTTGTGATAAAGAGTCATCTGTAACTAAAGAGAGGACTGTAAGGACTGAGTGTGGTTCACAATATAGTATTTTCACTTTTTTGTTGTTTTTTTTTTTTTGCTTATATTTTGTTTTCTTTCTCATTTTTTCCCTTTTTGATCTGATTTTTCTTGTGCAGAATGATAATTATGGAAATATGTATAGAGGAAATATATGTTTAACATATATTGGATTACATGTCATCTAGGGCAGGAGATGAGAGGGAGGAAGAAAAAATTTGGAACACAAGATTTTATAGGGGTGAATGTTGAAAACTATCTATGCATATGTTTTGAAAATAAAAGCCTTAAAAAAAAGAAAAAGAAACCCAGAAAACATATTTCCAGACAGAAGTTTTGTTAAAGGCTTCCTTTGTCAAATATGTAGAAAATTGAATCAAATTTATAAGAATATGAGTCAATCCTCAGTTAATACATGATCAAAAAATATGAAAAGACAATTTTTAAATGAAAAAAATGCTCTAACACACTATTGCTTAGAGAAAAAGAAATTAAAAGTACCACTTCATACCTCTCAGATTGGTAAGATGACAGGAAAAAATAATGATAAATGTTGGAGGATATATGGAAAAACTGGGACACTAATGCATCGTTAGTAGAGTTGTAAACTGCTCCAGCCATTCTGGAGAGCAATTTGTAATTATACCCAAAGAGTTATGAAACTCTGCATATCCTTTGTTCCAGTGTTGTTAGGATTACCAGGTGAGAACTCAGGTTGTCTGGACAGTGACAAGGTGAGAATTCAGGTTGACTTGACAGTTCTCTGGCTCAGACTTTGGTCTGGGTCTTTAAAGGGAGTTTACACCTTAGGAATTCTAGGAGGAGCAAGCTCATTGGTTGAAGTGGTTCTTCCCAGAAGCCCTTGTATGATCCCAGGCCCATACTCTGGGAGGATAAAAGAGGACAGCACTCCAGAGATAGGAGAAGTCTCTGCACTACATCATGCTTGACGGGGCTTTCTGCAGGAAGGGAAGTCACTTCTCTGGACAAGAGTTAACGGCAACTATCTGGAGACAATGATTCTCTACATCTACAGGAAGAAGAATCTGTCCGAGAGATTTGAGTTGACACAGCAGATCTCTTCCCAGAGAGCTATCAGCAGCTTCTAGAGACGACAGCATGATACAATTGGCACCCAACGTGGGGCAAGGACTTTTCCTTATCCTGACAAGGACTTATTCTGAGCCCTTCAGAGGAGCTAGCCCAGACATTTGCACAGTGTCAGGACTGGATCTGTATCCCTCCCAAAAATAATAATAATAAAAACAGCAAAAGGTCCCATATATGCAAAAATGTTCATATCAGCTTTTTTTGTGGTAGCAAATAATTAGAAGATGAGTACATGCCTATGAATTGGGGAATGGCTGAATAGGTTATGTTATATGAATGTAATGAAAACTATCATTCTATAATAAATGATAAACAAGCTAATTTCAGAAAAAGCCTGGAAAGACTTAAATATACTGATACTGAGTGAAGTGAGCAGAACCAGGAGAATACAGCAACAGTAAAACTGGGAGATAATCAACTATAATAGACTTAGCACTTCTCAGCAATGTGGTAATAAAAGTCAATTCCAATTGAATTGGTATGGAAAATGCCATCTACATCCAGAGAAAGAACTGAAGATTGAATGAATATTTTTTATCATTTTTTTTCCTTCCTTGTGGTTTTTCCCTTTTTTGCGGTTTTTCCTTCACAACCTAATTAATAGGAAAATATGTTTAAAATGATTGTACATGTATAACTTTGGTCAGATTGCTAACTGTGTTCAGGAGGAGGGAGGTAAGAAAGGGAGAGAGAAAAATTTGGAACTCAAAATCTTATAAAATTGAATGTTCAACCTATCTTTACATGTAATTGGAAAAAATATAATACTGTTAAGTTAAACTATTACTAAATCTTAGAATCAATATGAACTTCAGAGGTCATCTAATATAAGTTTTCTATCTTCAAATGCCCAGTAAATAAACATCTAGCTTCCACTGAAAAGATTTCATCATTTCTTGAAGAAACCCAGGGCATTTGGGGATAATTCAAATTTTAAGCTATTATATTTTTGCTGTTATATTTTCCCTTCCTTATAATTCAGGTCTGGTTTTATGTAAATTCTACCATTGCTCCTAGTTCTGAATCCAAGGACAATGAATCATGTTTCATCCATATGAAAATTCTTCAAATATTTGAGGGCAAAGATACCATCTGTCCTGAATTACCATCTCTCTGGGGTAAATATCCCATTCAAAATTATTTTTTACCTCACCTCTTGTTTTAAGAATCACGGTGGTTTTGTAGAAAAAATATTGGATTTGGACTTAGATGACTTGGGTTCAATCCTGCTTCTTTGATTTATTATATGTGCATTTGTTTGTTGACAAACCACTACCTTTCTCCAGATTTAAGTTTCTCTTATCTAGGAAAAAAAAATTAGAGGTTAGCTATCTAATTCTCTAAGATCCCCAGATATCTAAATTTCTATCATCAAAGGTAGAAGTAGACACTCATATCACAAGTGAGAAGTTGTGTAAGTTTACATAGGCATGTTATTAGCAAAGCTGAAGCATAAAACTGACAGCTCCAGGCTCAGACTAACATTTACCTCAACTTGATTTATGGTATCTTTTGATTGGAACTTGTAATAATATCAAATGTTGTTTTGCCTAGAAGTCTGCCAACTGATTGAAGTTGTGAAATGCCAGTGACTTGATAGAATGTTATTCTGACAAATTCGGCTGCAATTTTCTTAAATGAAGACCTAAGGAAGTACAACTTAAAGGACAGGAGAGAATGATAAAAGATCCCAATCTGCTTCTCCCCCCTCTCCAAAAAAAACAACCCATTAAACTTTTCCCATTCATTCAACCCACTTCGAGTTCTGTAATGATACTAACCCTAAGATCTATGTGCTAGTTAAGTGAAGGCCTGCATATATAGAACATTCTTCTAATGGCTTTATAACATTTAAACTATTTTATGGGCATCTTTGCATTTATGATTCCATCCTGAACTACATATGACAAAACTTTGATGAGTTTTATCAAATTAACTATAGAAGTGAGAATTATCATAGTGGGATATGAAAGCTTTTTAAATATGAAAAGAAATATGTGGATCTTGCTGTTCCTTTGCAATCTACATAGAATTGAGCTTATGGTTTCAAGTCTGCTTGTTTTGTAGTACTGCTACATTTGCAAGGAGAGAAATATCATGAATTTAGACTGATGTCTATTCTCTGAATATATCTATATGCCTATTCTTGAATATTATCTGACCTACAGCAAAAAATCTGGGCATAAGGCAGAGACATGCAGATTCCAGGTCATCTCTAAATCTTAACACATACTTTAAATTCACCCTCCTTAGTGACTTATTATAGCAAAGTGATTTCATTATAATTAGGTGCTTGAAGAGATGCCTGCTGTCAAGGGACAGTACTTGAGTTCTGATCAGCTCATCAGATGCATCCAAGTTAAACTATAATATCTGCCTAGTAGTTGATAAAACTTAAATGGATCTAACAATATTATTACAATTAAATTCATGACACATAATAAAAAACAATGATTATTATTGAACTCTGGCAGTGTGTCCAATGTGTTATTATAATCTGTACCACCCTAGTAATCATTTGTCTGCAAAATCACTCAACTTAGAAATCTTAGCATCTTGTTGGTAATCAAAGACATGAGTACTGTCTTTTGAGCTTCCCATTCTCTCTGCAAGGATGCCAGGAAGATAGAGATTGGAGGAAAGGGAGCAAAAGGGAAGAGTGAAAATGAGGGGAAAAGGTAAAAGGAAAAGAGAGGAGAGGAGGCAATCGAAGGGAGGAGAACTAATAAATTAAGACAGAAGAGAGAAAGGAGAAGGGACAGAAGGGAAAGAATAAAAAGGTAGGAAAAGGAGAAAATGGAGAAGGAATGAAAAAGAAGGGAGGGAGCAAATAAAAGAAAGAGAAGAAGAAAAAAGAGTAGATGAGGGATGAAAGGAGAAGACAGATGAGAGAAAAAGAAGGCAGGAAAATGAAGGAGAGATAGCAACCAATTATACTATCTCCATAGTAGAATGAAAACTCCTAAATATCAGGAAGTCTCACTTTTGTATTTATATCCAAGTGGCACAGTAGATAAAGTATTAGAGGGCTGAGACTCAAGAAAGACTCATCTTCCTAAATTTAAATCTAGCCTCATACAGTTTTCTACCTTTTTTTGTCCTGGGAAAGTCACTTAATCCAGTTTGTCTCAGTTTCCTCATCTAACCAAAAAAGGAAATGGCATATCACTCCAATATTTTTGACAGTAAAACCTCAGACACAATTGAAGACAGAAAAACCACCTACATTACCTAGTGTGGGACACTTATTTATTAAATATCAAATGCTAGTTGATAGATTAAAAGGGAGAAGAGAAAGAAGGAAGAAAGAAAGTAGGAGGAAGGATAGCAAAAAAAGAATATGAATTAATCTTCCTTTCATCATCTTATATCTAAGAATGTCAAAAATATTTAATCCCTAGTGATTGAGTGTTAGATACAATAGTGTGACATGGATTTAGGTTCTGTAATAATCATACTGAGCTATCTTGGGTATTTTGCACTCACTGAATAAAATTCAGAGAAATAGATTTACATTTGTGGAGTAAGAAATCAAAAACAAGATATAATTATTTCAAATTTACCCTGTAGCCTCTAGTGACAATATTTGATGCCATGAAGGTTTTTAAAAAATATTTCTTAACACTTGCCCTCCTCTAAAAGAGAAAGGAACCTTCAATATTGAATGAGGCAGCAATCCTCATATTCAAAAAGTTCAACTGGGACTAGACTTTTCTGTTTCTAAAGAAAGTAATATATAACTTATGCCAAGCAAGCATATGCTCTAGATCTGTCTTACAAAAAAACAAAATAAAAAATCCACAATTGTGGTCACAAAATGACCTGATGTATAAAGCACTTGAATTATGAATTAGATAACAAAAACATGTATTCTCTCTTTTACCAAATGGACACAGGACAGGATATTATAAGTCCAGGAGACGATAAATATGTTTGTATCTTTAAAGCATTTGGACCTCACTATACCATCTATTCAGCAAAAATAATGTCAAGCTTCTTCTGTGTACTCAATACACAAGTGATTATCTGGAAATATTGATAGATTTGGACTGATAACCTTAATTATTGTAAAACTTCATTAATTTCACATGTACTAATTCAGAATCTGTGGTATCATGTAAAATTTGGGATGAAGTTGACTTCACAAAAACCAAAGTTGATATGCACAGAGACTATTTTATTTCAATAACATGAACCAAAGTGTCACAAATATGATTTTGTAAAAAATTTGAATGATTTTAATTGTTGTATGGGGAGATATAGCACTATATATATTTTTAAATTAAAAAAATCTAAATAACAATAAATTTCATTTATAGGCAAAGCCCTTTACAAATAATTAATTTTATCTTCACAACTTTAAGGGGTAGCTGCTAGATCTCCACTTTACAAGTAAGGAAACATGACAGAGGTCAAGTGACCTGCCCAGGTTCAAAGAATTGTTACTAAGTGTCTGAGACTGAAATGGGACTTGTGAATCCACGTCCAGCCTTTATCCCACATGTTAGATCTATAAGAATAAAATTTTGTTTTGTTGATTCTCCTGAATGCTTCTCATAAAAAAGGATTCACTAATCAAACCATATTTCAGTGCTTAAAGGAATTGTAATTTAATCAGTGTGAGTATCTCCTAGTTTCAGAGTTGTGGATTCCAAAAAAATTATCACTCTTAATCTCTCTCTCTCTCTCTCTCTCCCTCTCCCCTCTGTCACCCTCTCCCTCTCTCTGCCTCTCTGTGTCTCTGTGTCTCTGTCTCTCTCTGTCCTCTCTGTCTCTGTCTTGACTCTCTGTATCTCTGGCTTTGTCTGTCTGTCTCTGTTTCTGTCTCTGTCCCTGTCTCTGTCTCTGTTTCCATACATTCTTTTCTCCATTTCCCCCTCTTTTTCTCCCCCTCTTTCCTCATATCCCCGCCCCCCTCCCCTCTCTCTCCTCCCTCTCTTCCTCTTTCTCTCCCCTCTTCATTCCTCTCTCCCTCTCTCTTTCTCTCTTCAAGGACTAGATCCTGACTTCTGGAAAGCTATATGCTTAATTTAGAAATAATGACATATACTTTTTAGTTTTGATATGGTAATTATGAATCGTATGTATCTGTTCAAAAATTGCTGTGCTTTAGAGTGCTAGGCATGGAGTCATTGAATCATAATGGAAAGCATCAAGGGACGAATGAGATCATAAACTCCAAGGACCTCATTTTATAGATGAAGAAATTATAAGGCACAAAAGAAAAAAATAACTTGCCTAAAGTCACCCCACTGAAATGTTGAAAGGTAGAAATAGAAGATACTTCCTAACTCCAAGTCTAATGCCCTATTCATTATATCATTGTACCTAACTGTTTTTGGCATGCATGAAGGCTATAGATCCCTTATAAGAATAATGTATTTAAATGCACAAAATAAAATATATAAGATTACAAAGGAAACAAGTTAAACTTAATTATTTTTAAAATTTTTTTTAATTCCCAAAGCCCATATTAAACCCTGCATTATATCATACAACTTAAATTTAAATATCTTCCTCTGAATTTTACTAGCTTTGTAACCATGTTCAAATGGTAGCAAGGTGGTACAGTGGATAGAACACTGAGCTTGGAACCAGAAAAACTCATTTCTATGAGTTTAAATCTGACCTCAGACATTTTCTAACTATGTGATCCTGGGCAATTCACTTAAACCTATTTATCTCAGTTTTCACATCTATAAAATGAGTTAGAAAATGTGACACCACTGAAGTTTCCTTGCTGAGATATCCCAAAAATAGACTTGAAGACTTGAACACTAAAATCACTAAACCTCTCCAAACCTCAAGGCAATTGCTTAGAATTCACCTACTAAATCATAGGTAGGTTAGTACCTGGGTTAGGAAGCTTCCATACTAGAGTCTTTCCAACATTGATGAAATAACAGATCCTTTGCATATTCTGGTACAATAATTTTGAAAAGCAATAATCCTTGTTTAGTTCAAATTATGCTATAGAATTGAAATGAATAAAGCAGTGCTTGTGAAGAAATATTACATAATTGAGACCTTTCACTAACTTAGATTTGTTGCTCCACTCAGATAGTTGCTTATATTGGAAAGGTCCAATTATTGCTTGGGCATTTAATTCCATCTGGTTTTATTTTTCTTGGTATGTGTTTGCATGAAATTTAATGATATTACAGAGCTGTATTTATTTTCCTTTCTTCTATCTCTCTGCCTTTATGCCAAATTACAATCTTACTCATATGAAATAAATTGTCTAGAATCTGTCTTCATTCTATACCATATGCATAGTCAGGATGTAGCCTATTTCTCCTGTGAATAGCTGAAGATATCCCAGGAGTTTTTTTGTGTTTTGTTGGGGGTTTTTTTGGTTGGTTTTTTGTTTGTTTGTTTGTTTGTTTTATGTTTTTTTGTTTGTTTGTTTTGTTTTGTTTTTACAACAAGTAGGGTGATGCAAATTATTTCTTAATTCCAAGGGTTGTAAAGATAATGAAAATACATCACAGAACATGTCAAAACTGTTTAACATATATTCTAGGTCACTGTCTATTGACAATTAATAGCATTATTGGCAAAAACATAGGGAGTTAATGATCTATCATTGGTACAGTTTCATTGCCAAAGCTAGGGCTAATTTCTTTTAAGATCACACACTCTTTCATTGGGTCTACATTTTAAGTTTTTTTCCACAAATTTAGAAATTCCCATTTTAATGAAAATTCAAATTTATCAAACATAAAATCTCAATTTAGATTTCAAAAAGGATTTTTTACAATGGTCTCCAAATATTGAGGATGGAATACTGATTGAGTGATTTCATTAATAAAGAAAATTCCTTTCACCAATGCAGGTCTGAAATTTCTCTACAATGTATAGTTTTAGAAAGTTGCCTAAAACTCTGAGAAATTAAGAGACTTGCTCAGGAGCACAAAAACAGTCTGTATCTGAGGTAAGACTTGAACATGGGCTACCGATTTTGAGGATGGCTCCATATTTTCTCAGTCAATATTCCATCCAAAAAGATGCAGTTCATCTATATTACTAATCTGTTAAAATAGAGTAAGGATTTGATATGACAGAAATTTTAAAGTTAAAGTAAATGTCTGCATTGGTGGCAGGGAACTTTTTTTAAAATAATTTTTATTTACCAGCTATTTGCATGGGTAATTTTACAACATTGACAATTGCCAAACCTTTTGTTCCAATTTTTCCCCTCCTTCCTCCCCCCCAGATGGCAGGTTGACCCAATACATGTTCAATATGTTAAAGTATAAATTAAATACAATATATGTATACATGTCCAAACAGTTGTTTTGCTGTCCAAAAAGAATCGGACTTTGAAATAGTGTACAATTAGCCTGTGAAGGAAATCCAAAATGCAGGTAGACAAAATTAGAGGGATTGGGAATTCTATGTCATCTCCCAGAGTTCTTTTGCTATGTGTAGCTGGTTCAGTTCATTACTGCTCTACTGGAACTGATTTGGTTTATCTCATTGTTGAAAATAGCCACGTCCATCAGAATTGATCATCATATAGCATTGTTGTTGAAGTATAGAATGATCTCCTAGTCCTACTCATTTCATTCAGCATCAGTTCCTGTAAGTCTCTCCAGGCCTTTCTAAAATCATCCTGTTGGTCATTTCTTACAGAACAATAATATTCATATACCACAATTTATTCAGCCATTCTCCAATTGATGGGCATCCATGTAGTTTCCAGTTTCTGGCCACTACAAAAGGGTGGCAGGGAACTTTTCAAAAGTTTTAGGGTGAGAGAGAAATAAAATGAATAAGGTGTCTGAGTTTTGGGGTTTTTAAAGTATATTTCTGAATATGCAATATTTTGTAACTCAGATATACAAGGTCATTCCCACATAGAAATAGTGTGTAAATTGGTCTATAATACCTGTTATGTTAAGTACTGTGCAAAGCATTAGGAGTAATACACTTCATAGTATTATCTAAGGCTTCTCATAATACTTTATGGTTTATAATTTATATTGTATAAAGAGTACAAAGATTTGTATTATAAACCTGATGGACACTTGCTTTGTTGTAGAACCAAGGGCAAAACACTTCATTTCTTATAAGTTTATTTGTTGCCTCATATGTCAAATCTCTCACTTGCTCTTTCTCTTCCCTCCCTTCCTCCATCCCTTCTCTCTCTCTCTCTCTCTCTCTCTCTCTCTCTCTCTCTCTCTCTCTCTCTCTCTCTCTCTCTCTCTCTCTCTCTCTCTCTCTCTCTCAGAACATGAATGCCATGTGAAACTGTTAATACCTGTTAACAGGTAATACTTGAGCCCAGATCATCCAGAAGCTAATTTCAGCCCTTTACAATGCAATGATGACTCTTAAAATGTGAATAATGATACAAATTATATCACAGAAATTTTGTGAGAAAAAGGATGTAAAATAATAATTATATAAATGTACATTATTATTATTCCCATCATCAATATAATCCTATGAAGTAGATAGATTTAGTATTATTATCACCATTTATAGATACAAAAACAAAGTTCATAAATATAAAGGCACATACAACTGGTCACAAAGCTACTAAGGATTTGGGTATCACTAATGTTGTATTTTATCTATATATGTTGTCTCACAGTATATAAAGACAACTAATAACACAAATTGAAATCTGTCTAGAGAAGGCTACCCTGGACTATAGAGGATCGGAAGCTATGCCATAAAATAACTTATTCAAGAAACTAGAACTATTATACATGGTAAAAAAGAACACCTTAGAAGAATATGATAGCTGTCTTCAAGTGTTTGACAAGCTGTCATATGAAAGTATATTTAAATTTATTCTGCTTGGCGCCAAAGGGCAAAACTAAGATAAATAGACAAAAGTTGTAAAAACCTGATTTTAGCTCAACATATGGAAGTATTTTCAAATAATCAGAGCTGTCCAAAAGTTGAATTGCCTACTTTGGACACTTGCAGGTTCAATGTCATTGCCATAGTCATCTCTATACAAGGCAGACTTTCCTGCAGTCAAAAAATACTAGGGGGAAAAATACTAGCTTAGAAATAGAAAAAAAAATCTTGACTCCAATTCTGTCACTAGAATTTATTGTCTATGTGATCACGTATAAATCACTCTACTTTTCTGAACTTTAATTTCTCCATCTGTTAAATGAAAATAATAATACCTTTAATAGTGACCTTTTGGCATTACAATGAACATAAAGTATGATAATGTGTGTAAAAATGCATGAATATCCACATTATTTTCAGTAACATTTATTTCTCCCTTCTGTATATACAGCTTGTGCTGAATTTTGTAAGGGAGGCAGAGGAGTAGACCTAAACTCTCTTCTCACTTATCTGACATTTTGAAAGAAGCTGAATGAAAAGACTCAGCTCTTGCCTTCAGGGAAATTATAGGATAGAACAGGTAGAAGAGGGAAAAAGATGATCCCAGATCATCTTCTCAATAAAGTTATAATCTAAAATAAATGATCATCAAACATATAATAAACTCCATTCATGATGAAGAAAGGTGTTGCATTTTGCCCCAGTTAGAAGATTTGTATTCAGTTCCAGATACCTAATTTTATGAAAGACATTGACAATCTGGACCATATGCACAAGTTGTTGAGGAGATAGGGATAAAAAGATCGTATTATAGGTATGTTGTTTGAAAGAACTGAAAGTGTTTATCCTGGAGAAGAGAAAATTTAGAAAATTCATGCTAGCTCTCTTCTAGTATTTGAAGGGATTGTCTGTTTATTAATTTTGTATTATCAGAATTAGAAGGATGGTCAAAAACCATTTACTCCAAATAGAATCTCTTCTCTGATAAGTGTTAATCTAATCTCTATCAGAAGATCTCAAATGTGGATTATATGACCTCAGATAGACCCTTCTACTTGTGAACAACTCTAATTGTTGAGATTTTTTCCCTTATATTTAGTGTCAATCTTTGTTTCTGCAATATCTACCTGTTGTTCTGAATTTTGGGATCTTGAGCCAACTCATTTAATCATTTGATTCACAGTTCTGTCTTCCTTTTTAAAATCTAAATAACTCTGTTTCTTTCAACCTATCTATCCTTTTGTATGCCATGTAGAATTAAAAACAATACCCTGGCAGTGGTCTAGCCAAAACAGAATAATAATAAACATTCCTTCCTTATTCCTAGAAATTCGGTTTATCTCTATGCTGTCTAAGATCAAATTAGCATTTTTATTGCCTAATCTGTCAACTCATTTTGATCATGAAGTCTTATTTGTTTCAGATACATTGTTATCTCATTATGCCTCCCTATTCCATACAAGTGAACTTGATTTTTGCACACTAAATGTACACCTTTACATTTATCTCTATTAAATTATAGTTAATTACATGGGACCCAGTTTTCTAACTTATTAAGATTGTTTTCAGTTCTGATTCTGTTAACCACTTAGCTATCCCTTTCAGCTTTTTGTCATCGTAAATTTTGTGAAAATATTTACTATTCCTTTATTCAAATTATTGGGTGCAGAAAAGAGGAAATTCCTGATACACTCCACTTAAGATTTCTCAATTTGACATTAAAGCTACTCTTTGACTCTGACCATTCGACCAGCCCATATTTTTACCTAGCACAAATATCTCCAACTTTTCTTCACAAGCGTATAAACAAAAAAATAATTATTTTTTTCTAAAATCTAGGTAAATTAAGTCTATAGTATCTCCCCCAATCTATTCTTTTAGTTATACTATTACAAAGAAGGAAATATGCAAGGTAGGTGAGGTCCTCCATTAGAAGCCTCCCTCACAAATGACATTGTTCAATTTATCAATAATCATTGTAAAGGTGTGGTCTTCCCACAAGTTCCAAATTCACCCACCCATGCTGTCTTCCAAAACAATTTTTTCATCTTATCTGTTAGAATGTCATAAGAGACTCTGGCTAATATCTTGATGAAATTCAATTTTATTATATCTATGTCATTACTCAAATCTACTAATCCAATAACTTGTTGAAAACAGAAAATGAGGCTAATGTGTATGACATGACTTGTTCTTGGCTTGAGCAAGTCAATATGCAGAGGTAGATGTGGATCATTCAGTGATTAAGTTGTAATTTATTGGATGTATTTTTTCTGGCATGAGAAAATATGCATGAATACACAGAGCTTTTAAAATCTATTCCTTAAAGTAATGCCACTTTATAAAAGCAACCATTATGAGCAAATATCTATTCTAGTCATTCCAGAGGAACTTAAATATCATTTTAATGTTGGCTTCTGTCTGAAAAATTCGTTCTGCTGACCTTTGAGAGGTGATATATTTATGGAAAGGGGAAAAAAATCTCAGCTTCCTCCATAAATACTGTTTCATTTGTAATTAAGATTGATATGTGGCTTCTTGTAAATTTTCAGTGCCTCTGTCCAGTCTCTTTCTCTGCAAAGCTGTTTAATTAACCACATGAAGGTAAGACCACAAAGTAACCAATAAATCAAGATGATGATGATGTTTAACCCAATTAACAGTAAAAAGAATCCTAATTAAAGAGAATTTGGGTAGCACCATCATCCAAAAGGTCTTGCAAATTTCTAAATGTTAATAAAGTTTCCTGATATTCTGTTAGATGAATGGGTGTAACCAATATGCCCAAGAAAAACGCCAACATCCTACTAAAGGTGGATATGTAGCACCATTTTTATGTACATGGAAAATAAAAGAGTCTAATTAATATATAACCTTCTTCACAAAAAGACCTAAAGAATCTGAAGAATTAACAAATCTCTGGATGAACCTGCAAAATGAGAGTTTTTTGAGACAAATTAACAGTCCAAGTCATAATTAAAGCACAGTGAATGAATCAGATTTAGAAGATGCCAATAGCACTCTCTAAAGACACACTTCCTCCCTCAATGGCCAGGACCTAGATCAGCTCTAGCCCCCTACTCTACCCCTTTGCACAAAAATGTCTAATTCAATACCCAGTACACTAAATATCCCTTGCTAGGAAAAGAAAATGGATTAATATCTAGACAATAGTGTCCTGAAGACTACCCTTAAGACTACAACCATCAACTAGATGTCTGCCTTGGGAGACTAAGGATTTTCTATCTTTTGTTCTTATAAATCCCCTTATAAATCTAATAAACTAATAAGTAGCTGAGGCTAGCTTTGAACTTAAATATTTCCAATTCTAGGTCCAATGTCCCTCCCACGAGCCATTTAAGTATAAATATAAGATAATTGAAGAATAAAAATCACATATCTGGGGTGATAAGGGAAGGCTTCAAAAAGAAAGTAGCACCTAAACTAAATCTTAAAGGAAGATGAGGAGTCTGGCAAGCAATCAGATGGCATGTATCAGGTTTCAGATAGTAGGAAATGGGCTGGCGTGCAAATGGTTTGGTGTACACAGAAAATAGCCAACATTTAGTAGTATAGGTGTAGCAGAAAGAACACTGAATAGATCAGATGATATGAGATAGTGAAATTCTTGTTGGGGAGAGATCACTAAATAGGATTTGGGAGACAGGGTTATCCCCCAATGTTTGGCCCTAGGTCTTATGTCCTTTTTGAGATATGAACTATATTTAGGAAGAAGAAAAAAGGATTACAGGCTCATAGGTGGCTAGGTCAGTCTAGGTTCATGGCTTATGCTTTCCCAGTACCCTAAAACTATATCCACCAGACTGGGGTAACAAGCAGTAGGCTGAATCCTCTTTCATTCCCTGGCAAAGGATACTTGAGTGTACTGCACATGGAATTCAATTATTCTATACAATCATCTAATAGTAGAATAAAAGGGACCTACGAGATCAGTTACTCCAATTCCTTCCACCTTTCCAGCTCATATAACTCAGTGAGCCTCAGTTTCCCTTTCTGTAATTCTCTGTTTAGCACAGTTTGGCTTTGCCACTCTCAATACCCATATATGCATCAATATAGCAGCAGCAGCTAGATCCATAAGACCAACAGCAGATGAAATAGATGTCACCCCCTAAATAAGATACTCTTACCAACAATTAGCACAGCACATAGTACACACTAAATAGATTCTGGTTGACTTGACTAAAAAAATAATGGAAGAGATAGAATTACTGCTTCAAGCATACCAACTTAAAATAACCAAATTCAGACTTTATTTTAAAACTTCAATATACCAAGTGAATGGCATTGATTGAATGTTTTCTCAGATTATGAGACTAGGCCTAAGTCACATGATCCACATTCCCAGAGCCAGAGGATCAAGCCTTGAACCCCAGGTTGAAGGAAGTCACAGTAAGTTAGTGAACTTACAGGAAGTGACGTGACCCACAAGAAGCAGACAACATTGACGACCATTAGTCAAGGATGGTTATTTCCTTTTAGTCTATCCAACAAAAAGTCTTGCATCTTTTGTTATTTAATTCCCAGTAACCTGAAACTTGTCAGGTTCCAGGAGCACACATCCACAAGCTGGGATGGCTCCCAGGTGTATATCTGGATCTCTCCCTGCAGGGACTAAATAAATATCTTCTTTCTGTACCTGAAGATGTTTCTGATTAGTTAATTTGGGAAAGAAAGTCTTGTACCCATCCCACACAGTTTATGGGGGCTTGACCTGGCATCTGTGGCTTCCCAGAAAGATGGCTGGAATCTTGATTCAAGGCAGGGCCCAGGTTGGGTTTTCTCTGATTGTCCTTGAAATCAGACTCTCAGCCTCCCTCTCTGTGAGGGATGAACCTAGGAGAGATGCTCAGAATCAAACAAGCTCACAAGTCTCCAAAAATGAAGAAGCCTGTAAGAGTGAGCCAGGTAACTTGTGCATATGTAATCCATGGGGGCACTGTCTGTTAATGTCCTTGGACTGTCCTTAGGCACAATAAGCCCTGGGATCATCAAAGCTGATGATTCAGGTTGGTAAGCCAGGAAGGAAGTCCTGGTAATGACACAAGATTGTGGTGCTCTGCAGTTGGCTTTGAAAGCTAGGTAACTACTTCTGAGCTTGATCTGTCAAGTCACCAAAGGGTCAACTCTGTATACTACAGGAGATCAGGCTGTGAGATTGGATGCTCTGAGAGGGGTCAGTCCAACTCAAATCTTTGGAGCAAAAAAGAAAATGAAAAAAGTGCACTTGCTGGGTTGTTTCTATTGTGTGTCTGGAAGGAATGGTTCTCTTCCAGGTAATTTTTGTCTGCATTTGTGTCTTTGTGAAGTATATCTTTGTCATGTCTGTTCTGTGAGCTAGAATTTGTTCAAAAAGCTTTCCTGACTCCAGTTCAAAGTTGGAACTGCAGGAAAGTACATTGAGAGCAATGATTGGGAATTTGGCAACTGGTCATTTCAAAATTCCAAATCAATCCAATTAAATTGAGGCTGCCTGAAAGATAGTCCATAGAGTAAAGAGAGCCTCTTTCTTCATCTTACCCCATTCCTTAACTAAAGCAGGGGCTCATGAGAAACTATGCTCAATAAGCTTAAGTGAAATTTATTATTTGAGAAACAATTAAAAGCAGGTTTATGGTATTAGAAATTTATAACTGTATTTGATTTGATTTTAAGTTAAAATATAGGTTATTAAAACAAAGCTCTGGTACCTTACCTTAAGGGAGGTCACATTTGTACCCCCCTAATTACATGGTATATTACTTTCTATATATATATATATTGGGTAATTTGTAAAATTATGAGTGATGCCTTAAAATTTTGTCAACTCTGCTAGATCTATGTATAAGTTTTATGGAATTTGGTACAAAGTTATTTATTTATTAATCTTAAAAGTTTAAAGTTTTTTTCAAAAAGTGATTTAAAGACAAGGGACAACAAAGATTGATTTGCAAAAGCAATTAATATTTTGAATGGAGCATCTACTTAAAAGGGTTATTGTTTGGGAGCATGTTAGCTACAGGGAGAGAGTATGTTGGAGAAGGAGAGAGTATGCTGAAATTGGGAGGAGTGAAAGATGGGATGTGTTACAAGGGGAAAGATGACATGAGAGAGAGAAGGAGAAAGAAAGAGAGAGGAAAATTGTGTTTTGGAAATAGGGGGAAAAGAGAGAAGGAAAAACATAGCATGTTGGAAAAGAGGAGAAGAGTTAGGTTAGACAGAAAGGTGTAAGCTCCTAATGTGACTTGCCATTTGCCAGAGGAAAGGAGATACCCAATGAAATTGGGACATGTCTTTGGCTTTGGAGGACTTGGCATCCTAAAAAGGTTAGCTGTGAGAAGTGGGGGTCGGGAAGCATGGTTGAGTTGGGGGAAATGCCATCTGGAGTGAGAAAAAGAGTAAGAGGATCTTGTCAGTAGATTGTCAGGTGACAATCCCCCTTACCTACTAAATGGATGCTTTTTAACATACTGCAGTTCTTTGGAGCCCCCCTCCCCCTGTTGAAGGTTGAAACATTAATTGCTTATATTGTTTACAGGAACAGTCTACATGTACATGGTGTTAATAACTGAATGTTTTATTTTTATTTTTCAAGTCTATAGCTGCTCTAAGATGTCTGTTGGAAACAAAGCTATTTATTTCTACTAAGGTATCCATCTGTCTTCAGCAAATTATTTAATGTTTATCTAAGTAAATAATGGTCTCTTTGTTTAAGGAATATGATAACAACAACCTAGAGCAAAATTTTAACCTGATTTGATAAGTTAATGGGGCTATTTCCAAAAAGTTTTTAGGGACTCCTCATTTGGAGGAAATTGACATAATATTTTTTAAGAACGAAGACATTGTTAATTCTGATAAGTTTTTTTTATGTAAAATTAGGATGTCTTATATTCTGTATCAGTTTTAATTTATTATATTGAGTCATCTTAAAGTTGTACCCACTATTTCAAGAGACTGAGAATAATAGTTTTTGCCTTTGTCTCTTTGAACATGTTTCTGTAATAGACAATGGGCAATTTAGAACTTTTTTTATATATTGAGCATTTTAAAAGCAAAATTATATGTGTAATGTTGAACTTAACCATCTACTTAAATATAAAAAATAAGCTGTGAATTTTCTAGGATGAATCTTCTTATACTGTGATTCTTGAGCTAGAGCCATCTGAAACTTTGATTAGTGATAATTGCTTTGGGATATAAAATCTCCTGTGACTAAAGCTGATATTTATTTGGAGTTTTAAATTCAGGTATAACTGTCTGATCATCAAGCCAGTGCTCCACCATCTGAAAGGTATATGCCACAAGCTACACAGAAGAAATTGTTAAAAAATGGAAGTTAGTATCTGGGAACAAATTAAAAGGATGATCGTGTCCTCTGCTTAGAGTAGAATCCTTCTGACTCAGTTTACCAGTGGTATTCTTTTGAATAAGAACCCACCTGATTTTTCCTGAGTCTGGTTTACAGTGGAATTGTTAAAAACTAGACAATTACCTGAAGTAAAACTGCGTTAAAGATGCATTATCCTTTATGTGCTTTCAGGCCAAGACCTGAATGACCAGTTTTAATACTATTTAAAATGTGTCCCTGATTTTTCCTCTTATAGCAAATTTCTGTAATCAGAAGAAGTGGTCAGTGGAAGATATGAGGCACAATAAAAATATATAGATGATATTTTGATTTGCAGCCATTCCTGGAGGATTCCTTGGTTCCTGCTATAAAATTTTTAACTCCTTTGCTTCCTGGGGCTAGAGCTTCTTTGTCTAAAGGCTCACTTTGTCTAACTATTTGGGGCCCTTTCTCTTTTGTTTACTGGAAGAGAAAGCAGACAATCTTAGCATCCCCTGATTAAACCAAGTTTTTAGGACCCTGAAAGCTAAACTAATCTGCCTAGAGCCTTTTACACTGTATGCTAATGGAAGGCAGTGCCTAGGAGTCTCTGGAACCCTATTCTAGACCCCTTGCTTACTTTTCAAAGATCTATACTGACTTCAAATGCATTTTTCATGTTTTACATGATCATGGATGCTACATGAAAAGAAAGGGGATTTTTGACAGCCAAACAATTCCCCATTAAGTATACAGGGAAAACAATTACTGATAGATGTCCATGGACCTAGAGAGGTTTCTGTTGTTTCATAAAGGAAGAGAACTTCATTTCAGATGAAGGGAAACAGGTTTACAGATCAGCTGCCAGTTTGCCCCAAACCATGGCACCTTTAATTCCTCAACTCTTGATTCCTACATTCCCTCAAATAGTTCCCAGGCAAGTAAATTCTGAAAGGACTGTTAAAAAAAGGCCTACACATATTCACCCTTGCAGGGGTTTCGAACTGCTTTCAGTTTTGGTAACACCTGTACTAAGTGGGTAAAAGCCTTCATTATAAGACTCTATGTTTTTTGCTGGAGGAGATCATACTCACTGAAGGACACAATATTCTACCCATTGCACCTACTCCTTTGAGGAAACAAAAGCAAGAATTTGGTGAAAACAGCCTTTGGTATTTATCCTAGGAAAAGCTGTTTGGATAAGAGGCATTTATGATAGCTTCATCTCCCTCCCCCTCCCCAGCCTTTCTCTGTTACTGTTGCAGCCCTAGTAATCTCTATATTAACTACAATTTTATTTATTCTTTCTATTTTGCTCATATTTAGTCTTTGTATTTTTAATATACTTGTGAGAGTTGCTTCTTCCAAACTCTGAGTCCTGAAATTCCAATCTCTTGGTCAACCTGAGACCTGAGTCTGACACATAGCCCTGGATGCTGCTGCTGCTGGCCACAACTCACTCATCTCCCCTTTTCAGTCTGGACCCCACTACTTAGGACCAGCTATATGCCTCTTGTCAGCTGAAGCAGTTCCAGAAGATGAGAACTTTGTCCCTTTGTCCCAAATGAATCTGGGTCTTAATTGCTTGAGGTGGGAATGGTGTGACAATGGACCTGTGGCCCCCAGGCCTCTATAGTGCTGTAGTTCTATGGCTGCCAGACACCAGTCTGTTGGTCTGTGATGACTGGGTTTCCAAGACAGATAGTGGTAGTTGGCAAAAGCAGGGTCTCTGATTCATATTCATTGTTTTAAGCAGTAATATCTTGTCACCTGCTTGCTTAGTAGCTAAAGTGGATCCTGAAAGTTTCCACTGATGTATGGGTATTGGTTCTAAATGGTAGAGGGCAATTACAGTTATTACTGAAGAGAGACCAACTTGAAGGCCTAGATAACAAAGATGCCCTACTGGAAGAAATATATCAGATTTGGGATGAGAAATCTTCAAACAAATGAAAAAGAGGGAGGCCTGAATGGGACTGATTGGATGAAGTTTTCTCAGTTTATGAGACTAGAACTAAGTCTATAATCCCTATTCCCAGAGCCAGAAGATAAGGCCTTGAACCCTGGGTTGCAGGAAATCACGTGAAGTTAATAAATCAATTACAGTAAGTGACATGAGCCACAGGAAGCAGACAACATTGATAATCATTGGTCAAGGATGGTTATTTCCTTTTAGTTTATTCAATGAAAAAGCTTGGGTCTTTTGCTATTTAAATCCCGATAAGCTGAAAGCTTGTCAGGTTCCACGAGCATGTGGTAAGAGCTGAGATGGCTCTCAGTTGTGCTTGGGTCTCTCCCTGCAGGGACTAAATAAATGCTTTCTCTTTGCATCTGAAGATTTCTATGATTAGTTAATTGGGAAAGGGCGTTTGCACCCATTCCACACACAAGGATTTGGTTATATTGAAGGTCAAGTTCTGTAATACACATACACATATATAGCATAATTCTGTCACTAAAGTTCCAGACCTTTATAATTCATGTCCCCTGATAATAGCTCAGTATTGAAAGTTCCCCTTGTGCTTCTGTAAGGAAACTGAAATAGAACAAACATGACTTCTGAACATCCTGAATGTTTCAATAGCACCTGCTATTCTGTCCCTAGTGAGATATCTGAGAGGTGTGACCCCCTGAGATGTGAGGAAGTTAGAAATTAAGTTCCCACATCCAGATGGATCCCCTCCTATAAATGATTCTTCCTGACCTTGAGAAAGTCATCCTACTTCCCTGTTCCACGCTCTCCTCTCAAAAAGGAAATAAAAAGAGCAAATTTACTGACCTCACAGGAGTGTTTTGAAAATTAATTGTAAAGCACTTTGAAGACAGAAAGTGCAATGTAATTGCTAAGTACTGCATTATTACATATAATACCTTCCTCCCAAGGTATAGCTTAGCTTAATGATCTGCTTTAATTTTGTGACCCAGAGCCAATGTGTCAGGTAAACATTTTTTTTTTCCTAACCATCTTAATGTAAGGTGGGCAGGCTATTTCATGGCAGCCTTTTTCAAGTCTCCCCCAAAATTTCTATTTTCTGTTTCTTCTCAGGAGATCATGTGGCTGAATCTTGTCTGACCTCACATCAGATTGTCTAGCCCTGCTCCAGTCTTGAAATAATACATGTAGTTCTCCTGTAATTTGTCTTCTGTGAAGGGGAATGAAGAAATCCCACTCTGGGCTCAATCCTGGCTCTTTCCTGGAGGTTCATGTAAGTGGCTTATGCCTTTACTAACTGATAGTTAATACCTTTGGTTGGCCTTTAATGAGACAGGCCATTCATTAGTACAGCCAGCCTCCCACTGGGCACCTAGATCTTAGGCTGTGCTCCTCAGTCATAAAGTTTCCACTGTGAGTTGTCAGGCCCATAACTGTGCATTACTACCATCCCTCTGGAGAATATTTTACTGATGAAAGAAGGGGGCAGGGAAATTATCCCAGATTTACTTTTCTACAAGCAATTTTATTAAGAATAAAAATACATTATGTTTTTATAGAACTTGACAATTCATAAAATGTCTTCACATTCATTATAATTCTTATTTGATCTTCTTAACTATTCTATGAGATGTTCAGAGCAGAACCATTACCCCCATTTCACAGATAAGGAAACGATATGAGGGAAGTCATGTGTCTTACCTAAAAGTTTGTCTCACATATATATGTGTGCATATGTATGTATTTTTTATCATACATATGATGCATAATCAGTAATTTCATCAGAGTGAGAATTTCTTTTTCATATATGTTTGTACTATTGCTTTATCAACCCATGCAAGTCTTGTCCATGCTTTCCATATGAAGTCTCTCTACATCTACCAAATGCACATCAGGTCTTTTTTCTATATTTATAATAGTTTAAGATTATTAATATATTATAAAAATATAGCTTTATATACATATATTTTATATATATATATATTTTTTTTTGTTCAAGTGTGTACAGGTATATGTACATGCATATGTGCAGATGTACAAGTTGCATTTTATATATATGAAAAACAACTATAATGTGTTTTATATAAATATGTATTATCTATCTTAATATATGCATATGCATATATTATCTATTGTGTGAGTCATAACCACTTAATCTAGTGTCTAAGAATCTAGGTTATAGATACTAATTAGCAGAAGGGGATTCATTGTCAGGAGTTCCATATGCTAAAGACATGTACTCAGATAATATATATGTCTGGCTCAGATCTAAGATTTCATTCATGTAAGTTCTTCAAGTGTGATCCAAGACTCCCTTGGATCTATGAGATCAAAATAAATGTCTTAATCATATTAAGACATTATTTGCCTGTTAGAATATTACTCCCCTTTCCAACTATATATCTGAATTCATATTTTCTCATACTTCAACCAAAAGAATGTGTTATAACACAGTGAACTCAGAAAAAAATATAAGAATCTAGAATATAAGAATATAAGAATCTTCTATTAAATTAAAAAAAATTAATTAAAATTTAATTTAATTTAAATTAAATTAAATTAAAAATTAAAATTAATGAGTTTCAATATGTAAAACAATACTATTCTTTTTTTTTTTTTTTTTTTTTGAGGCCCAGGGTCACCTAGCTAGGAAGTGTTAAGTGTCTGAGACCAGATTTGAACTCGGGTCCTCCCGAATTCAGGGCTGGTGCTTTATCCACTGTGCCACCTAGCTGCCCAAAACAATACTATTCTCACCTTAGTTTTGAAAATAATTATTTTCATTAAACTATTACTTGTGATTTGCACATTTTTGTTTTAATTTATGATATTTTTCCTTATTTTTTTTCTTTTTGATCTGATTTTTCTTATACAACATAAATGTGGAAATATGTATAAAAGACTTGTATGCATTTTGCATATATTGGATTGTTTGCTATCTAGGGGAGGGGAAGGGAAGGAGAAAAATTTGAGACACAGGATTTTGTAAAAGTAAATGTTAAACTCTTTGTGGATGATAGGATGGTATACATAGAGAACCCCAAAGATTCAATTAAAAAGCTATTAGAAATAATTCATACTTTTAGCAAAGTTGCAGGATGTAAAATAAATCCACATAAATCATCAGCATTCTTATATGTCACTAACAAAGTCCAACAGTTAGAGTTACAGAGAGAAATTCCATTTAAAGTAACTACTGATAGTATAAAATATTTAGGAATCTATCTGCCAAGGGAAAATCAGAAAGTATATGAGCAAAACTACAAAACACTTTCCACACAAATTAAGTCCAATCTAACCAATTGGAAAAATATTAAATGCTCTTGGATAGGGCGAGCAAATATAATAAAGATGACAATACTACCTAAACTAGTCTATTTATTTAGTGCCATACCAATCAGACTCCCAAAAAACTATTTCAATGACCTAGAAAAAATAACAACAAAGTTCATATGGAAAAACAAAAGGTCAAGAATATCAAGGGAATTAATGAAAAAAAAAATCAAATGAAGGTGGCATAGCTGTACCAGATCTAAAATTATATTATAAAGCAGCGATTACGAAAACCATTTGGTATTGGCTAAGAAATAGACTAGTTGATCAGTGGAATAGGCTAGATCCAAAGGACAAAATAATTAATAACTCTAACAACCTAGTGTTTGACAAACCTAAGGACCCCAGCCTTTGGTATAAGAACTCAATGTTTGACAAAAATTGCTGGGAAAATTGGAAATTAATATGGCAGAAACTAGGCATTGATCCACACTTAACACCATACACCAAGGTCAAGTCAAAATGGGTTCAAGATCTAAGAATAAAGAATGAGATTATAAATAAATTAGAGGAACATAGGATAGTTTACCTCTCAGACCTGTGGAACAGGAATGAATTCATGACCAAAGAAGAACTAGAGATCATTATTGATCACAAAATAGAAAGCTTTGATTATATCGAATTGAAAAGGTTTTGTACAAACAAAATCAATGCAGATAAGATTAGAAGGGAAATAATAAACTGGGAAAACATTTTTACAGTCAAAGGTTCAGATAAGGGCCTTATTTCCAAAATATATAGAGAATTGACTCTAATATATAAGAAATCAAGCCAATCTCCAACTGATAGTCAAAGGATATGAACAGACAATTCTCAGATAAAGAAATTGAAACTGTTTCTAGTCATATGAAAAGATGATCCAAATCATTAATAATCAGAGAAATGCAAATTAAGAAAACTCTGAGATACCACTACACACTTGTCAGATTGGCTAGAATGACAGGGAAAGGTAATGCAGAATGTTGGAGGGGATGTGGGAAACTCAGACACTGATGCATTGTTGGTGGAACTGTGAATACATCCAGCCATTCTGGAGAGTATTTGGAACTATGCTCAAAAAGTTATCAAACTGTGCATGCCCTTTGATCCAGCAGTGTTGCTACTGGGTTTGTATTCCAAAGAGATCTTAAAGAAGGGAAAGGGACCTGTATGTGCAAGAATGTGGCAGCCCTCTTTGTGGTGGCCAGAAACTGGAAACTACGTGGATGCCCATCAATTGGAGATTGGCTGAATAAATTGTGGTATATGAATATTATGGAATATTATTGTTCTGTAAGAAATGACCCACAGGATAATTTCAGAAAGGCCTGGAGAGACTTACATGAACTGATGCTGAGTGAAATGAGCATGACCAGGAGATCATTATGTACTTCAACAACAATACTGTATGATGATCAATTCTGATTGATGGACGTGTCCCTCTCCAACAATGAGATGAACCAAATCAGTTCCAATAGAACAGTAATGAACTGAACCAGCTATACCTAGCAAAAGAACTATGGGAGATGACTATGAACCACTACATAGAATTTCCAATTCCTTTAATTTTGTCTGCCTGCATTTGGGATTTCCTTCACAGGCTAAATGTACACTATTTCAAAGTCTGATTCTTTTTGTTCAGCAAAACAACTGTTTGGTCACGTATACATATATTGTATTCAATTTATACTCTAACATATTTAATATGTATTGGTCGAGCTGCCATCTGGGGTAGGGGGGGGAAGGAGGGGAAAAATTGGAACAAATGGCTTGGCAATTGTCAATGTTGTAAAATTACCCATGCAAATATCTGGTAAATAAAAACCATTAAAAAAAAAGTAAATGTTGAAAACTATATTTGCATATATTTTGAAAATCAAAAGCTATTATTTTAAAAGTTACTTATGTTAATATATGATGGGTTTATTATAATTTTAATGAATTAATATTTTAAAATTTAATTAGTTTTAAATTCTGCTATAAAAATATCTATAGATATCCACATAAATTTTGGGGGGAGGGATCTTCAATAATTTTAAGAGTGCAAAGTGTCCACTTCTGGGAGTGGAACCAAGATGGCAGAGTAAAGCCAGGAATTTGCTTAAGCTCTCCCTGTTTCCCTACAAAACCACATGAAACCAAGCCTCTGAAAAGAATCTGATGAAATGAAATCACTCTCCAGTTCAAGACTGATTGGAAAAAATTCAAGAAAGGTCAATCTCAGTGGTGTGCAAAGGGATGTTCAGCTCAGCTCAGGCAAAGTATGGCAAAACCAATGAGAGGGTCTTCATCACAGCAGATGATCCTCAACTGAGGTCCTCAGTCCTGGCTCAGGATTGGAGCAAACTAGTAGTGCATCTTCTAGTCCAAGCTCAGAAGGCAAATTCTGAGAACTGCACAAGAAGCATGGGACAGTGTCCCCTTTACATCAAGAGGAGAGCTCAACCATTAAAGTTAAAAAAAAAAAAAGAGGAAAGAAAATGAGCAAGAAACAGAAAAGAATGTTGATATAGAAAGCTACTCTAGTGATAGGGAAGACCAAAACACCAACTCAGATAAGAACAAAACATCCCAATAGAAAATCTAAAAGAATATTATGAACTGGTCTCAAGCCCAAAGAGGCTTCTTGGAAGAAAGAGTTATAAAACATGTAAGAAGGCAAATGACTGAGATAGGAGGAAAAATGAGAAAAGAAATGAGAAGTATGTAAGAGAGAGTCAACAGCTTAGAAAAGGAAAGCAATTAATTAAAAATACAATTGGCTAAATGCAAAAAAAAATCTATTTGAACAAAACAATACTTTCAAAAGTAGAATTAACTGACTGGAAAATGAGATACAAAAACTAACTATATAAAATCACATTAAAAACTAGAATAAGGCAAATGGAAGCTAATGACTTTATGAGACACCAAGAATCAGTCAAACAAATTAAAAAGATTGAAAAAATAAAAGATAATGAAAAATAGTTAATCACAAAAACAGCCAACCTGGAAAATAGATCCAAGAGAGACAATTTAAAAATCATTCCTCTAATAAGATCAAAATGGGTCCATGATTTAGGCATAAAGAATAAGATCATAAATAAATTAGAGGAACATAGGATAGTTTACCTCTCAGACTTGTGGAGAAGGAAGGAATTTGTGTCCAAAGGAGAACTAAAGATCATTATTGATCACAAAATAGAAAAATTTGATTATATCAAATTAAAAAGGTTTTGTACAAACAAAACTAATGCAAACAAGATTAGAAGGAAAGTAACAAACTGGGAAAATATTTTTACAGTTAAAGGTTCTGATAAAGGCCTCATTTCCAAAATATATAGAGAACAGACTCTAATTTATAAGAAATCAAACCATTCTCCAATTGATAAATGGTCAAAGGATATGAACAAACAATTTTCAGATGATGAAATTGAAACTATTTCCACTCATATGATAGAGTGTTCTAAATCACTATTGATCAAAGAAATGGAAATTAAGACAACTTTGAGGTACCACTACACATCTGTCAGATTGGCTAAGATGACAGGAAAAAATAGGGATGAATGTTGGAGGGGATGTGGGAAAACTGGGACACTTATACATTGTTGGGGAGTTGTAAACTAATCCAACCATTCTGGAGAGCAATCAGTAATTATGCCCAAAAAGTTATCGAACTGTACATACCCTTCAGAAAATCTGAGTTCAAATCTGGCCTCAAAACACTTACTAGCTGTGTGAACCTAGGCAAGTAACTTCAACTGGTTTCCTCTTTTTCCTCATCTGTAAATAAGTTGCAGAAGGAAATGACAAACTACTCCTACATCTTTGCCAAGAAAACCCCAAATGGGGTCCCCAGAGAGACATGATTGAAATGACTGAACAATTAAAAATAATATTTCATGATGCACATTTATATAGCATTAATTAGAATTAGAATTCAAAAACACTTTAGAGGTCAACTAGCTTAACTCTTCATTTTATAAATAATGATACTGAAGTTTAATGACTTTCCCAAGGTCACACAGGTATTTAGTAAATAGATTTAAATATATGTTCTCTGACTATAAATCCATCATTTTCCCCACTGTTTTCCAAGGAGTGGAACTGAATCTAAATTAGGTTTTACATTCACAAGATAATTGTTTGATTCTTCACATTTCTTTGTTGCAGCCTTCCTAAAAATATTAAGTCACTTCATACCAAAGGATCACAAGGTACAATGACATTCATAAAAACCTTAATATCCAATGTATGGATAAGATTATGGATGTTTAGCTAGGCAAAAGCAGACATTGCTATGGGTATTGCAGAAGTGGATTGCATCTACTTGTGTTATGCTATATTTCTAAGGAAGACACTGAATTATAAAAGTTATAACTCACCTTGCTGAGTTTGTGAAATCAAATGTACAAAGATAGTTATATAAGATGGTTTCTCCCAAACTGAAAATAAACTAGAATGCTCTTCTCCATCCATCTAAACTTAAGGAAAATAAAATATTCAAATGAAAAATTATAACACACAAAAATACACGGTGTATGTATACATAAATAAGGATATATGAAATGTAATATAAAGTAATGAAAGCTGGATTTGGAGCCAGGAAGACCTGAGTGCAAATCCTGATTCTGATACGTATTGACATGTAAATCAGTGAATAAGTATTTATTAAGCACCTATTATGTGTCAAATATTGTGCCTAAGTTCTATGTGAACCTGAGCAAGTCACTTAACTTCATAGTGTCATAAATAACTCTCTAAAACTATGAGTTGGAGAAAAGGTGTGACCCACATTACTAAAAGCAATTTTCTCATCCAGCAATTCACTAAAACAATGAATTCCTATTCTGTCATTATTTCTATTACTTTCCCTATTTCTATTTCTATTTTTCTTTCTTTCAATCTATCTATCCATTCATGCAAATTACTAACAAGTATCTGAGGTAGGATTCAAATTGAGTTTTTTCATACATACATGTGTATATCTGTACATACCTGTATATGTGCATGTATACATCATTCTTTCAATATTCCAATCACTCTATAATCCTATAGATATGGTACAGATTACAATCTGTTTATCCATGCCTTATTGTGCTATAGATGTCCATGTATGCATATATAGTACATAAGGCCCAGAATATCTATGACAAACTTGAATTGGCTTTATGAAATTATTTTCATCTTCAATGACTTTTTATAAATGATTTCACTAATTTCACCAAAGTCAGTCTTATTGTTACTCCTGTGAAATATTGTTGTTCCTTCTATAAGTAGACTCTCCTATGGAAGTACTATGAGAAACTGAGAGATAGAAACACAGAGACAAAAAAGCTCGATGAATTGAACTAAAGGTTTAATTGATCTGTGCCTGTGAGTTCATCTGTGAGAGAAAGTCCCAAGGTTGAAATTCCTTCCACCAATGTAGATGATGATGTTCTTATTTGTAACATAGAGTTACTGAAGGCACTAAGAATTAAAATGTCTTCCACCAGATTATTTACCTATTATGTATCAAAGACAAGAATTGGATTCAAGTATCTTCCTGATTTTGAAGCTATCCATGACTCCACATTGCTTCTCAGTGAAAAGTATGTATGTGTTGTTGTTGTTGTTGTTACTCTTGTTCAATTATTCTTCACTATGTCTGAGTTTTTGTGAACTCATTTGGATTTCTTTCAGGGCAGAGATACTAGGGTGGTTTGTCATTTGTTTCTCTACCTCATTTTACAAATAAGGCAACTGAGGCAAACAGAGTTTAGTGATTTGGTTATGATCATAAAGCTAGTAAGTTTATGAGACCAGTTATGAACCCAGGATGACGAGTCTTCCTAACTCTAGGCCTGGCACTCTATTCATTGTGCCATCTAGCTGCATACAGACATATTGCATGTGTATAGATAAAGATAGATATAGATAAATATATAGTTATACATATATGTAAATATATGTTATGTAAAAACACACACACATATATATATATATATATATATATATATATATATATATATATATATATATATATATATATATAATTAATTATAGTTCAGACAAGACAAGTAATTGTGTTAACTCTGGGATCTCATTAGATGTAGAATATCAGATTTTCAGTATTAATATTATTTTATGGCTTAATAGAAGAGAAACTCTATCTTTACAGGGAAGGGAACTCCAATGTGAACTTTTAAATCTAGGTTAAGAAAATGAAAAATTAAACTAACAGCACTTTAACTTGGCATTGCCATTCATCTTGGTTCACATCTTCAGGTGATCAATGCCTATTTCCTTTAAGGATCTGGAGGAGATAGATGAAAACTATTTATATTAATAAAATTATCATTTTTCATCAAACCAAACTTTCACAGGCATCAGGAGTTCTAGAGGAGGTGCAACAGAAACTTCTTTATATTAGGTGCCAATGCAATGCAATGTACCTCTTTTAAACACTTAGATTAGATTTGCAAAAACAAATGGGCACCAGAGGAAGTTACTGTCACAGGCAATCTGTGTTACTGCTTCTGGTATGTATCTTCATAGAAAATTTATGGGAAAAATTCCTTTAAATTGTCCATGGCCAATACCAGTGTTTAGCTTATATTTGGATATGTATAGAGTTTGATAGAATTTGAAAAATGACAAACTAGATGAATTTATAATGCTTATTCTACAGTGAGTAAATCAAATAGATTCTATTGCAAGATTAGAAAAGCAATAGGACCACGAAAAAGGATCCTGAGAAATGTCTTTAACATTTACTGCAGGCATACTTCATCCAGCAAGATGTACTCCAGTACAGAGAGCTCACCTGGAAGTCAGGGTAAGCTGGGTTGAAATTTGACCTCTAAGGCACACTAACTTTGTGACCACTGTATGAGTTAATTAACCTCTGAATGTCCTGGGCAATTCACTGAGACTTTAAATTATGCAGGGGAATTGTTGACCCACTCTATTGGGAGTGGTAGTTTTCCCTCTTGGCAGTTCCTTTTATCAATAAAGTCTCATGTTTTATCCCTTTCCCATTATTTCATCCTGTAGTCAAGAGCCATGGTGTTGAAATATTAATTGGTTGGGTCATTAATATCAATGACTCAGGGAATTAAAGGCATTTGTGATAGAGTTCAAGGAAAATAATTGTTCAATGAAATTATTGACTAAATAAGTCAAATAATATTAGCATCAGGTACAAAGTACAGTACAGAAAAGCAAATAAAAGGATAGTGTAAGTGCAATCTCTATATTAAATAAATGGCTTGCTTCTCAATTTATCCACTACTTCCAATAAATCCATGTTTACTTTTAAAATATAGTCAGAACAAAGCCAAAAATAAATAAATAATTCAAATAGAACAGAGATTCAGTTGCCAAGTCATATAGCCAATTATAATAGTTAAAATGACAAAAAATCATGGAAATTCAAATCAGCTGGACAGCTAGATGCCCACTAAATAGTTTTTTTTTAAGTTAAATTATCCAAAGTACAAAAGTATGCCTTAGTATAACAGAGCTCTTGAGTAATATATCCAACAAACTTAGGGATAAGAAATATTCCAAAACAGAAACAGATATTGGGGGTAGTTACAGAAGGATATGGAGGTGAGATGAGGTACCACAAAAAATCATTTAAATCATTCAGTTGCACATTTATAATAAGCCAATCAGATATTTTGACATTATTTGGTTTGGACAATGAAAATTTATTTTGTTGTGGTTCTAATACATTTCTACAAGGTAGCAGGCTTCTTTTTTCACTGTAAAGATTACATGAAGATTATAGGAGTCTGTATGCTCTATGCTGTACAAGAAGAAAATCAATTTTTCATTCCTCTGAAAAGCTCACAACACAACTGGAATTTTACCTGAACCGAGTAAACAAAATTATCATCTAACCTGAATAAGAAAAATGTACAAGAAAGTCTTTATCTTCTATTTTCAACTCTCCTATTATTTTCTAAGTTTGACTGATTTTTTCAAGGGACAGAATTGTTATGGGAAAATCTTAGATGAACCCTGTTGAAACCATGGTTGAGGGTTTATAATAGAAACATTTTAAAATTTAAATTACCAATGAAAGATTGGTAGAGTTAGGAAGCTGTATATTTTTTTTTGGCCATTTATTTTCTGTGTAAAAGCTCTGTTCCATGCAGCCTCAGCTTCTCAGCCAGGTTTGTCTAATTTTATAATAGTTGAAGCAATTGAGATGTGAGCAGGTCAGATCTGACTTGCCAAGGTCACAGTAATGAGCTGCTAGCCTTCCAGGATCTAGAACCCAAAAAAAGCAGCCATGAACTGAGGTTTTTCTTAGGTGAAAAGAACAAAAGACTGTGACAGTTTTTCTGGCCTGTTGTGATTTAAAGACCAACCTGGGCTTGGAAGGTAGCCTGGAGTTGTTTCTGATTCTGTTTCTTTATAAAGTCTGGGTCTACACATCTGAGGAAACACAGCTTCTGAGGCTATGTCAGAAACTATCCTTACAATTCACTGCTGTCAGAATTTATAATCAATATGGGTCTCTACAGCCCTGTTGATCATACCAAATGCATAGTGATCATTAACCTCTATGACAGCAAACCATATTTTTTTTTCTGTAGCTGCCATCATTTTCCAGCAATCAGATATGACCAAAAAGTTGTTGCCCCTACTCCCAATACTTTGACAAAAGTCAAAACAGCATAACCTGGGACAAAATGAATTTTTCAATGAAATGTAGGGTCGAGCTATTCCCCAGATAGATCATGGAACTTCTAGTAATGAATTCTCCATTCTTCAGTCATCTGTGAAAATGAGGGGGTTGGACTCAATAGCCTCTAAGGTCACATTCATCTCTCAGTCTTTGAAATTATTATTCTATAAGCTTTTGTTAACAGTTGGATAGTGCAACAGATAAAATGCTAGGCCTGGAATCAGGAAGACTCCTCTTTATGAGTTCAGATCTAACCTCAAACTCTTACTATGTGATCCTAGGTAAGTCACTTAACTCGGTTTCCTCAACTGTAAAATGAGCTAGAAAAGGAAATGACAAAGTATTTTTTTTTTTTAACCAGAAAATCCCAAATGTAATCACAAAGAGTTGGACAAGACTGAAAATGACTGAACAACAACAAATCCTTCATGGAGCTAATTTCTCAAATAGATGTTTAGGAAAATGATTTATTTTGCCTAAATATCCTATAGTACATCCTTGACACAACACTGGTTACATAAAGCAAAGTAAATGCCACATCTGTAGTCAGATAGCTTATTCAGAATTTTTAATGTTGAAACCATAGACAGTGACAAAATCCATTCCACCAATGGAAGAAATTGTTTTCTTTTAAAGCATTTCATTATTAATGAAATGCACAAACAAATAATTTCTCCTTAAATAGGGCTAATAAGAACTGCCACACAGTTAGGAGGAAAGTTCATTGCAAAATATAAAGTGCTTTATCAATGCCAAAACTACTTAACACATTCTTATATTTTCCCCATATATACATATACTATTTATGATCATTCAAACAATCTTATAAGGTTGGTAATGCAAATATATGTGTTTTTCATTCAGTAGGATGAAATGAAATAACTTATATAAGTATTTTCCACTTAATAGGATCAAATGAGATAATTTATGTAATATCCTTTGTAAATCTTACAGCACATTATAAATGTTAGTCATTTCAAATGACTTTGGCTATTGTGAAATAGGTGGTAAATGACTGAGTGTTTCAATCCAGGTCTGCCTATTTCTGTAATGATGGGGAAACTAAGCTAAGGCAGAGATTTGCTTTTATATTTTAATAGTGAAGAATTTAGACTACCTGAAGCCAGCTGGCTGAATAGGACTTTTGTCTCAAAGCATCTAGCAGCAAGCCATTAATTTCAGAGACTTTTATAGGGCTTCAACTATTAGGGAAACAAAGGCAGGGGGACAGAACACTGGGTAAGTGGACAAGTCATAATATTAGGAAAGGATCATAACATAGTTCTGACCAGTTGGGGGTCAGGAAGGTCGGGAGCAGGAGACAGTGAGTCTAGGGCAAGAGCATTTGAGATAAGCTACCTGGAGTTTTATGACTCACTGGAATGTGAGAGTGGCCAGAGTTTAATAAGGTAAGGAAATGAGCAAGGGGGGGACCATGGCCATAATAATTTTATTCAGGGCATAGTATAATAATTCAGGGAAACTGAGGCATAATAATTCAGGGAAACTGAGACATTACATTCCCAAGTCCATAACTTTTTCCATGAGAGCCAGCTGTATGATAATAATATTAATAGATTTTTATGTAGCAGTTTTAAAGTGGTTTACATGTTATTTTAAGGTTCAAGAAAACTTTTTTGTGATATTATCAGTAGTAGGCTGCCCATTTTTTATATAAAACAACAGACTCCAAGAAATTCAATAACTTCCTTATGATCACATAGAATAATTTGAGAAGAAAGAGTTAAACTAAGTCTTTCTGACCCCTATAAAGTGCTTTTTCTATTTATTACTTGAACCTGACTCTCAATAATAATGACATTATATATATATATATATATATATATATATATATATATATATATATATATATATATATATCCACTTTATTTTCTTTAAAACTGAAATTTCAGGAATGTGGGAAATTCCCATATGAAACTCATCACTAATTCAAATTGACAGCTCTGAGATAACAGTCTTAAGCAATTTGCCTGAGACACAAAGAAGTTAAGGAATTTGATCAGGCTCACATAGATACTATTTATAACAAGAGGCAAGATTCAAACCCATATCTCCTGATTGAATGGATAGCTCTCTATATATTATACCTTACTAACTCTGCTCAGTATATACTGTTATGAAAATGTCATTAGGCATATATTGAGCATATAAATTAATTGTTAAGAGAAAGTCCAGAATAGTCAGATTAACATGTTTTTATTAAGTACCTGCTAAACAAAAGCAGTTTCTACTCCAGCTTACATTCTGAATGGGGACTACAGTATGCAAATGTTGATTTTAAAATGTGATCTATGTATTGTTTGCATCCTGATTAACTCAATGAATGCAAATAATTGCCATTTCTGTTTTGGTTAGAAACTCTGAGGGTTCAATCACCTTCTTTGATTTATTTATTTAGATTTTTTTTTTTTTTTTGATTAGGTGAAAGATGCCATTCTTGCCTCAATTTATACCTAGTTTTAATCACTAAATGGGTGTGGCCTCAGTTAAACTAAGATCTTTTGAAGACCTTACCTTTATTTTTTTATTTTTTTTTTTTCTGAGGCTGGGGTTAAGTGACTTGCCCAGGGTCACACATCTAGGAAGTGTTAAGTGTCTGAGACCAGATTTAAACTTGGGTCCTCCTGAATTCAGCGCTGGTGCTCTATCCACTGTGCCACCTAGTTGCCCTGGAAGATCTTACCTTTAAAAAAACAAGATCTTCCTTTGTATCCAGGACCATTTCCAGTCATCCTGATCTATATCTGGCCATTAAACTAGATAGCCCATGAGAAAGTGAGGCTGATGATCTCCCTCACTTAAATTCAATTCATTTGCATGTCATGGCATCACCTACTTGATATCATGGTCCTCTAGGAGAACAAAAGACAAACAGCAATAACATTTCCTTATTTGCTGTGTTCCAAAAGAAAACACACACACACACACACACACACACACACACACACAAAGGAAAATAAAGGCAAAAAAAAAAAAATTATGCTCCAATCTGCTCTCAGAGTTCATCAACTTTTTCTGTAAAAGTGGATGGCATTTTTCATCTGGGACTTTTTGAGTTATCTCAGGTCATGGAGGGGTGATAAATGAGGGGTGAGAGACACCCTAACAGCAATGGGGTCCACAGGCCAGTGTCACAGGTTTGGAAAAGTATTCACAATCCTAATCTGCAATCAAGATTTTTGGCAAAAAAAAAAAAAAAAAAAAAAAAAAAAAAAAAAACTACCCGGCAGTTCCAGATAGGAATTAGCAAAGGTTTGGGTTTCACAACTTTGATTATATTTAGGTTTCTATGGCCTGGAGCTAGGGAGCTATCCCAGATGAATTTGAGGGACTAATCAATAATGGGTGGTAATTATACCCCAGTCCAAGATTTCCAATTGAATTGTAAGTAGATAATTATGGGAGTTTCTCCTAGGAATAGGAGGGTGGAGTGGCTCCAAAAGGTCAGGAAGGGTTGGGATTTAGGGTTTTTCCAACCCAGGTCCACCAACAACAACCCAAAGATCAGGGGACACAGTTCATATTATATCAAGGTCATTGTATTGATCAACATAGCTAAGCCTTTCATAGTTGATCTTCAGAATGCACTAACATTATGGCAGAGTGGGAAAGACTTCTTGTAGAAGGGAGGATTTTGAATGAGACTAATAGGAAACCAAATAAATTAAAAGACAGAAAAGAATCAGGAGAGCAATTCAAGCATGGAAAGACAGCCAGTGAGATTGCAGGAAATCAAAAATTGTAATATTTTATGCAAGGAAGAGTAAGGAGTACAACACTATTGGATCAATGATTGTGTGGCAATGAATCTTTATTATAAAATTGAAGAAGGAGAAAATGGCCAGATTTTGGACGTTAAAAAAAAAAGCAAACAGAATTTTATATTTGATATTCTAGGTAACAGAGAGCTACTGCAACTGATTGAATAGGGATTGCCCTCATCAGACCTAAGTTTTAATATCAGTTTCATAGTTGAATGGGGAGAATGGACTGCAATAGAAAAATATTTGACACAGGGAGAGAGAAAAAAAACAAAACCTAAATCTTGAAGTGATTTAATTAAAATGATCAAGTTTGGCCAAAAGACAAGTTACAGACATATACTTCCTTCTCTTCTTTGTCATTTTTATTTTGCATTGCACAAGATGACTTTCCAGGTGAAAGGGGAAGAAAGGATATATTGGGAAATGAAGATGGTATAAAAATAAAGCATGTCAATAAAATATTCAAAAGAAGCAAAAGAAAATGTGTAATGATATTTGCACTATTTAGTTAAAAAGATTATTGTGAATAAAATTTTTGTACAATTTAAAACATTATATAAATATGATGTTATTATTTAAACAACAAAAGGATAGGGGATGGTCCTTTTGTATTCATTGGTTTAAAGACATTCCAGAGGGAAAGGAATATTCTTCTACAGTGTAGATATGAACCTTCTTTTTGTCTTACAGAGATGAATGAGCACTGAGAGGGTCAGTAACATTTTCTCGTTAACAAAGCCAGTGTGTTTCAAAGTTGGGATTTGCATGGTAATGAATAGGACTCTGATATGTCCACTGATTGCACCCTTGCCCACTGTGTGGTGGGCATTCAAACTACTTAATGAGACAAATGGGCTTCAGCCACCCAAGATTCAGAAATAAAGGGTTTATGATGTCTTAAAATGGAAAGAGTTAACAGGTGGATAATGCTAGATTCTATGGGTAGTGTTATATGGCAGTTCATTCTTTTCTCTGGTTAATTCTGATCATATGTGTCTGGGCATATAATATATATAAAGTATACATATATGCATATATGTGATATATATCTTTCTCACTATAGACTATATAATATGATAAAATATATTTATCTATTAATATATCTCTTCCTCTCTCTGTTCTCTATCTTCAAGTCTGCCTCTGCCTTTCTGTCTCTTTCTCTGTCTCGCTGTCTCTGTCTCATTTCTGTCTCTGTGTGTTATGTATCACACTATTGAGCTTCAGAAAGGACCCCAAAATGTTGAGGGTCAGAGATCAATGTTGTGAGATTGCAAAAGAATTTGCAAGCTTGAAACCATTTCCAGGTCCAGAGGCAAAGTTTATTGTAATTGTTGGTTTTTTTTTTTTTAATTAATTTTATAATTATAACATTTTTTGACGCATAGGTAATTTTTTACAACATTATCCCTTGTACTCCTCTCTGTTCCAAATTTTTCCCCTCCTTCTCTCCATCCCATCCCCTACCTAGATGGCAGGCATTCCCATACATATTAAATATCTTATAGTATATCCTAGGTACAATATACATGTGCAGAATGGAATTTTATTGTTGTTGTTGTTGCAAAGGAAGAATTAGATTTGGAAAGTAAAAATAACATGGGGAGAAAAACAAAAAATGCTAACAATTTACACCCATTTCCCAGTGTTCCTTTTCTGGTGTAGCTGATTCTGTCCATCATTGATCAATTGGAATTGGATT
This sequence comes from Sminthopsis crassicaudata, assembly GCF_048593235.1. Classification (NCBI taxonomy): domain Eukaryota; kingdom Metazoa; phylum Chordata; class Mammalia; order Dasyuromorphia; family Dasyuridae; genus Sminthopsis; species Sminthopsis crassicaudata. Next base: position 248,716,082 of record NC_133618.1, read on the forward strand.
AGCTCTTCTCTATGTTGAAGATATCCACTTCCATCAGAATACATCCTCATATAGTATCATTGTTGAAGTGTATAATGATCTCCTAGTTCTGCTCATTTCATTCAGCATCAGTGGAAGTAAGTCTCTCCAAGCCTCTCTGTATTCATCCTGTTGGTCATTTATTACAGAACAATAATATTCCATAACATTCATATATCATAATTTACACAACTATTCTCCAATTGATGGTCATCCATTCATTTTCCAGTTTCTAGCTACTACAAAAAGGGCTACCACAAACATTTTGTGCATACAAGTCCTTTTCCCTTCTTTAGTATTTCCTTGGGATATAAGCTCAGTAGTAGTATGGCTGGGTCAAAGGGTATGCACATTTTGATAACTTTTTGGGCATAATTCCAGATTGCTCTCCAGAATGGTTGGATTCTTTCACAACTCCACCAACAATGCATCAGTGTCCTAGTTTTCCCACATCCCCTCCAACATTCATCATTATTTGTTGCTGTCATCTTAGCCAATCTGACATGTGTATAGTGGTCTTAAGGTGGTCATAGTTAAGTAGTCAGAGTTGTGTTAATTTGCATTTCTCTGATGAATAGTGATTTGGAACACTTTAATATGAGTGTAAATAGTTTCAATTTCATCATCTAAAAATTGTCAGTTCATATATTTTGACCATTTATCAATTGGAGAATGGCTTGATTTCTTATAAATTAGAATCAATTCTCTGTATATTTTGGAGATGAGGCCTTTATCAGAACATTTAACTGTAAAAATGTTTTCCCAATTTGTTACTTCCCTTCTAATCTTGTTTGCATTAGTTCTGTTTGTACAAAAGCTTTTTAATTTGATGTAATCAAATTTTTCTATTTTGTGATCAATAATTATCTCTAGTTCTCCTTTGGTCATAAATTCTTTCTTCCTCCACAAGTCTGAGAGGTAAACTATCGTATGTTCCTCTAATTTATTTATGATCTTGTTCTTTATGCCTAAATCATGGACCCATTTTGATCTTATCTTAGTATGTGGTGTTAAGTGTGGGTCCATGCCTAGTTTCTGCCATACTAATTTCCAGTTTTCACAGCAGTTTTGTCAAATAATGAATTCTTATCCCCAAAGATGGGATCTTTGGGTTTGTCAAACACTAGATTGCTATTTTTATTCACTATCTTGCCCTGTGAACCTAACCTATTCCACTAGTTTATTTCTTAGCCAATACTAAATAGTTTTGGTGACTGCTGCTTTATAATATAGTTCTAGATCAAGTATAGCTAGGCCACCTACATTTGATTTTTTTTTTCCATTACTTTCCCTGAAAGTTTAGACCTTTTGTTTTTCCATATGAATTTTGTTGTGATTTTTCTAGGTCATTAAAATAGTTTCTTGGGAGTCTAATTGGTATAGCACTAAATAAATAGATTAGTTTAGGAAGTATTGTCATCTTTATTATATTTGCTTGGCCTATTCAAAAGCACTTAATGTTTTTCCAATTATTTAGATATAACTTTATTTTTATGGAAAGTGTTTTGTAATTTTGCTCATATAATTCCTGACTTTCCTTTGGTTGACATATTCCCAAATATTTTATACTATTGACTGTTATTTTGAATGGAATTTCTGGATTGTGTTGGTAATGTATAAAAATGCTGAGGATTTATGTGGATTTATTTTGTATCCTACAACTTTGCTAAAGTTCTGAATTATTTCTAATAGCTTTTTAGCAGAATATTTGGGGTTCTTTAAGTGTACCATCATATCATCTGCAAAGAGTGATAGTTTGATTTTATTATTATCTACTCTAATTCCTTGAATCTACTTCTCGGCTCTTATTGCCGAGGCTAACGTTTCTAGTGCAATATTGGATAGTAATGGTGATAGTGGGCAACCTTGTTTCATTCCTGATCTTACTGAGAAAGTTCCAGTTTATTGCCATTACATATGATGTTGACTGACGGATTTAAATATATGCTCCTTATTATTTTAAGGAATAGTTCATTTATTCCTATACTCTCAAGTATTTTTAGTAGGAATAGATGTTGGATTTTATCAAATGCTTTTTCTGCATCGATTGAGATGATCATATGTTTTTTGTTAATTTGTTTATTGATATAGTCGATTATGCTAATAGTTTTCCTAATATTAAACCACACCTGCATTCCTGGTATAAATCCCACTTGTTCAGAGTGTATTATCCTGGGGATGATTTTCTGAAGTCTTTTTGCTAATATCTTATTTAAGCTTTTAGCATCAATATACCTTAGGGAGATTAGTCTATAACTTTCTTTCTCTGTTTTCAACCTACCTGGTTTACTATCAGTACCATGTCTGTGTCATAAAAGGAATTTGGTAGGACTCCTTCAATCCCTATTTTTGTCAAATAGTGTATATAACATTGGAGTTAGTTGTTTTTTAAATATTTGGTAGAATTCACATATAAATCCATCAGGTCCTTGGATTTTTTCTTGGTGAATAACATGTTCCATTTCTGTTTCTGAAATGGGACAATTTAGAGTATTTACTTTTTCCTCTGTTAATCTGGGCAAGCTATATTTTTGAAGGTATTCTTCCATTTCATTTATCTAATTTATTGGCATAAAGTTGAGCAAAGTAGCTTCTAATTATTGTTCTAATTTCCTCTTCATTCTCCCTTTTCATTTTTAAGACTAACAATTTGCTTTTCTTCTTTCCTTTTTTTAATCAGATTTACTAAGGGTTTGTCTATTTTGTGGGATTTTTTCAAAGAACCAACTCTTAGTTTTATTAATTAATTCAATAGTTTTTTTTTTTTCCTTTCAATTTTATTAATCTCACTTTTTATTTTTAGAATTTCAAGTTTCGGGTTTGTCTGGGAGTTTTTAATTTGTTCCCTTTCTAACATTTTTAATTGTAAGCCCAATTCGTTGACGTTCTCTTTCTCTATTTTAGGCCTCTAGAAATTAAAAAAAAAAAAAAAAAAAACCCTTCCCCTTATTACTGCTTTGGCTGTATCCCATTAATTTTGATATGATGTCTCATTATTGTCATTTTCTTGGGTGAAGTTATTAATGATGTCTATGATTTGCTGTTTTACCCAATCATTCTTTAGTATAAGATTATTATTAACTTTCCAATTATTTTTTGGTCTTTTTTCCCCTGGCTTTTTATTGAAAGTAATTTTCATTGCATTGTGGTCTGAAAAGGATGTATTTACTATTTCTGCTGTAGTGCATTTGATTTTGAGGGTTTTATGTCCTAGTATATGATTGATTTTTGTATAGTTTCCATGAACTGCTGAGAAGAAAGTGTACTCCTTTCTGTCTCCATTTACCTTTTGCCAAAGATCTGTCATATCAAACTTTTGTAGTATTCTCTTTACGTCTTTGACTTCTTTCTTATTTATTTTGTGGTTTGATTTATCTAATTGTGAGAGTGCAAGGCTGAGATCTCTCACTATTATACTTTTGCTGTCTATTTATTTTTATAGCTCTCAATTTCTATTTTAAGAATTTAGATGCTGCACCACTTGGTGCGTATATGTTTAATATTGATGCTGCTTTATCGCCTATGCTACCTTTTAGCAGGATATAATGCTCTTCCTTATCTCTTCTAATTAGATCAAATTTTGTTTTTGCTTGAACTGAGATGAGGATGGCTACCCCTGCTTTTTTTGGCTACACCTGAAGCACAGTAGATTCTGCTCCACCCTTTTACTTTTATATTGAATGTATTAGCCTGTTTCAGGTGTGTTTCTTGTAAAGAACATATAGTAGGATTCTGGCTTTTAATCCATCTGCTAACTGTTTCCTCTTTTGGGGGGAGTTTACCCCATTCACATTTATGGTTAGAATGACTAATTCTATATTGCTTGCCATCTTGTTAACCTCTGCTTATGTTTTTCTCCTTTCCTTCCCTCTTAAACCTCTCCCGATTATTAAACTTGTCAACACCACTTGTTTTTCACAGTCCTCCCTTTTTAGTATCCCTCCCTCACCTTAAAGTTCCTCCCTTTATTTTTACCTCTTTTTCCCACAATTTATGTATTCCCTTCCCTTTAGCTTACTCCTTCCCTTTCACTTTTCAATGAAGTGGAAGAAGTTTCACCATAAATCAAATATGTCTACTGATACACACTATGTCCATTCCCCTTCTTTCTTTCTCTCAGATATAATAGGTTACCTTTGCGTCTTCATGAAATATAGTACCACCACCTTACCCTTTTTTATGATATATGATTTTCTTTCCACCTCTAGTTTCTAGGACAAATTATACATGTGTTGTTTACATATCTTTATGGCAGAAATATAGGTCTCAAGATTTCTTTTTACCTTTTTAGAAATCTCTTGAGTTCTGTATTGGAAGATCAAACATTTTGTGTAGATCTAGTTTTTTTCATCAAGAATAGATGGAGGGGGGCAGAGCCAAGATGGCGGAGAAGAAACACACAACTCTGTGAACGTCCTTACTCCCTCACAACCAATTAGATAAATCAGCCTCAGAAATAGCCCTGGACTGATAGATACCACAAGGACTGGAAGCACGACTTACCAGCTGAAGAGAATCTGGAGTTTCAACAGAAAAGGTCAGTTCCCAGGGGAGGAAGAAGAGAGGCCAGCACAGACGGCTGTGTGCTAGCATACTGCACTGATTGCGCTGGGAAGGGCTCTGGGATCAGAGAAGCCACTGAGATAAAGGAATCTGGCACAGGCTGTTAGCTCTTCTACTGCTTATAATATAGCAGTTCAGAAGGGAAATCTAAGCACTTTAAAAATTCAGATAGATTAGATCCTGGGGGTGACTCAGCAGATCTCGGCACCAGGGGGTGTGGCCTCAGCCCCCACCTAAGACTAGTTAAGAGATTGACAAATGGGCGGATATGGCCCAAGGCAACACACACTGCCTAGCTTAGCTGGAGGGGGTGGAACTCAGGTGTGGAACTCACCTATGGAAGTCCCAGAGAAGCAGAACCTTTGAACTAGGGGCCACGGTTTCTGGCAGACACTTCCAGTTTGAGCACAGGGGCTTTTCACGTCACCTGCTGCAGACATCCACACCCCACCAGGAAGCATAGGCTGGGCTTTGTGCCTTCTTTACTTCAATCTCAAAAGTAAGGGAAGCGGCTAGAACACAACGCCCTCAAGGCACAGCAGTGCTAGTCACCTCTGAGGCACTTCCAGGGAGGGGGAGGGGAACTCTCTCCCAGAGCTCTATCTTAGCTCAGGCCCAAGAGCCACTGCATCCATCCAGTTTGGGAGGAAGCTGGTAAAGAAGTAAATAAATAATTTCTGACCCCAGGGACAGACCCCAAAAGATTTTTTAAATATGAACAAAAAAGCCAAGAAAACTATAGATTCCTTCTACACAGAGAAAGAGCGGGTATCCAAGCCCGAGGAAGTTAACAGCAAAGATTCAGCAGATAACAACCTAAAGGGGAACAATTCCTGCCCCCCATCACATAACTCTCTCCTAGAAGAGACTATTAAAAAATTAAGAGATTTTGAAGAAAAATGGGGAAAGGAAAGGGAAGCAATCATAGAGAATAACAATGTCCTGAAATTGGAGTTGGAAAAAATAAAGAATTCACAGGAGATGCAGGGAAACAAAATTTGTGAATTAGAAAAGCTTAAAAAATCACAGGAAAGTAGGATTTCAGAATTGGAAAAGATAAAAAAATCTCAAGAAAATAGAATTTCTGAATTGGAAAAAGAAAATAATTCTCAAAAAAAAATTAGGGAAATGGAAAAAAATTCAATAGAGCAAAATATTTCATTTAAAAACGAAATTGGGCATTTACAAAAAGAACTAAAAACTGTGAAAGAAGAAAATAACTCCTTAAAAGTCAGGATGGAACAAATAGAAATGAATGATTCACAGAGAACCCAAGAATCAGTCAAACAAAACAAAAAAAAAAAAAAAAAAAAAAAATGAGAAGCTCGAGAACAACGTCAAATACTTACTGGGAAAATCTATAGACCTGGAAAATAGAGTTAGGAGAGATAATCTGCGGATCATTGGACTTCCAGAAAACTATGAACAAAAAAAGAGCCTAGATTCTATTTTACAAGAAATTATCAAAGACAACTGTCCAGAGATAATAGAAACAGAAGGGAAAGTAGAGGTGGAAAGAATTAATCGAACTCCTTCTGAAATAGACCCTAAAAAAAGAACACCACGGAATATAGTGGCTAAGCTGCAGAATTACCACACAAAGGAGAAAATCCTGCAAGCAGCTAGAAAAAAACAATTTAAATGCCACGGTGCCACAATAAGGGTCACTCAAGCTCTGGTTGCCTCCACATTAAAAGACACTAGGGCCTGGAAACTGATATTCCGTAAGGCAAAAGATCAAGGACTGCAACCAAGAATGAACTACCCAGCTAAGTTTAGCATCTTTTTCCATGGAAGAAGATGGTCATTCAATGAAATAGAGGAATTCTATATGTTTCTAAGAAAAAAAACAGACTTAAACAAAAAAATTGATCTACATCCACAAGACTGAAGAGACACAGAAAAAGGTACACAGAACCCTTGAGAACTGTAACTCTGTTGTGGGTATATAAAAAGTACTCAAGGATAATTTGATTTTACTGATATAAAAGAAAAAAAGGGGGATGTAGTAAAGGGAAGGAGGTCGTTTCAGAAAAATGGGAAGGAATGATAAAAAGAGGGAAACTACATCCGATGAAGAGGCATAGAAAATACACCATATCTGAGGGAATTTAGTAAGGGGGAGAATAATTGTGTGAATCTTACTCTCATCAGGAGAGGCTCAAAGAGTAAATAATTAACATATTTGTTTTTCAGAGAATTTTCTTGCACCTCATTAAAAGGGGGGAGAGAAAAAGGGAAAAGGAAAAGGAGAATTAGTGAAGGGACTTGGAGGGAGGGGGGAGGGATATTAAAAAAAAGGGAGGGTTGCACTTCACAAGGGGGGTCTGTAAATTAAATATCAGGGAGGAGGATCAGGGTCGTCAAGGGAAAAAGCATAATCTGGGGATAATATGATGGCAGGAAATACAGAATTAGTCACTTTAACTGTAAATGTGAATGGGATGAATGATCCCATCAAAAAGAGACAGATAGCATATTGGATCAAAAATCAGAACCCTACAATATGTTGTCTGTAGGAAACACACGTAAAGCAGGGAGATACATACAGAGGAAAGGTAAAAGGTTGGAGCAGAATCTATTATGCTTCAGGGAAAGCCAAAAAAGCAGGGGTAGCTATCCTTATCTCAGATCAAGCAAAAGCAGAAGTTGATCTAATTAAAAGAGATAAGGAAGGAAACTATATACTGCTGAAAGGTAGCATAAATAATGAAGCCATATCGATACTAAACATGTATGCACCAAGTGGTATAGCATCTAACTTTCTAAAGGAAAAGTTAAGAGAGTTGCAAGAAGAAATAGACAGTAAAACCATAATAGTGGGAGACTTCAACCTTGCACTCTCAGATTTAGACAAATCAAACCGCAAAACAAACAAGAAAGAAATTAAAAAAGTAAATAGAACATTAGAAAAACTAGGTATGATAGACCTTTGGAGAAAACTGAATGGCAATAGAAAGGAATATACTTTCTTCTCAGCAGTTCATGGATCCTATACAAAAATCGAGCATATATTAGGACATAAAGATCTCAAAATTAAATGTAGGAAGGCAGAAATAATAAATGCCTTCTATTCAGACCACAATGCAATAAAAGCTACATTCAGTAAAAAGTTAGGGATAAATAGACCAAAAAGTAATTGGAAACTGATTAATTTCATCTTAAAGCATGACTGGGTGAAAGAGCAAATTATAGAAACAATTAATAATTTCACCCAAGATAATGACAATGATGACACATCATACCAAAATCTGTGGGATGCAGCTAAAGCAGTAATAAGGGGAAATTTTATATCTTTAGAGGCTTATTTGAAGAAAATAGAGAAAGAGAAGATTAACGAATTGGGCTTGCAACTTAAAAGGCTAGAAAAAGACCAAATTAAAAACCCCCAACCTAATATTAAACTTGAAATACAAAAATTAAAAGGAGAAATCAATAATATTGAAAGTAAAAAAAAGTATTGAATTAATAAATAAAACCAAGAGTTGGTTTTATGAAAAAGCCAATAAAATAGATAAACCTTTGGTAAATCTGATCAGAAAAAAGAAAGAGGAAAATCAAATTGTTAGTCTTACAAATGAAAAGGGGGAATCTTTCCACCAATGAAGAGGAAATTAGAGAAATAATAAGGAGTTACTTTGCCCAACTTTATGCCAATAAATTTGATAACTTAAGTGAAATGGATGACTTCCTCCAAAAATATAGGCTCCCTAGATTAACAGAGGAGGAAATAAATTGCTTAAATAGTCCCATTTCAGAAAAAGAAATAGAACAAGCTATTAATCAACTCCCCAGGAAAAAATCCCAAGGACCAGATGGATTCACATGTGAATTCTACCAAACATTTAAAGAACAATTAGCCCCAATGTTATATAAATTATTTGAAAAAATAGGGGACGAAGGAGTCCTACCAAACTCCTTTTATGACACAGACATGGTACTGATACCTAAACCAGGTAGAGTGAAAACTGAGAAAGAAAGTTATAGACCAATTTCCTTAATGAATATTGATGCTAAAATTTTAAATAAGATATTAGCAAAAAGACTTCAGAAAATCATCTCCAGGATAATACACTATGTTCAAGTAGGATTTATTCCAGGAATGCAGGGCTGGTTTAATATTAGGAAAACTATTAATGTCATTGACCATATTAATAATCAAATTAATAAGAACCATATGATCATCTCAATAGATGCAGAAAAAGCATTTGACAAAATCCAACATCCATTCCTACTAAAAACTCTTGAGACTATAGGAATAAATGGACTATTCCTTAGAATAATCAGGAGCATATATTTAAGACCGTCAGTAAGCATAATATGCAATAGAAATAAACTACAACCTTTCCCAGTAAGATCAGGAGTGAAACAAGGTTGCCCACTATCACCATTACTATTCAATATAGTACTAGAAACGCTAGCCTCGGCAATAAGAGCCGAGAAAGAGATTCAAGGAATTAGAGTAGGAAATGAGGAAATCAAACTATCACTTTTTGCAGATGACATGATGGTATACTTAGAGAACCCCAAAGACTCTGCTAAAAAGCTACTAGAAATAATTCAAAATTTCAGCAAAGTGGCAGGATACAAAATAAATCCACATAAATCCTCAGAATTTTTATATATTACTAACAAAATGCAACAGCAAGAGATACAAAGAGAAATTCCATTCCAAACAAATGTTGAGAGTATAAAGTATTTGGGAATTCATCTACCAAAGAAAAGTCAGGAATTATATGAGAAAAATTACAAAACACTTGCCACAAAAATAAAGTCAGATTTAAATAATTGGAAAGACATTCAGTGCTCTTGGATAGGCCGAGCGAATATAATACAGATGACAATACTCCCCAAACTAATCTATTTATTTAGTGCTATACCAATCAGACTCCCAAGAAACTATTTCAATGACCTAGAAAAAATAACAACAAAATTCATATGGAAGAATAAAAGGTCGAGAATTGCAAGGGATGTAATGAAAAATAACTCAGAGGAAGGTGATCTAAGTGTACCTGATCTAAAGCTATATTATATAGCAGCAGTCACCAAAACCATTTGGTAATGGCTAAGAAATAGACCTGTAGATCAGTGGAACAGATTAGATACAAAGGACAAAAAAGGGTACATCTATAGCAATCTAATCTTTGACAAACCCAAAGATACCAACATTAGGGATAAAAATTCATTATTTGGAAAAAACTGTTGGGAAAACTGGAAATTAGTATGGCAGAAATTAGATATGGATCCACACATAACACCATATACCAAGATAAGATCAAAATGGGTCCATGACTTAGGCATAAAGAATGAGATCATAAATAGATTAGAGGAACAGAGGATAGTCTACCTCTCAGACCTATGGAGGAGGAAGGAATTTATGACCAGAGGAGAACTAGAGATCATTATTGATCACAAAATAGAAGATTTCGATTACATCAAACTAAAAAGTTTCTGTACAAATAATACTAATGCAAACAAGATTAGAAGGGAAGTAACAAACTGCGAAAATATTTTTAAAAGCAAAGGCTCTGACAAAGGTCTCACTTCCAAAATATATAAAGAACTGACCCTAATTTATAAGAAATCGAACCATTCTCCAATTGATAAATGGTCAAAGGATATGAACAGACAATTCTCAGATGAAGAAATTGAAAATATATCCACTCACATGAAAGAGTGTTCCAAATCACTACTGATTAGAGAAATGCAAATTAAGACAACTCTGAGATACCACTACACACCTGTCAGATTGGCTAAGATGACAGGAACAAATAATGATGAATGTTGGAGAGGATGTGGGAAAATTGGGACACTAATACATTGCTGGTGGAGTTGTGAGAGAATCCAGCCATTCTGGAGAGCAATTTGGAACTATGCCCAAAAAGTTATCAAACTGTGCATACTCTTTGACCCAGCAGTGCTACTACTGGGCTTATATCCCAAAGAAATACTAAAGAGCGGAAAGAGACAGATATGTGCCAAAATGTTTGTGGCAGCTCTTTTTGTTGTAGCTAGAAACTGGAAGATGAATGGATGTCCATCAGTTGGAGAATGGTTGGGGAAATTATGGTATATGAAGGTTATGGAATATTATTGCTCTGTAAGAAATGACCAGCAGGAGGAATACAGAGAGGCCTGGAGAGACTTACATCAACTGATGCTGAGTGAAATGAGCAGAACCAGAAGATCACTGTACACTTCAACAACAACACTGTATGAGGATGTATTCTGATGGAAGTGGAAATCTTCAACATAAAGAAGAGCCAACTCACTTCCAGTTGATTAATGATGGACAGAGGTAGCTACACCCAGAGAAGAAACACTGGGAAATGAATGTAAATTGTTAACACTAATATCTGTCTGCCCAGGTTACATGTACCTTCTGATCCTAATGCTTATTGTGCAACAAGAAAATGGTATTTACACACATGTATTGTATCTAGGTTATAATGTAACACAAGTAAAATGTATGGGATTGCCTGTCATTGGGGGGAGGGAGTAGAGGGAAGGGGGGGATAATTTGGAAAAATGAATACAAGGGGTAATGTTATAAAAAATATATAATAAAAAAAAGGATAGATGGAATTCATTTATTTCATTAAATGTCTATCTTTTTTCCCTGAAAAACGATTCTCATTTTTGCTGGGTAAGTTATTCTTGGTTTCATACCAAGTTCCTTAGCCTTTCAGAATATCATATCCATTCCTTTAATGTGGACACTGCTAGATCCTGGGTTATCCTTATTGTGGCTCCTCCATATATTAATCACTTTTTTCTAGCAGCTTCCAATATATATATATATATATATATATATTTTTGTCTGATGGTTCTTGAACTTGGCCACTATATTTCTTGGCATTTTGATTTTAGGGTCCCTTTCAGTAGGTGATAGATGAATTTTTTCAATGTCTATTTTGCCCTCTAGTTTCAAAATGACTGAGCAGTTCTCTTTGATAATTTACAGGAAAATAGTGTCCAATCTCTTTTTTTCCCCACATTTTTCAGGGAATCCGATTATTCTCAAATTGTCTCCCTGGATTTGTTTTCCAAGTCTGTTGTCTTTCCAATAAGGTACTTGACATTCTTTTCAATTGCTTCATTTTTCTGGTTTTGCTTGACTACTACTTGGTTTCTCCTTGAGTCATTCATTTCTACTTGGTCGAGTCTAATTTTCAATGATGTATTTTCTTCATTCACTTTTTTTGTATCTTATTGTAATTGTCCAATTGAGTTTTTATCCTCTATGGATTTTTTTCCACTTCATCAATTTTATTTTTTAGAGAGCTGTTTTCTTTTTCCTACTCACTAATTTTATTTCTCAATGATTTGTTTTTTTTTATCCCCTCTGTCTTTTAATGCATGGGATAATTTCTCCAGAGTCTCTTGCCAAGCTTCCCTTTTTTCCCTCCATTTCTCTTCTATCTCTCTTGTGAGAGCCTTTTTGATTTCCTCTATGAGAGTTTTGTGTATTGATGAGCAGATCATAGCCCTCTTAGGGGATTCCTCTGGAGACAGTCTGCTTTTAGTCTCCTCAGGGTTTGAAGTCTACTCTCTATCCATACAGAAACTGTCAATTGTTAGAGCCCTTTTAAATTTTTTATTCATTTTGTCAGAGCGGGAAACTAAGAAAACAAATTCACAAGGGAAACAATTGGTATGTTTCTGTGTGGGGGGATGGGGCTGGATTGTGTTACCAGGCTTCCTCTACAGACTACTCAAGACAGCAGCTAGGCACTAGCAGGAAAGTGATGGCTGTGCTGTGTCTGTGCTCTGAGGTTCTATGAAGGTGCTGATTCACAGAGTGTGGGTGGGAGTAGCCTGGTCCAGAGAGACGCTAGCTTTCTGGGGTTTTATTCTATACTTCCAGTGTTTATACCTTCTCTGCTGCTCCTGGCTTGCAGACAAAACTGAATATCCACACTGGGTTAAAAGTCATTTTGCATAAACGGAAATGATCATACCCCTCCCTCCTTGAGTCAGAGCAGTGTGAGCATTTTGGCACATACAGGTCCCTTTCCCCTCCTCAGTATTTCCTTGGGATATAAGCCTAATAGCAGCAATGCTGGATCAAAGGGTATGCACAGTTTGATAACTTTTTGGGCATAGTTCCAAATTGCTCTCCAGAATGGTTGGATTCTTTCACAACTCCACCAACAATATATTAGTGTCCCAGTTTTCCCACATCCCCTCCAACATTCATCATTATTTGTTCCTGTCACCTTAGCCAATCTGACAGGTGTGTAGTGGTATCTCAAAGTTGTCTTAATTTGCATTTCTCTGATCAGTAGTGATTTGGAACACTCTTTCATATGAGTGGATATAGTTTCAATTTCATCATCTGAGAATTGTCTGTTCATATCCTTTGACCATTTATCAATTGGAGAATGGTTTGATTTCTTATAAATTAGGGTCAGTTCTCTATATATTTTGGAAATGAGACCTTTATCAGAACCTTTAACTTTAAAAATATTTTCCCAATTTGTTACTTCCCTTCTAAGCTTGTTTGCATTAGTATTGTTTGTACAGAAACTTTTTAGTTTGATGTAATCAAAATCTTATATTTTGTGATCAATAATGATCTCTAGTTCTCCTCTGGTCATAAATTCCTTCCTCCAACACAGGTCTGAGAGGTAGACTATACTCTGTTCCTCTAATCTATTTATGATCTCATTCTTTATGCCTAAATCATGGACCCATCTTGATCTTATCTTGGTATATGTGTTAAGTGTGGGCCCATATCTAATTTCTGGCATACTAGTTTCCAGTTTTCCCAACAGTTTTTTTCAAATAATGACTTTTTATCCCTAATGTTGGTATCTTTGGGTTTGTCAAAGACTAGATTGCTATAGATGTACACTTTTTTGTCCTTTGTACCTAATCTGTTCCACTGATCAACTGGTCTATTTCTTAGCCAATACCAAATGGTTTTGGTGACTTCTGCTATATAATATAGCTTTAGACCAGATAAACCTAGACCACCTTCATCTGACTTTTTTTTCATTAGTTCCCTTGCAATTCTCGACCTTTTATTCTTCCATATGAATTTTGTTGTTATTTTTCCTAGGTCATTAAAATAGTTTCTTGGGAGTCTGATTGGTATAGAACTAAATAAATAGATTAGTTTGGGGAGTATTGTCATCTTCATTATATTTGCTTGGCCTATCCAAGAGCACTTAATGTCTTTCCAATTATTTAAATGTGACTTTATTTTTGTGGTAAGTGTTTCATAGTTTTTCTCATATAATTCCTGACTATTCTTTGGTAGATGTATTTCCAAACATTTTATACTCTCAACATTTGTTTGTAATGGAATTTCTCTTGTTTCACTCCTGATCTTACTGGGAAAGGTTCCAGTTTATATCTATTGCATATTATGCTTAATGAGGGTCATAAATATATACTCCTGATTATTTTAAGGAATAGTCCAATTATTCCTATACTCTCAAGCGTTTTTAGTAGGAATGCATGTTGGATTTTATCAAATGCTTTTTCTGCATCTATTGAGATGATCATATGTTTTTTTTTTAAATTTGATTATTACTATGGTCAATTATACTAATAGTTTTCCTATTATTACAACAGCCCTGCATTCCTGGTATAAATCCTACTTGAACATAGTGTATTATCCTGGGAATAATTTTCTTAAGTTATTTTGCTAATATCTTATTTAAAATTTTAGCATCAATATTCATTAAGCAAAATGGTCTATAATTTTCTTTCTCAGTTTTCAATATACCTGGTTTAGGTATCAGTGCCATGTCTGTTTCATAACAGGAGTTTGGTAAGACTCCTTCATCCCCTGTTTTTTCAAATAGTTTATATAACATTGGGGCTAATAGTTCTTTTAATGTTTGGTAGAATTCACATGTAAATCCATCTGGTCATGGGGATTTTTTCCTGGGGAGTTGATTAATAGCTTGTTCTATTTCTTTTTCTGAAATGGGACTATTCCTCTGTTAATCTAGGAAGCTTATATTTTTGGAGAAAGTCATCCATTTCACTTAAGTTATCAAATTTTTTGGCATAAAGTTGGGCAAAGTAACTCCTTATTATTTCTCTAATTTCCTCTTCATTGGTGGAAAGATCCCCCTTTTAATTTGTAAGATTAACAATTTGATTTTCCTCTTTCCTTTTTCCCGATCAGATTTACCAAAGGTTTATCTATTTTATTGGCTTTTTCATAAAACCAACTCTTGGTTTTATTTATTAATTCAATACTTTTTTTTTTACTTTCAATATTATTGATTTCTCCTTTTAATTTTTGTATTTCAAGTTTAATTTTTGGTTGAGGGTTTTTAATTTGGTCTTTTTCTAGCTTTTTAATTTGCAGGCCCATTTCGTTAATATTCTCTTTCTCTATTTTGTTCAAATAAGCCTATAAGATATAAAATTTCCCCTTATTACCACTTTAGTTGCATCCCACAGATTTTGGTATGATGTCTCATCATTGTCATTATCTTGGGTGAAATTATTAATTGTTTCTATAATTTGCTGTTTCACCAAGTCATTCTTTAAGATGAGATTATTCAGTTTCCAATTACTTTTTGGTCTATTTACCCCAAACTTCTTACTGAATGTAGCTTTTATTGCATTCTGATCTGAGAAGAAGGCATTTATAATTTCTTCTTTCCTACATTTAATTTTGAGATCTTTATTTCCTAATATATGGTCAATATTTGTATAAGATCCATGAACTGCTGAGAAGAAAGTATATTCCTTTCTATTGCCATTCAGTTTTCTCCAAAGGTCTATCATACCTAGTTTTTTTTTTTTTTTTTTTTTTTTTAATTCTATTTACTTTTTTAATTTCTTTCTTATTTGTTTTGTGGTTTGATTTGTCTAAATCTGAGAATGAAAGGTTGAGATCTCCCATTATTATAGTTTTACTGTCAATTTCTTCTTGTAATTCTCTTAACTTTTCCTTTAGAAAGTTATATGCTATACCACTTGGTGCATATATGTTTACTATTGATATGGCTTCATTGTTTATGCTACCTTTTAGCAGGATATAGTTTCCTTCCTTATCTCTTTTAACTAGATCAACTTCTGCTTTTGCTTGGTCTGAGATAAGGATGGCTACCCCTGCTTTTTTGGATTTACCTGAAGCATAATAGATTCTGCTCCAACCTTTTACCTTTAATCTATATGTATCTCCCTGCTTTAAGTGTGTTTCCTGGAAACAATATATTGTAGGGTTCTGATTTTTGATCCAGTCTGCTTTCTCCATTTGATGGGAGCATTCATCCCATTCACATTTACAGTTAAAATGACTAATTCTGTATTTCCTGCCATCATATTGTCCCCAGATTATGCTTTTTCCCTTGACCCCCCTGAACCCCTTCAAAAATATTTAATTTATAGACCCCACTTGTGATGCACAGCCCTCCCTTTTTTTAGTACTCCTCCCCCCTCCTTCCAAGTCCCTTCCCTTATTCCCCTTTTCCTTTTTCCTTTTCCTCTCCCTCCTTTTAATGAGGTGAGAGAGAATTCTCTGAAAAACAAATATGTCAATTATTTACTCTTTGAGCCTCTTCTGATCAGAGTAAGATTCACACAATGTTTCTCCCCCTCTCTAAATTCCCTCAGATATGGTATATTTTCTATGCCTCTTCCTGGGATGTAGTTTCCCTCTTTTTATCACTCCTTCCCCTTTTTTTGATATTACCCCCTTCCCTTCACTATTCCCCCCTTTTTATATCAGTAAAATCAAATTATCCATGCGGACTTTCTATATAGACACAACATAGATACAGTTCTCAAGGGTTTTGTGTACCTTTTTCTGTTTCTCTTCTGTCTTGTGGATGTAGATCAAATTTTTTGTTTAAGTCTGTTTTTTTTTTGTTTGTTTGTTTGTTTTTGTTTTTTTTTTTCCTTAGAAACAAATGGAATTCCTGTTTCATTGAATGACCATCTTCTTCCGTGGAAGAAAATGCTAAACTTAGCTGGGTAGTTTATTCTTGGTTGCAATCCTTGAACTTTTGCCTTTCAGAATATCAGGTTCCAGGCCCTTCAATCTTTTAATGTGGAGGCAGCCAGATCTTGAGTGACCCTTATTGTGGCCCCTTGATATTTGAATTGATTTTTTCTAGCTGCTTGCAATATTCTTTCCTTTGTATGTTAATTCTGCAGCTTAGCCACAATATTCCGTGGAGTTTTGGGGGGGTTTTTAGGGTCTTTTTTAGAAGGTGTTCGATGAATTCTTTTGACTTCTATTTTCCCTTCTGTTTCTACTATCTCTGCACAGTTCTATTTGATGATTTCCTATAAAATAGAATCTAGGCTTTTTTTTTTCCTCATAGTTTTCAGGAAGTCCAATGATCTTCAGATTATCTCTTCTAGATCTATTTTCCAGGTCTATAGATTTTCCCAGTAAGTATTTGATGTTAGTCTCCAGTTTTTCATTTTTTTTTTTTGTTTTGTTTTGTTTGACTGATTCTTGGGTTCTCAATGAATCATTCATTTCTATTTGTTCCATCCTGATTTTTAAGGAGTTATTTTCTTCATTCACATTTTTTAGTTCTTTTTGTATATGCCCAATTGAGTTTTTAAATGAATTATTTTGCTCTATTGAATTTTTTTCCATTTCCCTAATTTTTTTTAGAGAATTATTTTCTTTTTCCAATTCATAAATCCTATTTCTTGAGAATTTTTTTATCTTTTCCAATTCTGAAATCCTACTTTCCTGTGATTTTGTAACTTTTTCTAATTCGCAAATTTTGTTTCCCTGAATCTCTGTGAATTCTTTATTTTTTACAACTCCAATTTCAGGATGTTGTTATTTTCTATCATTGCTTCTCTTTCCTTTCCCCATTTTTCTTCAAATTCTCTTAATTTTTTAATAGTCTCTTCTAGGAGAGAGTTATGTGATGGTGGGCAGGTAACATTCCCCTTTAGGCTGTTATCTGCTGACTCTCTGCTATTAACTTCCTTGGGGTTGGATACCCGCTCTTTCTCTGTGTAGAAGGAATCAATAGTGCTCTTTAGCTTTTTACTCATATTTAAAAAATCTTTTGGGGTCAGTTCTTGGGGTAAGAAATTGTTTATGTATTTATTTACCAGCTTCCTCCCAGAGCAGATGGATGCAGCAGCTCCTGTGTCTGAGCTAAGAGAGAGCTCTGGGAGAGAGTTCCCCTTCCCCTCCCTGGGAGAGCCTCAGAGGTGATTAGTATGGCTGTGGCTATGCTGTGAGGGTTGCCCAGTGAAGGACCCCGCTGTGTGTCCTAGAGACTTCTCTGAGGTTTAAGACTGAACAGAAAGGTGACACAAATCCCAGCCAGTGCGTCCTGTGTGGCGTGGATATCAGCAGCTGAAGTGAAAATCCCCTGCACTCAAACTGGAAGTGTCTGCCCAGAAACCGTGGTCCCTATTTCTAAGGTTCCACTTCTCTGGGACTTTTGAGGCTGAGTTCTACAGCCTCCAGCCAAGCCAGGCACCATGTGAATTATATGTTGCCTTGGGCTGTGTCCCCGCTTTTCAAGCTCTTAACTACCCCAAGGTGAAGCTCTGGACAGCAGATGGATGCTTCATAGCCATGATGAGATCTGTTAGGTCACTTCCGGATTGGAGTGGTTCTAGGATCTGGCTTTATATTTTAAAGTGGCTTGATTTCTCTTCTGAACTGCTGTTTTATAAGCAGAGAAGAGCTAATAGCCTGTTCCAGATTCTTCTATCTCAGTGGCTTCTCTGATCCCAGAGTTCTCCCCAGCTTGATCGGTGCAGTGTGCTAGCACCCTCTCTGTGCTGGCCTTTTTTTTCCTCCCCTGGGAACCAACCTTTTCTGTTGAAACTCCAGATTCTCTTCAGCTGGTAAGTTGTGCTTCCAGTACTTGTGGTTTCTATCAGTCCAGCATTATTTTTGAGACGGATTTAACTAATTGGTAGTGAGGAAAGAAGGGAGCTCACAAAATCGTGTGTATCTTCTCCGCCATCTTGGCTCTGTCTATTTATTAGAATCTTGAAAAATGAATCATTCTGTTCTGTTAACCAAAGCTCGAAGCAGGAGGGCTACTCCCTTGAGAGTGGTCACAGCTTTTATACATTTTAGACAATGAACCCCCAAAATTCCATCTTCTATATGTTGTGAGTCTTTACATAAGTCTCCATTCCCCTATTTGGTCAGTGGAATGCAGTAGATAATGTGGTGTATAGCTTCTTTGGCCACATATACTTTTTATCCTTTCTTTGGACAATGGAATATAGTCCAGGACTTATCAAAAATCATATGACTCTGGAGAAGCTGAAACTGAGGCCTTAATGCCTCAATTAATTTAGCTAACAGTACTTATCAATATATGCTTGATCTGTAAGTTCTTCACCTTTTCCACCCAATTTTATAATCACTGATGGACAGATTGTTATAATAATAGCACTCCAAAGTCAGAGGGTGGGATGGGGGACACCTTGGGATTCCTTATTCTAAAGCCAGAAGATTTTAGAATCATTGACAGATTGTTAGAACAGAAACACTCGAAGATAAGGAGGGAAAAAAAAACCTCCTTATTGCTGTTACCCTTAGAAGCTATACTCCATCAATACTACAGTATGGAATAGTACATCAAAGTTATTGCCTAGAGTCAGGAAGACAGGCTCAAATCTTGCCTCTTTCAATAATTTCACATATGTTCATGAATGACTTTTAGGGACCCCAGGCAATTCTGAGATAGAGTGAGGAAAGTTCTGGTTGGAGGAGTTATAAATCCTGGCTCTCTTACATACTACTTCTTATATGACCCATATTCATTTTGGGGCCTCAGTTTCTTCATTTATAAAATGTATATATTAAGCTAAATGATTTCTAAGGAATTTCCAGCTTTAAATCTATGGTATCATAATCTAATGAGTCATAGTTTTCTATTTTGTAATAGTGGAAGGAGTTCTCAGACAGAAGGCTCCTGTAAGCATACAGATAACACTTTTCTACCTCATAGTATTGGTGGAGAAAAAGCATTCTGTAAGTCTAGAGAAATGTGAGCTTTTTTTGTTCTGATTAATTAGACTATAAGAGGAAAGCAATAAACACTAATCTATAAGGTAGATCATTAAGGAGCTTTGTTTCCAAGCATGGTTTTTAAGTTGTTACATTTTTTGCAGCAACAGGTTACAATCATCTCAAAAGAAAAGAAGCCCTTCTGATGATTTACTTTTTTTTTTTTTTTTTTTTTCAGTACCTTGGTTACTTCTATGGTGTAGCTCTAGTGGAAGAGAAATGAGATATGTCTCTTTAAACTGATACTAAGATTTGCATGAAATCCTCTGATTGTCCTATTTTATATAACAAAAGCAAGTCAGTATAAGTTCAATCCTTGTTGAATGTAAAATTAGGGTCCTCAAGAACTTTTAACTTACCTGCAAAATAAATAAATAAATACAATTTATGATCTGAGATTGAAATTTTAAGGAGTCACACCTGCTTTAAAAAATCTGTTTGTGTTCAATTATCTTTGAAAAACAATTTAACTTCTTTCTTTTGTCTTCCTTCTTTGCTCTTCCTTTTCTTTTTTCCTCACTTCCCTTTCCTCCCCTTTTCTTCCTCCCTCCCTCCTTCCCTCTCTCTCTCCTTTGGTCCTTCATCTCTCAATTTCTTACCTTACCTTGCTATTAGTGGGGAAAAACAAAACAATGAGAGGGAAACAGAGACAGTGAAACAAAGAGGGGGGAGAAGAGAGAAAGGGGAAAGGGAGAGGAAGGGGAAAAGGAGAAGGAGGAGAGGGACAGGGACAGGTTCAGGGACAGGGAGAAGGAGAGTGTTCAAATCAGAGGCTCTGGGTTCAGATCCCAATTCAGCTACTTACCACCTTATTTACAGACAAATTTTAAGTGCTCTGGGCTTCATTGTTCTTCATCTGTAAAACGAGGATATTTTGGATCAGAATGATCTATAAGTCCCTTCCAGCTCTGCATCATCGGGCCATCAGCTCAGTGCAGAACAACTGTACCCTGGACACTACTGGACTCAGCAGAAAGCTAGGGAAACAGGGCTGGGAGATGTGGGAGACATGATGCTGTCCTGTGACAACAATGATACTATCTTGCATAGTTCTCATCGTACCAATCCACTAGGGAGCTGATAGATTTCTTACTTCTTAAATAGGACAGTTCAGTTCAGAGAGACACAAAGTAAAACACACACACACACACACACACATACACACACACACACAGCAACAGAAACAAAGAGAAAGAAAGAGACAGAGATAGACATAGAGATAATGACAGAGAAACAGACAGAAAGAGAAACAAAGAGAAGTGAGAGAGTATGAGTGTGTAGTTAAAAAGAAACATACAACACATGTAAAATGTATGGGATTGCCTGTCAACTAGGGGAGGGAGTAGAGGGAGGGAGGGGATAATTTGGAAAAATGATTACAAGGGATAATGTTATAAAAAAATTACTCATGCATATATACTGTCAAAAAATTATAATAAAGTGACTGTTTTCAATAAAAATAAATAAATAAAAAATAAAAAGAAACATACACATCTGGGTATATGTGTATATATATATATATATATATATATATATATATATATACATACATATATATATATGTATATTATATATATGTATATTATATATATGTATATTATATATATATGTGTGTATGTGTGTGTGTATATATATACACATATATGTGTGTGTTTATATATATATATATATATATATATATATATATATGTAGTATATACTTGTTGTTCAGTTGTTTTAGTAGGCCATTACCCCATCTGGAGTTTTCTTGGCAAAGATACTGGAGTGGTTTGTCATTTCTTTTTCAGCGAATCCATTTTGTGAAACATGCATATGTATATACATATGTGTGTATATATATATATATATATGTATATTTATATACACAAATGTTTGTGAATATATGTACATGCAATATTTTTTCTCTGAATTCAAGCATTTCCTCTTGGTCAGCAGTTTCTACCCTTATAATTTAACAATGCTCTGAAAAGTGGAATGTTCTAAGCCTTGCTCTCATAAACTTTTTTAAAGATTCAAAAGAGGACTGCAGTGTCTAGTGCAAATGTTTATTATATGTTAGCCATTTTTTGGCTAGTGCTGTTTTTGGTAAGTGCTGTTAAAACATTTTGACTAACCCCAAGCTCATCTCCCTTTTACTGTCATGTCTGAAAAATACATTGAGAATGCTAAATGTCAAAGGGATAAAAACATTTTCAATAGTTTGTCTCAATTTGTACTTAAATTCCAGCCACTGTTTTTCAGAATGAGTGTCCTGTGATTTTTGTTTCAGCCTTTCTATCTTCTCTCCTCATCACAATAAAATAAAACATTTCCTTTTAAGAGCAGAGATTGTTATCCTTCTTTGGATTCTGAGGCTGGTTAGGAAAATAAAATAAAAGAACTTGTAAGTTTCACTTTGAGAAAGTTTACTATAACTCCTGTTCTCAAGTGAGTAAAACACAGAATAAAGCAAGGAATTACTATAATGTTTGTTATGCCTTTCAGGCCTTATGATATAGAGAGTAAAGCTAGAGGGTTAGCCTTGGATATAAGCCCAAGGCTCAAGTCCTGCCTCTGACAATTTGTAGTTTTGTGTCCTTGGGCAAGGACACAAACTCAGACTCTCTGTTTTCTAAGCAATGATCAAAGATTGTAAGGTACAAAAGAGTTGTTGGACAGATCTTCCTCACTAGGAGTTATAGAACAGGATGAAATCATAAGTGGTACCAAAAATGTATGCCATTGACATGTGCATTTGATAACAGAAATGTGGTAACTATGTAACTACATGCATGGTTGGTGACAATTACTTTGCTCTAAGAAGATATCTTAATATGGTTATTTAATTTTTTTTTCCATTCAACACAAGAAAGAGACAAAAATTATCTGACCTATTTATACATAGGAAGCACTGAAAGGACAAGCAACTGCAGTCAAGTAAGATCTGGTCTCTTGCATGAACTGATGCTGAGTGAAATAAGCAGAACCAGAAGATCACTATACACTTCAACAACAATACTGTATGAAGATGTATTCTGATGGAAGTGGATATCTTCAACATAAAGAAGATCCAACTCACTTCCAGCTGATCAATGATGGACAGAAACAACTACACCCAGAGAAGGAACACTGGGAATTGAATGTAAAATATTAGCACTACTGTCTATCTACCCAGGTTACTTATACCTTCGGAATCCAATTCTTAATGTGCAACAAGAAAATTGGATTTACACACATATATTATATCTAGCTTATACTGTAAAATATGTAAAATGTATGAGATTGCCTGTCATCTAGGAGTGGGAGTAGAGAGAGGGAGGGGAAAATCTGGAAAAATGAATATAAGGGATAATGTTATAAAAAAAAAGTACTCATGCATGTATACTGTCAAAAAATGTATAATTATAAAATTAATTTTAAAAAAAAGTAAGATCTGGTCTCAGATACAAAAGAACCTGGATTCAAGTCCACAATTTGACTAATATTATCTGAGTAACACTTCTCAAGACATTTAATCTTTCTGGGATCGCAGACAACTAACACTATAAATTATAGAGCAGTGACTTACAGATATAAGTGGAAGGTGTTTTCTAGTTGAAATTTCCTGATTGATTTCAGTTGCAATCAAAAGCAGGAATTTTTCAAATTATACCACTAAGTTAGATAATCTTAATGTTTTCATTTATTTTTAATAGCATGAGGAAAATTGTTTTGGAGACAAGTTAAGGAAGTAAACTTGACTCTACTTGCCTTTGATAAACACTGCTATTGATAATTGCATAAGAGATAGCCTATCAGTAATATCATTATCAATATAATCATAAAGTATCAGTGAAAAGAAAGGGAAAAGTTAACTGGTATATCCATCCCACCTGTTTTATTTTTATTAAAAAAAAAAAAGACATAACACTTTGTTATTTATAGAGAACATTAGTAAGCCACAGGACAGTAATATTATAAAATTTGAGTGCCTATTCAGATATCTTGAATAAAGAAGATTATTTATATTAGGGCATCAAATAATGCCAATAAGCCCATCTGATGCTTACATATTACTAAAGGTTTTAAGCAGGTGATTAAGAAGTTAAGCAGGATCTATCCCCAGTTTAGTGACATTCTGTCAACAAACAGGGTGAGATCCAAAGGCTGCACAGAAGAGCCTGCCTTTTAACTTTCCAGGTCAGGCTATTTCTGTCTGTCAGACAAATACAATAGGAATTACTCAATTTAACACCATTTCAGTTCTAATTGAATTCCATTTGCTAAATTCTGAATAAATACATTACAACTGCTACTTCGGTCAAACAGAGAAATAGCCATCTTTTAATGACTCCCCTGTGGATTGAATGCCTATTCTATCCGTTAGAATAATGATTCCTACATCAGTGGAATATATTTAAAGGATAATGGTTATTTAAACATGCCAAGTCTTTATGGAGTAGATAAGTATTTTAATTTGCATTTATGAAAATCAAAAACCTATGCAAAGCAGTTGCCACTTTTTCAACACTTAAAGATATTGGTGCTAAGTACCACCCCTCCCTCACCAAAAAAAAAAAAAAAAGAAAAGAAAAAAGAAAATTCAGAGATATGAGAAGAAAGCTGGCCAGATGTAAAATAAATCATAGTGAATAATGAAAATAAAAATATCTTACATTTACATATATTTTAGGAGTTGAAAAGTGCATTACATTATATACCCTGTTTGATTCTCAAGCAATCTAATGAAATACATATATTTGCCATTTTCTTTTAATATTTAAAGTCACTCCCTCTCTTTAAAAGTTAAAAATAATTAAAAACCTCTAAACTCAGATTAATTTATTCCATTACTTAATCTTTCTTTGTTAATTAAACTTTATTGTATTTCTATTACAGGGTAGGAGTTTACAGGTTTTAATATTTTGTTAATTTTTTAAATTACAAAAATGTATCAAATGCTTCTATTATTGAATGTTAATCTTTACATATATATATATATATGTATATATATATATATATATATATATATATATATATATATATATATACATACATACATACACACACACACACACACACACATATATATATATATCATTAGTCTCAGGCTTACGGGGTTTATCATCTTCGCTTGCATCTTGAGCTCCTTTTTAAATTTTTTTCAGATAGCTTATTCTGCTCCCTTCTGTACTTCATAATGATTGCTTGTATTATTTGAATTTCCTTTCCTTTATGTTGAAGGGTCTTTCTCCTGACTATACAATGTATTGTCTGTTATTGGAAGTATAAAATTTAACTGATATGTATTTTGTAATTTGAAGCCAGGAATGTATAAACATGAGTTTATACATATGTATATGTGTATATATGTATATAACTTTCTCCAAATACATAACACAATCTGGACCACAGATTCTTAAACGGTGGACCACAACATCATATGGAGTCTCATAGCTAAATGCAGGAATCATGAAATTATGATTTATTATCAATAAATGTTTGATTTCTAAATTTATTTTATATACCTATATACACAAAGGGTATATACCTATATACACAAAGGGGTTGAGAGTGAAAAAAGTTTAAGAGGCCTTGGTTAAGAAAGGAATTTTTATTGGCTTTTTTAGCCAACTTTTCTTGGTGGTTATGGGTCTCATCCATAAATTAAAATATTAAAAAATTAATGTGTACCTATGCATGTATGCAAAGATGTATGTATGCATATACATACTCATTTTCCCCTGTAGAGATGATTTGTAAATCCTTTCAATTTTTTTCTTTTATATAAAAGGTCTGAGCAATTTTATTGTATCATTTTCTACATCATGGTATTCAAGATTTTAAAAAATTATTATTACTATTTATTATGTTCTGGGAGACCTATGAACCTTGAATTTCTTCTGTATTTTCTATCTTTGAGATCAGACTTATATGGGAAACTTGTCTTCATCTTGTCACACTTATTTTTCAATCTCTTCTGCCTGAATGTCTTCCCACATCATTGTTTTAAATTTATTATTTTCTATTTTTCCTCTGTGTAGACACATCTAATCATGGACAAATTTTATTATTTTATAATCTGATAATTGTATTTCTGCTTTGAGAGCCATAAATTCTGAAATTTGTACCCGTCTATCTCAAACCACTTTCTTATTTCATGTTTTCTTGGAATTCTATAAGATTGTGGATTTCATCTGGAAATGGAATATTTTTTCTTTCCCTTATAATATTTCTTAAGAGATCACTGTATTCTTTCTGATCATTTCCATACAATTTTCTTTCTAATTTATGAATATTCTCTGATGACTTGTTTTTTGCTCTTGTTTCTTACTTGAAATAATACATGATTTTAAAGCTCTTAAGATCTTTAGTATTTCTGAGGGATTTGTTTTAAAATGTCCTCCCTTACTCCTTTCTTTTTTTTTTTTTTTCATTTTTCCCTCTGAGAAGTATACCATTAGGGCTGAACTATGAATCTCAGAATCCTACCTAGCTTGGGATTTGTGGCAAGAGTATTATTGGACAGAGGAACTAAGAAAATTGAGTTTCTATCCTACCTCAGATACAAGCTGTGTGATCATGGAGAAGTCATTCAATTCCTCTAAGCCTCAATTACTTTATCTGGAGATGATAACACTGTATTGGATTCTTTAAAGGATCAAATTATGCATATGTGTATTTATATGTATATATATAGATGTATAAAATTACATATATATTTCTATATAAATGTTCACTTTTAAGATTATTGTAATTGAAGGTACTCTATGATTTCCCCTAAAAAATCAGGTCTGTTTTTCTCTTCATGTTTAATTCTTCCCCAACTCATCATTAATGTGTTGTTGCATATGAACTGATGATTTGGCTCCATAGGCTGTCTATCCAAGTATATGCTATAGTCTGGACAATTGGCATTCTTCAAGCACTTTTTTTTTTCTTTATGGTTATGTATCTTATCCAGAAAGCTTTGCAATATTTATTGACTAGGTATAATTACCACAATTGCAACTATAAACAGATAAATATGAGGAACCTTGCCATCTATGTAGATTCATCTCTGATTTATTCCCCCTTCCATTATGAGGGGTAAACATTTTTGCCAACACTTCCTTTGTTAGACCTTATCTGATATTAATGATCCGTATCAACAAGTATTGTTATCTATTTTTTATATCACTCAAAGAAGGTTACATAATTTTGACATATAGATAGGGATACCCTTTTGGAGTTGAGCCTTTAAGTTAGCATTTTCTGAACTGAAAGAAAATGATGTTGTTGTGGTTATTGTTATATCTTTACCAAATGATAATCTCTGTGTAGTCTCATATTCTACATCATTCTATCCATAATATGATAGAAGATAATTGGTCTATTTTGGAATTTAACTTGCAAAAGTCTCCTTGTTACCTTTTAATTCTCTCAACAATGTTGGCCTTTATGACTACATAGATTATTTTCATTAAAAAAATTATGCTCATGGGAAAAGATGCATATGGATCTAAAAACATGGTGGAAAATATGCTTCCAGCATTAGAAATGAGAGGTCAAAGACTTAGTCTACTTAGAACCTTCCAATATTTATTATAAATACTTAATTTGAGAAATAATTCAGAAGGTGCTAGATAAGAGAACATTCAGTAACATAATAAACAATATTAAATTGAATATATTTCAACTGACAGAAAATATTTTAATAAAAGAATCATTAACAAATCACCTATCTACATAAAATAAAATAGAATATAAAAACATATCTGTAAGGGTCATTTAAATGAACAGCCACAGTGCAACAGGAGATTGAGTGGCTCAGAAGTAATCCCTGTGGATATAGGACTGCCCTGTGGGTGGGATCCTGGCCATATTGAGATAGCTTCATAATGGGTAACAGCTCTCTTGCTGGTTGGCTGTGTGTGTGAGACCTTGCAGGCCCTTTATAAGCCCACTGCAGGCAGCAAGTCTCTCTCTTTAACCTGGCTCCCTAGCCTGGGGTAGGTGAGCCAAGCTGTGGATAGCCGAGAGAGGCAAGGAGTTTCGTAGTGAACACATGGGTCTTCAGACCAGGGGTTCACTAGGGAGTTAACAAGTCAGGGCATTAAGTTAGAGCATTATGTGAGTAGGTATAATAAAGGCTTTTAAGTTTACACGTGGCTGTTCTTGAGCGTGTTATTGGTTATTAAACTACTATTCAAGAAATCATGGGCCAGAGACCTTTGAAGGCCTCAGAGGAGGCGAGCTGGGTAGAGTTGACACTGCAAAGGTCAGTGGTCAAAGATACTCTGTTGGGCCTAGGACAGACTGGTAATAGTAACTGCTAGGAGGGCATGTTATACATATCAAAACTAGAAAAAAATAATAAAATTAGAAAAAAGAGACTGCATATAAACAACTATAGCTTAGGTTATTTAAACAAGCTGCTTCATCAAAAATGGGACATATAAAGGAAATTACATGACTGCTAATAATGACTATGTCTGAAAAACATTAAACTAATATAAATCAATTCCTCAAATAAGTAACAGATAAGTACAGAAAACTTGTTTGTTGTTTGTTAAACCAGCAACTATTTTATTTCCTCATCTAATAGAAAGACCTGGCTATGAGCAATACATATTTACAATATAAAATGATTTGCAAGCCAATCTCCAATTTATAAATGGTGAAACGATATGAATAGACAATTCTCAGATGAAGAAATTGAAACTATTTTTAGTCATATGAAAACATGCTCCAAATGATTATTAATCAGAGAAATGCAAATTAATACAACTCTGAGATACCACTACAGACCTGTCAGATTGGCTAGAATAATAGGGAAAGGTGATGCAGAATGTTGGAGGGTATGTGGGAAAACAGGGACACTGATACATTGTTGGTGGAACTGTGAATACATCCAGCCATTCTGGACAGCAATTTGTAACTATGCTCAAAAAGTTATCAAATTGTGCATACTCTTTGACCCAGCAGTGTTGCTACTGGGTTTGTATCCCAAGTAGATCTTAAAGAATGGAAAGGGACTTGTATGTGCAAGAATGTTTGCGGCAGCCCTCTTTGTGGTGGCCAGAAACTGGAAACTACGTGGATGCTCATCAATTTATTGGCTGAATAAATTGTGGTATATTAATATTATGGAATATTATTGTTCTGTAAGAAATGATCAACAGGATGATTTCAGAAAGGCCTGGAGAGACTTACATGAACTGATGCTAAGTGAAATGAGCAGGACCAGGAAATCGTTGTATACTTCAACAACAATACTATATGATGATCAATTCTGATGGATGTGGCCATTTTCAACAATGAGATGAACCAAATCAGTTCCACTAGAGCAGTAATGAACTGAACCAGCTATACCTAGCAAAAGAACTCTAGGAGAGGATTATGAACCACTACATAAAATTTCCAGTCCCTCTAACTTTGACTGCCTGCATTTTGGATTTCCTTCACAAGCTATTTGTACACTATTTTAAAGTCTGATTCCTTTTGCACTGCAAAACAACTGTTTGGTCATGTATACATATATTGTATTTAATTTATATTTAACATATTTAACATGTATTAGTCAACCTGCCATGGGGAGGAGAGGGGAAAATTAGAACAAAAAGTCTGGCAATTGTTAGTGTTGTAAAATTACCCATGCATATATATGGTAAATAAATCTATTAAAAAAGAATATAAAATGATTTGTAAAAATTTAGACAGGATTATGGTACTAGATTATAAGCAGCATAACCTCAAAAACAAAAAACAAAAAAAATACAGCAGAAAAAATAAATTTGAACAAAATTTGACATGAGACACAACTAAGAAATTTTAAAAAAGAATGTGATTAAAGATGTAGTCTATTGGACTTCCGGCCAAGATGGCGGCATGGAGGCAGACAGCTGCTTGAGCTCCTCGTTTTCTCTCAGAACTTACTTCATGACAAGCCTCTGACTTAATGCTTGACCCAGAAAGAAATCCACAAATAATCACCAAGAGAAGACATCCTTGAAAGTCGCCAGAAAAGGTCTGTGTTTGCTCGGGGGAGGGTCAATCAGACTGGGTGCAGACTGAGGGCAGGCAGCCAGAGCAAGACAGGCAGCTCACACAGCTCAGACCGGAGAGGGAGGGGTGTGATCTCTGCCATTTCTGTGAAAGGGCTTTTGCCCCAGTGTGGATGCTCCATCTTGGCAGCAAGCCAGGAGCAGCAGAGAGGGTGTAAACACTAGAGGTGAAGATTAAAACCCCAGAAAGCCAGCGTCTCTCAGAGCCCAGCCACTCCCAACCCCCACCTGGACTGACTCAGTGCATTCTCGGAGCCTCAGAGCGCAGACTCAGTACAGTCATTGCTGTTCTGTTAGTGGCTCTCTGTTAGGATTACTAAGTGAGAACTCAGGTTGTCTGGACAGTGACAAGGTGAGAATTCAGGTTTTCTGGACAATTACAAGGTGAGAACTCAGGTTGACTTGATAGAGGGGGCAAGCTCATTGGCTGGGGTGGTTCTTCCCAGAAGCCCTTGCATTATCCCACGCCCATTCTCTGGGAGGATAAAAGACACAATATTGGGCCTGGAGAGCAGATCGGCCTGGAGAAGGATAAGAGCTGGAGGAGATTCAGAGCCAGGATTCAAGAGAAAGACTCTGCATTGCATCAGGCTTGACGGGGCTCTCTGCAGGAAGGGAAGTCACTTCTAAGGACAAGAGTTAACAGCAACTACCTGGAGACAACGGTTCGTTACAGGAAGAAGAATCTGTCGGAGAGATTTGAGTAGAAGACACAGCAGATCTCTTCCCAGAGAGTAATCCGGCAGCTTCTGGAGACGACAGCTCGCTACATTTGGCGCCCAACGTGGGGCGAGGACTTTTGCTTAACCTGACAAGAAGAGCTAGACCAGACCTTCGCAATTTGGCGCCCGAACAGGGCAAACCCTCTCTCCCAGGCAGTCAACCCATCTAATTTCCTTCTATTTACCACTTTCTAAATCTCTTCTCATCATCTGACAATTACATTGGAGTTGTTTGCAATGGGCACAGCCCTGTTGGTTTAAAAGGCCTGTATTCTCCCCAAGTGTAATCCATTTTTGCAATCTGATTGCCTTTTGACTGACTTATCAGGTAATCCCTTTCTGCCATGTGATTGCTTCTCTGCTGATTGATTAAATCAGAGTCCTGGCCTTCTAAAGGTTCTTTGGGTATAACATCAGCTGCCATCATGCCCCAAGTCTTTTTTGCCTGGGGCCCTGGACCTGGGGCCCTCATCCCATTTCCCTGAATTATTCTACACTCTGATGCCCAATGGAGTCCTCTGTTGCATTTTGGACATGGGGTTTTAGGTCTTCTTTCACCCTGTCTTCTCACTATATCTCCATGCCTACATTGAGCTCTTAGAGCTCTCTGCTGCCCTACCCCCAGTCTGTAGAGGAAGCCGATTAATACCATCCAGCCCCATCCCCCCCAAAAAAAGACTAATTGTTTCTCTTGTCAGTTTGTTTTCTTTCATTCCTGCTCTGACAAAATGAACAAAAAATTCAAAAGGGCTCTAAACCTTTTGACAGCTTCTGTGTGGAGAGGGAGCAGACTTCAAATGCTGAGGAGACTAGGAACGGACTGTCCCCAGATGTATCCCCTGGGAGGGATATAAGCTGCTCCTCAATACAAAAGAACCTCATAGAGCAAATCAAAAAGGCTCTCACAAGAGATCTGGAAGAGAAATGGGAAAAGGAAAGGGAAGCTTGGCAAGAGAGCCTGGAGAAGTCATCCCATGCATTCAAAGACAGAGTGGATAAAGAAATCAAATCATTGAGAAACAAGATTAGTGAGCTGGAAAAGGTAAACAACTCCAAGGAAAACAGGATTAGTGAGCTGGAAAAGGTAAACAACTCCAAGTAAAACAGGATTAGTGAGCTGAAAAAAGAAATCAGCTCTCTAAAAAATAAAATGGATAAAATGGAAAAAAATTCCATAGAAGATGAAAACTCAATTGGACAATTACAAAGAGATATAAAAAAGTGAGTGAAGAAAATACATCATTGAAAATTAGACTGGAACAAGTAGAAATGAATGACTCAAGGAGAAACCAAGTAGTAGTCAAGCAAAACCAGAAAAATGAAACAATTGAAAAGAATGTCAAGTACCTTACCAGAAAGACAACAGACCTGGAAAACAGATCCAGGAGAGACAATTTGAGAATAATCGGACTCCCTGAAAAATGGGAGGAAAAAAAGAGCTTGGACACCATTTTCAAGGAAATTATCAAAAAGAACTGCCCAGACATTCTGGAAACAGAGGGTAAAATAGACATTGAAAAAATTCATCGATCACCTACTGAAAGGGACCCTAAAATCAAAACGCCAAGAAATATAGTGGCCAAGTTCAAGAACCCTCAGACAAAGGAAAAGATATTAGAAGCTGCTAGAAAAAAGCAATTCAGATAGGGAGGATACACAATAAGGATAACCCAGGATCTAGCAGCATCCACATTAAAAGAACGCAGGGCCTGGAACATGATATTCCAAAAGGCTAAGGAACTTGATATGAAGCCAAGAATAACTTACCCAGCAAGAATGAGCATCGTTTTCCAGGGAAGAAGATGGACATTTAACGAAATAAATTAATTCCATCTATTTTTGATGAAAAAACCAGACCTACATAAAATGTTTGATCTTCAAATACAGAACTCAAGATATTTCTAAAAAGGTAAAAAGAAATCTTGAGAACTATACTTCTGTCAAAAAATTATGTAAAGAACATATATACAATTTGTCTTAGAAACTAGAGGTGGAAAGGAGATTATATCATAAAAAAGTGTAAAGTGGTGGTACTACATCTCATGAAGAGGCAAAGGTAACCTATTATATCTGAGAGAAAGAAAGGAGGGAGATGAACATAGTGTGTATCACTAGACATATTCGATTTATGGTGAAACTTCTTCCACTTCATTGAAAAGGGAAAGGGAAGGAGTAAGCTAAGGGGAAGGGAATACAGTAATTTCGAGGAAAAGGGGTAAAATAAGGGGAGGAACTTTAAGGTGGGGGAGGGATCCTAAAAAGGGAGGGCTGTGAAAAGCAAGTGATGTTCACCAGTTTAATATTGGAAAGGAGGGTAAAAGGGAAGGAAAGGGGAAAAGCATAAGCAGGGGTTAATAGGATGGCAAGCAATATAGAATTAGTCCTTCTAACCATAAATGTGAATGGGGCAAACTGCCTCATAAGAGGAAGCAGTTAGCAGACTGGATTAAAAGTCAGAATCCTACTATATGTTGTTTACAGGAAACACACCTGAAACAGGGTGAGACATTCAAACTAAAAGTAAAAGGGTAGAGCAGAATCTATTATGCTTCAGGCAAAACCAAAAAAGCAGGAGTAGCCATCCTCATCTCAGATCAAGCAAAAACAAAAATTGATCTAATTAAAAGAGATAAGGAAGGGCATTATATCCTGCTAAAGGGCAGCATCAATAATGAAGCAGTATCAATATTAAACATATATGCACCAAGTGGTGCAGCATCTAAATTCTTAAAAGAGAAATTAAGAGAGCTGCAAGAGGAAATAGATAGCAAAACTATAATAGCGGGAGATCTCAACCTTGCACTCTCAGAATTAGATAAATCAAACCACAAAATAAATAAGAAAGAAGTCAAAGAGGTAAATAGAATACTAGAAAAGTTTGATATGATAGATCTTTGGTGAAAGCTAAATGGAGACAGAAAGGAATATACTTTCTTCTCAGCAGTTGATGGAACCTATACAAAAATTGATCATATACTAGGGCATAAAAACCTCAAAATCAAATGCAGTAAGGCAGAAATAGTAAATGCATCCTTTTCAGACCATAATGCAATCAAAATAACATTTAATAAAAAACCAGGGGAAAATAGACCAAAAAATAATTGGAAACTAAATAATCTTATACTAAAGAATGATTGGGTAAAACAGCAAATCATAGACATAATTAATAACTTCACCCAAGAAAATGACAATAATGAGACATCATACCAAAATGTGTGGGATACAGCCAAAGCAGTAATAAGGGGAAGTTTTATATCTCTACAGGCCTACTTGCATAAAATAGAGAAAGAGAGGGCCAACGAATTGGGCTTACAACTAAAATTGCTAGAAAAGGAACAAATTAAAAACCCCCAGACAAACACAAAAGTTGAAATTCAAAAAATAAAAGTTGAGATTAATAAAATTGAAAGTAAAAAAAAACTATGGAATTAATTAATAAAACTAAGAGTTGGTTTTATGAAAAAAAACAACAAAATAGACAAATCCTTAGTAAACCTGATTAAAAAAAGGAAAGAGAAAAAGCAAATTGATAGTCTTGAAAATGAAAAGGGTGAACTCACCACTAATGAAGAGGAAATTAGAACAATAGTTAGGAGCTACTTTGCTCAACTTTATGCCAATAAATTCGATAACTTAAATGAAATGGAAGAATACCTTCAAAAATATAGCTTGCCCAGATTAACAGAGGAAGAAGTAACTAGTCTAAATAGTCCCATCTCAGAAAAAGAAATAGACCAAGCTATTAATCAACTTCCTAAGAAAAAGTCCCCAGGACCAGATGGATTTACAGGTGAATTCTACCGAACATTTAAAGAACAACTAACTCCAATGCTATGTAAACTATTTGAAAAAATAGGGATTGAAGGAGTCTTACCAAATTCCTTCTATGACACAGACATGGTACTGATACCTAAACCAGGTAGATGGAAAACTGAGAAAGAAAACTATAGACCAATTTCCTTAATGAATATTGATGCTAAAATCTAAAATAAGATATTAGCAAATAGACTTCAGAAAATCATCCCCAGGATAATACACTATGACCAATGGGATTTATACCAGGAATGCAGGGCTGGTTTAATATTAGGAAAACTATTAGTATAATTGACCATATTAATAACCAAATTAATAAAAACCATATGATCATCTCAATAGATGCAGAAAAAGCATTTGATAAAATCCAACATCCATTCCTACTAAAAACACTTGAGAGTATAGGAATAAATGGACTATTCCTTAAAATAATAAGGAGCATATATTTAAAACCTTCAGTAAACATCATATGTAATGGTGATAAACTAGAACCTTTCCCTGTAAGATCAGGAGTGAAACAAGGTTGCCCACTATCACCATTACTTTTCAATATAGTACTAGAAACTCTAGCCTCGGCACTAAGAACCGAGAAAGAGATTCAAGGAATTAGGGTAGGAAATGAAGAAATCAAATTGTCACTTTTCGCAGATGACATGATGGTATACTTAGAGAACCCCAAAGACTCTGCTAAAAAGCTATTAGAAATAATTCAGAATTTTAGCAAAGTCTCAGGATACAAAATAAATCCACATAAATCCTCAGCATTTTTATACATTACCAACACAATCCAACAGCAAGAGATACAAAGAGAAATTCCATTCAAAATAACAGTCGATAGTATAAAATATTTGGGAATATATCTACCAAAAGAGAGTCAGGAATTATATGAGCAAAACTACAAAACACTTGCAACAAAAATAAAGTCAGATTTAAATAATTGGAAAGACATTCAGTGCTCTTGAATAGGCCGAGCGAATATAATAAAGATGACAATACTCCCCAAACTAATCTATTTATTTAGTGCTATACCAATCAGACCCCCAAGAAACTATTTTAATGACCTAGAAAAAATAACAACAAAATTCATATGGAAGAACAAAAGGTCGAGAATTGCAAGGGAACTAATGAAAAAAAAGTCAGAGGTAGGTGGTCTAAGTGTACCTGATTTAAAGCTATATTATAAAGCAACAGTGACCAAAACCATTTGGTATTGGCTAAGAAATAGACTAGTTGATCAGTGGCATAGGTTAGGTTCACAGGGCAAGATAGTGAATAAAAATAGCAGTCTAATCTTTGACAAACCCAAAGATCCCAAATTTTGGGATAAGAATTCATTATATGACAAAAACTTCTGGGAAAACTGGAAATTAGTATGGCAGAAACTGGGCATGGACCCACATTTAACACCACATACTAAGATTAGATCAAAATGGGTCCAAGATTTAGGCATAAAGAACGAAATCATAAATAAATTGGAGGAACATGGGATGGTTTACCTCTCAGACTTGTGGAGGAGGAAGGAGTTTGTGTCCAAGGGAGAACTAGAGACCATTATTGATCACAAAATAGAACATTTTGATTACACCAAATTAAAAAGTTTCTGCACAAACAAAACTAATGCAAACAAGATAAGAAGGGAAGTTACAAATTGGGAAAAAAAATTTACAGTTAAAGGTTCTGATAAAGGCCTCATCTCCAAAATATACAGAGAATTGACTTTAATTTATAAGAAATCAAGCCATTCTCCAATTGATAAATGGTCAAAGGATATGAACAGACAATTTTCAGATGATGAAATTAAAACTATTTCCACTCATATGAAAGAGTGTTCCAAATCACTATTGATCAGAGAAATGCAAATTAAGACAACTCTGAGGTATCATTACACACCTGTCAGATTGGCTAAGATGACAGGAACAAATAACGATGAATGTTGGAGGGGCTGTGGGAAAACTGGGACACTGATGCATTGTTGGTGGAGTTGTGAAAGAATCCAACCATTCTGGTGAGCAATCTGGAATTATGCCCAAAAAGTTACCAAAATGTGCATACCCTTTGACCCAGCCATACTACTACTGGGCTTATACCCCAAGGAACTACTAAAGAAGGGAAAGGGTCCTGTATGTGCCAAAATGTTTGTGGCAGACCTTTTCATAGTGGCTAGAACCTGGAAGATGAATGGATGTCCATCAATTGGAGAATGGTTGGGTAAATTATGGTATATGAATGTTATGGAATATTATTGTTCTATAAGAAATGACCAACAGGAGAAATGCAGAGAGGCTTGGAGAGACTTACATCAACTGATGCTGAGTGAAACGAGCAGAACCAGAAGATCATTATACACTTCAACAATGATACTGTAAGAGGATGTATGCTGATGGAAGTGGATTTCTTCAACATAGAGAAGAGCTAATCCAATTCCAATTGATTAATGATGGACAGAACCAGCTACATCCAGAAAAGGAACACTGGGAAATGAGTGTAAACTGTTATTTTTACCTTCTGAATCCAATTCTTCCTGTGCAACAAAAAATTAGGTTCTACACACATATATTGTATCTAGAATATACTGTAATATATTTAACATATATAAGACTGCTTGCCATCTCTGGGAGGGGGTTGGGGGAGGAAGGGAAAAAATCTGAATAGAAGTAAGTGCAAGGGATAATGTTGTAAAAAAATTACCCATGCATATGCACTGTCAAAAAATGTTATAATTATAAAATAAAATAAAAAATTAAAAAAAAGATGTAGTCTATTTAAATCATATTGTTATTAGCTATGTCAAATGGCTGTTTGTAGATTATTTATTTACTCTGTCAATTAAGTGTCTTGTCTGGGCACAAAAATACCCATAAACAAACACAGACACACTATATATAAGTAAACTATCCTATGTTCCTCTAATTTATTTATAATCTCATTCTTTATGCCTAAATCATGGACCCATTTTGATCTTACCTTGGTATATAGTGTTAAGTGTGCTCCATGCCTAATTTCTGCCATAATAATTTCCAGTTTTCCCAACAGTTTTTGTCAAATAATGAATACTTATGCCAAAAGTTGGGATCTTTGGGTTTGTCAAACACTAGATTGCTATAGTTATTAACTATTTTGTCTTGTGAAACCTAACCTATTCCACTGATCAACTAATTTATTTCTTTTATACCAAATGGTGACTGTTGCTTTATAATGTAGTTTTACATCAGGTACAGCTAGGCCACCTTCATTTGATTTTTTTTTTCATTAATTCCCTTGAAATTCTTGACTTTTTATTCTTCCATATGAATTTTATTGTTGTTTTTTCTAGGTCAGTAAAATAATTTCTTGGGAATCTGTTTGGTATAGCATTAAATAAATAGATTAGTTTAGGGAGTATTGTCAACTTTACTATACTCACTCGGCCCATCCAAGAGCACTGAATGTCTTTCCAATTATTTAAATCTGACTTTATTTTTGTGGCAAATGTTTTGTAATTTTGCTCATATAATTCCCAACTTTCCTTTGGTAGATAGATTTCCAAATATTTTATGTTATCAACAGTTATTTTGAATTGAATTTCTCTTTGTATCTCTTGCTGTTGGATTTTTAGTGATGTATAAAAATGCTGAGGATTTATGTGGATTTATTTTGTATCCTGCAACTTTGTTAAAGTTGTGAATTATTTCTAATAGCTTTTTAGTAGAATCTCTGGGATTCTCTAAGTATACCATCGTATCATTTGCAAAGAGTAATAATTTGGTTTCCTCATTACCTACTCTAATTCCTTTCATCTCTTTCTCAACTCTTATTGGCAAAAATATAATTTGACCACAATGTTTTCAGTGCAATTTTTACTAGGCAGACTATTTGATTTAGGTAACTTTTATACTCTTGAGTGTCAAATTATCACATGAAAGGAGGAAAGATGTGATATCTTACTTGAACACACCTTAATAAAGCACCTACAAATCTCATCTTTTCTGGCTTGTGACTTCCTTTGTTGAACATGCTAGCATGTTAAGATGTGTACTGAAAACCATTAGAGGTAAGACCTGGCATGCCAGCAGGAGTAGAAACTGACACTGGTGTTCTGAATTGATCCTGGAGGCAGACATCATCCTCAAATCTCTTGATTTAATGACAGTATTATCCTGAGCAGCCAGTTACCTGGTACCCAAGTAGCCCTGTTGGAGTAGTAATTGAAGACAAGTAATGCATAAGTAATAGACAGGGTTCTTAAGTGAAAAAGTACAGATGACTAAGAAAGGACGAGCAGGAACTTAATTTTTCTTTCATACATGCCCTGAAAATGTGGTATCGTGAAATGAATCTGTTTGATTATTTGCAGAGTCTGGGTGAATAATTTGGTGGTATATACTGTGCATAAAATGTCTATGTCCAGTTTACAATACCCTTTACCAGGAAGGAGAAAAGATGTCCCCAGCTGTTTGTTGTTTGGAAAAACTGCTTCAGTGGTTGGTAAGCAAAGAGAGAGTATTTTTCACCAGGTAGAGAACATCAGACCTATGTGACCAAGTTATGGTACAAAACCTATGGTTTTATGTATCATTAAGTGAACAGTAAGGAAAGCCTCATATAGACTCAATATTGCTGATCAGAAAATGTAGGCTATACCAGTAAACAGAAGTTCACTGCCAACTGGCCCCAAAACTGATTATTGCCTCAGGTGTGAGCTGTTGAGATCAAGAGAGAGAAAACCTTAAACCAAGCAGATTTTACTGAAGAAACTAAAGGTAAACCTGCTGGAAGATAACAGTGTACAGAACCATGTCTCCCAGAAGGTGAAAGGATTTGGGATTTAAAGTCAAGGGAAACACTGTCAAAGAGATCAAATTACATTTTATAGTAACTGAACTAGATGAACACCTGCATTCTGGGTACACTAGAGAGAGCAATTCAGCTTTTATTGGTCAGGAATAGAATTCTATTGGACTGATATCAGGAAACAGAGACATAGTCATGAATATACTAGGCCCCAAAGAACTTAACTTCTGTCCCACTAATCTATCTTTTGTCCTTTTTTTACTAAGACTCATAAGATCCTGAATAACAGTGATAATGAGAATTGAAGTTGTGCAGTTCCTTCCTATATTGCTTAGCTGATCTCAAGTGACAGTTATATTCTAATAATTTCAAAAAGAACAATTGCAGTATATGGTTCTATATTCTGTTTAGGTGTTGGGCCTTTCAGGACAGAGTAAAAAGGACTATCCTTGATTATATCTAGGTATGTAGGGAGCCAGTTCAGAACTGCTAGGTTAAAATTTTACTTTGAGCAACAACACATCAAATATAAATCAGGGCTTATTTATAGTTTTCTTGATTGTCTAGACTTAAGAAAGTGATGCAGAAAAATGTTAATATGCAGATTAAACTTAAAAGTGTGTCATTTGCATATTTAATTTTCAGACAACTGGTTGTTAAACATTTACCAGCACATTACAAATTATATCCAAGGGAACTTGAAATTCTCAAAAGAAATCATGGAGGACATGGAGGTCAATATCTGTGTACAGATTCAAGAAATATTCCTGAGATCTCATCATTGATAGGGAACAACTGAAGGCAGATTGAAATATTGACAGAGCACTAAATATACTGTGTTGGAGCTCATTACCAAGTACACAGAGAGCCCATACTTCCAATAAAGGAAAATGGAAACCAGGAGTAGTAGACAGTATCAATCAAATACTGAACTCCCACATTTCAAGGATAGATTCACAGAAGTTTTACAATATTTTTTAAGGTATCTCTATGAAGATATTATCTCTTAATACCCAAAACAGACAGAGACAGAGATGATAAGAGGAAAGCGTATGAATAATAGTGATATTTGATATTCATATAGCACTTTATGATTTACAAAGTATTTTATATGCGTTATTTCATTTGAACTTTAAAACAACTCCGATAGTTAAGTACAGATCTCATTAGCCCATTTTACAGTTGAAGGAACTGAGACACAAATAGATTGAATTTGACAAGATCACACAGCAAGTAAGTGAAAGGAAAGTTTAGAACTCTACACTTTTCATTTTGCTTCAAATACCTGATCTATTATGATGATTTAGGACTAAAAATTAGCCAGTTTGTAGTTTATATGAAAGGCTATGTAGAAATACTGATGACTATCTTTTATATATTATATTTATATAATCCAAAGTGAGCAGTTTTAAATGATACAGAGACAGTTATGTATCTTTAT
This sequence comes from Sminthopsis crassicaudata, assembly GCF_048593235.1. Lineage (NCBI taxonomy): Eukaryota > Metazoa > Chordata > Mammalia > Dasyuromorphia > Dasyuridae > Sminthopsis > Sminthopsis crassicaudata. The sequence continues at coordinate 248,756,399 of NC_133618.1, forward strand.
ATCTCAGAAGATTGTGTCAAAGTGAAGCCATTGAAATCATACTACAATGCAACTGAAGTCAATCCTTATAAACAGTTGGTGTTTGTGCATACTAGAGGAAAGAGAGTAGCTTTTTGCTATGAGGTCTTCTTGGGAAATGCATAGTCAAGCTTTCACATTGGCCAGCTCTGATTCTTGGCACTTACAACCTTCTGGGTACAATGACTTAGACTGGTGACAGTAAAAATGTATGTCTAATAACATGCAAATGTTTGAAATATCACACTTTTCTTTTTGAAAACTGTAATTTTTACAAATTGAACTCTTTTTAATGCTCAATTCATCCATTCTATATTTCTGAGTATAGAAATTAGAATGGAATTTTATATAGAAGCTTTCCATATGGAAGAAAACTAAATAATTGCCCTTAAAATAAAATGAATTTAAGATTAAATATTATTATTTTTTTTTTATTTTGTGAGGGCAGTTGCTATTGCCTGGACTGAATCTATTTGTACCCTAAACTTTATTCTTAAATTATATTTTTATTCTTTTCAACAATGTCCTGAATAATCCTGAATGTATTTATTTGCATGGTTCATTTTATTAAAATATTATATTTTGCTGGGATGTGGGATATATAATGCTAATTGCTAATGCTACTATAGTAGCATCTATAATCTTGATACCCTGATTCAAGTAGAAGTCAGGACAATGGATTTAAGGTCCACTTCTGTGAACTTTGTGTGACCCTGGAAAAATCATTTCACTTCTTGAAGTTCTTCAGTTTTACCACCTATAAAATGAATGGTTAAAATTTGCTCTTCACTAAAATCCTTTCCAAATGTAATGAATATGTTGATTTCTCCCCACTAAAAAGTAATTCGATAATGATTATATTATATATAAGAAGGCTGCTGTATAGCTACATCCCAATTACTACAAATAATGGATTCTATAAAGTGGTCACACATTACTCAGATCCACATGATACATTTACAAAGGTCTGGAACCAATTATCACAACAGTATGTAATTATAACTTCAAATAGTGCTTTTCTGAATATATGCAATCATTGAATAGAATTCATTACTTGCACTGATTGCACTAATTAGACTATGATTTTATATTATTATACTTTCCTGGCAGCACACAAAAACACACAGACACTACATACAAAACACATACACAAATATGTATATGTGGTTGCATGTCTATGTTATTTATGCATATGTATATATGCATACATAAGTGACTATGCATGTGCATATACAAGGCTATATGTATATTTTCTGCAGAGGTGTACATAAATATAAATTCATATACACAAATGTATGCATAAAATGTATGTTCACATACATAACATACAGGTATGCATATACAGTGCATACATTCCTGGATGCACACATATAGTTGTATACATGTGGTAATGGAATCTTTTCAAAAGTCAATCTAAGGGGGGCGGAGGCAAAATGGCGGAGAAGTTACACACAATTTTGTGAGCTCCCTTCTTCCTTCATTACCAATTAGTTAAATCAGCCTCAAAAATAGTGTTGGACTGATAGAAACCACAAGGACTGGAAGCATGACTTACCAGCTGAAGAGAAACTGGAGTTTCAACAGAAAAGGTCGGTTCCCAGGGGAGGAAGAAGAAAGGCCAGCACAGACAGGGTGGTGGCACACTGCGCCAATCACGCTGGGGAGAACTCTGGGATCAGAGAAGCCACTGAGATAGAAGAATCTGGCACAGGCTGTTAGCTCTTCTCTGCTTATAGAACAGCAGTTCAGAAGAGAAATCAAGCCACTTCAAAATATAAAGCCAGATACTAGAACCACCCCAATCTGGAAGTGACTCAACAGATCTTGGCACTGTGGGTGTGGCCGACTTAGGCTGTCCTGGGCCTCACCTGGTGGTAGTTAAGAGATTGAAAAGTGGGCAGACACAGCTGAAGGTAACACATAGTGCCTTGCTCGGCTGGAGGCTATGGAACTCAGCCCCGGAAGTCCCAGAGAAGAGGAACCTTTGAACTAGGGACAGCAGTTTCAGGGCATACACTTCTAGTTTGAGCGCAGGGGATTTTCACCTCAGCTGCTGACATCCACGCCCCACCGGGATGCATAGGCTGGGCTTTGTGTCGCCTTTACTGTTCAGTCTTAAACGTCAGGAAAATCGCTAGGACACACAGCGCCCTGAAAGCACTGCCGTGCTAATCACCTCTGAGGCACATCCAGGGAGGAGGTGGGAAATTCTCTCCCAGAGCTCTCTCTTAGCTCAGGTACAGGAGCCACTGCATCCATCTGGTCTGGGAAGAAGGTGGTAAAGAAATAAATAAATAATTTTTTACCCCAAGAACTGACCCCAAAAGGTTTTTTAAATATGAGTAAAAAGCCAAGAAAAACGATCGATTCTTTCTACACAGAGAAAGAGCAGGTATCCAACCACAATGAAGTTAACAGCAGAGAGTCAGCAGATAACAGCCTAAAGAGGAACAATTCCTGCCCCCCATCACATAACTCCCTCGTAGAAGAGACTATTAAAAAGTTAAGAGAGTTTGAAGAAAAATGGGGAAAGGAAAGAGAAGCTATGATAGAGAATAACAACGTTCTGAAATTGGAGTTGGAAAAAATAAAGAATTCACAGGAGATTCAGGGAAACAAAATTTGTGAATTAGAAAAGGTTAAAAAATCACAGGAAAGTAGGATTTCTGAATTGGAAAAGATAAAAAGGTCTCAAGAAAATAAGATTTCTGAATTGGAAAAAGAAAATAATTTTCAAAAAAAATTAGGGAAATGGAAAAAAATTCAATAGAGCAAAATAACTCATTTAAAAAGGAAATTGGGCATTTACAAAAAGAACTAAAAACTGTGAATGAAGAAAATAACGCCTTAAAATTCAGGATGGAACAAATAGAAATGAATGATTCACAGAGAACCCAAGAATCAGTCAAAAAAAACAAAAAAAAAAATGAAAAGTTGGAGAATAACGTCAAATCCTTACTGGGAAAAGCTATAGACCTGGAAAATAGATCTAGGAGAGATAATCTGAGGATCATTGGACTTCCCAAAAACTATGACCAAAAAAAGAGCCTAGATTCTATTTTACCTAAGATCATCAAAGAGAACTGTCCAGAGATAACAGAAACAGAAGGGAAAATAGACGTCAAACGAATTCATCGAACTCCTTCTGAAATAGACCCTAAAAAAAGAAAACCACAGAATATTGTGGCTAAGCTGCAGAATTACCACACAAAGGAGAAAATCTTTCAAGCAGCTAGAAATAAAAACATTTAAAAACCAAGCTGCCACAATAATGGTCACACAAGATCTGGCTGCCTCCACATTAAAAGATAGAAGGGCCTGGAACCTGATATTCCAAAAGGCAAAAGATCAAAGATTGCAACCAAGAATAAACTACCCAGCTAAGGTTAGCATCTTTTTCCATGGAAGAAAATGGTCATTCAATGAAATAGAGGAATTCCATATATTTCTAAGAAAAAAAAAAAAAACAAATTTAAACAAAAATTTTGATCTACATCCACAAGACTGAAGAGAAACAGAAAAAGGTACACAGAATCCTTGAGAACTGTATATCTGTTGTGGATATATACAAAGTACACATGGATAATTTGATTTTACTGATATAAAAAGTGGGTGTAGTAAAGGGAAGGGGGTAGTATCAGAAAAAAGGGAAGGAGTGATAAAAAGAGGGAAAATTCATCCCAGGAAGAAGCATAGAAAATACACCATATCTAAGGGAATTTAGAGAGGGGGAGAAACATTGTGTGAATCTTACTCTCATGAAAAGAGGCTCAAAGAGTAAATAATTGACATATTTGTTTTTCAAAGAATTCTCTCTCACCTCATTAAAATGGGGGAGAGGAAAAGGGAAAAAGGAAAGGAGAATAAAGGAAAGGTCTTAGAGGGAGGGGGGAGGGATACTAAAAAAAAGGGAGGGCTGCGCATCACAAGTGGGGTCCATAAATTAAATATCAGGGAAGGGGATCAGGGGGGTCAAGGGAAAAAGCAAAATCTAGGGATAATATGATGGCAAGAAATACAGAATTAGTCATTTTAACTGTAAATGTGAATGGGATGAACGCTCCCATCAAATGGAGACGGATAGCAGACTGGATCAAAAATCAGAACCCTACAATATGTTGTTTGCAAGAAACACACTTAAAGCAGGGAGATACATATAGAGTAAAGGTAAAATGTTGGAGCAAAATCTATTATGCTTCAGGTAAAGCCAAGAAAGCAGGGGTAGATATCCTTATCTCAGATCAAGCAAAAGCAGAAGTTGATCTAGTTAAAAGAGATAAGGAAGGAAACTATATCATGCTGAAAGGTAGCATAAATAATGAAGCCATATCAATAATAACCATATATGCACCCAGTGGTATAGCATCTAACTTTCTAAAGGAAAAGTTAAGAGAATTGCAAGAAGAAATAGACAGTACAACTATAATAGTGGGAGATCTCAACTTTGCACTCTCAGATTTAGACAAATCAAACCACAAAACAAATAAGAAAGAAATTAAAAAAGTAAATAGAACATTAGAAAAGCTAGGTATGATAAGCTTTTGGAGAAAACTGAATGGCAATAGAAAGAAATATACTTTCTTCTCAGCAGTTCATGGATCCTATACAAAAATAGACCATATATTAGGACATAAACACCTCAAAATTAAATGCAGGAAGGCAGAAATAATAAATGCTTTCTTCTCAGATCACAATGCAATAAAAGCTACATTCAGTAAGAAGTCAGGGGTAAATAGACCAAAAAGTAATTGGAAACTGAATAATCTCATCTTAAGGAATTACTGTGAAACAGCAAATTATAGAAACAATTAATAATTTCACTCAAGATAATGACAATGATGAGACATCATACCAAAATCTGTGGGATACAGCTAAAGTGGTAATAAGGGGAAATTTTATATCGTTAGAGGCTTATTTGAAGTAAATAGAGAAAGAGAAGATTAATGAATTGGGCCTGCAACTTAAAAAGCTAGAAAAAGACCAAATTAAAAACCCCCAACCAAAAATTAAATTTGAAATACAAAAATTAAAAGGAGAAATCAATAATATTGAAAGTAAAAAAAAAAAAAAAACTATTGAATTAATAAATAAAACCAAGAGTTGGTTTTATGAAAAAGCCAATAAAATAGATAAACCTTTGGTAAATTTGATCAAAAAAAAAGAAAGAGGAAAATCAAATTGTTAGTTTTATAAATGAAAACGGGGATCTTTCCACTAATGAAGAGGAAATTAGAGAAATAATAAGGAGTTACTTTGCCCAACTTTATGCCAATAAATTTGATAACTTAAGTGAAATGGATGACTTCCTCCAAAAATATAGGCTTCCTAGATTAACAGAGGAGGAGATAAATTGCTTACATAGTCCCAATTCATAAAAAGAAATAGAACAAGCTATTAGTGAACTCCCCAGGAAAAAATCCCCAGGACCAGATGGATTCACATGTGAATTCTACCAAACATTTAAAGAACAATTAGTCCCAATGCTATATAAACTATTTGAAAAAATAGGGGATGAAGGAGTCCTACCAAACTCCTTTTATGACACAGACATGGTAGTGATACCTAAACCAGGTCGATCAAAAACTGAGAAAGAAAATTATAAACCAATTTCCTTAATGAATGTTCATGCTAAAATCTTAAATAAGATATTAGCAAAAAGACTTCAGAAAATCATCCCCAGGATAATACGCTATGATCAAGTAGGATTTATACCAGGAATGCAGGGATGGTTTAATATTAGGTAAAATATTAGTATAATTGACCATATTAATAATTAAATTAATAAAAACCATATGATCATCTCAATAGATGCATAAAAAGCACTTGACAAAATTCAACATCCATTCCTACTAAAAACTCTTGAGAGTATAGGAATAAATGGACTATTCCTTAGAATAATCAGGAGCATATATTTAAGACCGTCAGTAAGCATAATATGCAATAGAAATAAGCTGCAACCTTTCCCAGTAACATCAGGAGTGAAACAAGTTTGCCCACTATCACCATTACTATTCAATATAGTACTAGAAACGCTAGCCTCGGCAATAAGATCCAAGAAAGAGATTCAAGGAATTAGAGTAGGAAATGAGGAAATTAAACTATCACTTTTTGCAGATGACATGATGGTATACTTAGAGAACCCCAAAGACTCTGCTAAAAAGCTATTAGAAATAATTCAGAATTTGTGTGTGTGTGTGTGAATATCATTTTCTTGTTGCACAATAAACATTAGATTCCGAAGGTACATGCAACCTGGGCAGACAGATATTAGTGCTAACAATTTACAATCACTTCCCAGTGTTTCTTCTCTGGGTGTAGCTACCTCTGTCCATCATTGATCAACTGGAAGTGAGTTGGTTTTTCTTTATGTTGAAGATTTCTACTTCCATCAGAATACATCCTCATACAGTATTGTTGTTGAAGTGTACAGTGATCTTCTGGTTCTGCTCATTTCACTCAGCATCAGTTGATTTAAGTCTCTCCAGGCCTCTCTGTATTCCTCCTGCTGGTCATTTCTTACAGAGCAATAATATTCCATAACCTTCATATACCATAATTTACCCAACCATTCTCCAACTGATGCACATCCATTCATCTTCCAGTTTCTAGCTACTACAAAAAGAGCTGCCACAAACATTTTGGCACATATCTGTCTCTTTCCGCTCTTTAGTATTTCTTTGGGATATAAGCCCAGTAGTAGCGCTGCTGGGTCAAAGGGTATGCACAGTGTGATAACTTTTTGGGCATAATTCCAGATTGCTCTCCAGAATGGCTGGATTCTTTCGCAACTCCACCAGCAATGTATTAGTGTCCCAGTTTCCCCACATCCCCTCAAACATTCATCATTATTTGTTCCTGTCATCTTAGCCAATCTGACAGGTGTGTAGTGGTATCTCAGAGTTGTCTTAATTTGCATTTCTCTGATCAGTAGTGATTTGGACCACTCTTTCATGTGAGTGGATATATTTTCAATTTCATCATCTGAGAATTGTCTGTTCATATCCTTTGACCATTTATCAATTGGAGAATGGTTCGGTTTCTTATAAATTAGGGTCAGTTCTCTATACATTTTGGAAATGAGACCTTTGTCAGAACCTTTGTTTTTAAAAATATCTTCCCAATTTGTTACTTCCCTTCTAATCTTGTTTGCATTAGTATTATTTGTACAGAAACTTTTTAGTTTGATGTAATCAAAATCTTCTATTTTGTGATCAATAATGATCTCTAGTTCTCCTCTGGTCATAAATTCCTTCCTCCTCCACAGGTCTGAGAGGTAGATTATCCTCTGTTCCTCTAATCTATTCATTATCTCCCTCTTTATGCCTAAATCATGGACCCATTTTGATCTTATCTTGGTATATGGTGTTAAGTGTGGATCCATATCTAATTTCTGCCATACTAATTTCCAGTTTTCCCAACAGTTTTTTCTGAATAATGAATTTTTATCCCTAATGTTGGTATCTTTGGGTTTGTCAAAGATTAGGTTGCTATATATGTACCCTCTTTTGTCATTTGTATCTACTCTGTTCCACTGATGTACCGGTCTATTTCTTAGCCAATACCAAATGGTTTTGGTGACTGCTGCTATATAATATAGCTTTAGATCAGGTACACTTAGACCACCTTCCTCTGAGTTTTTTTTCATTAGTTCCCTTGCAATTCTCGACCTTTTATTCTTCCATATGAATTTTATTGTTATTTTTCCTAGGTCATTAAAATAGTTTCTTGGGAGTCTGATTGGTATAGCACTAAATAAATAGATTAGTTTGGGGAGTATTGTCATCTTTATTATATTCTCTCGGCCTATCCAAGAGCACTGAATGTCTTTCCAATTATTTAAATCTGACTTTATTTTTGTGGCAAGTGTTTTGTAATTTTTCTCATATAATTCCTGACTTTTCGTTGGTAGATGGATTCCCAAATACTTTATACTCTCAACATTTGTTTGGAATGGGATTTCTCTTTGTACCTCTTGCTGTTGCATTTTGTTAGTGATATATAAAAATGCCGAGGATTTATGTGGATTTATTTTGTATCCTGGCACTTTGCTGAAATTTTGAATTATTTCTAGTAGCTTTTTAGCAGAGTCTTTGGGGTTCTCTAAGTACACCATCATGTCATCTGCAAAAAGTGATAGTTTAATTTCCTCATTTCCTACTCTAATTCCTTGAATCTCTTTCTCGGCTCTTATTGCCGAGGCTAGCGTTTCTAGTACTATATTGAATAGTAATGGTGATAGTGGGCAACCTTGTTTCACTCCTGATCTTACTGGGAAAGGTTGCAGTTTATTTCTATTGCATATTATGCTTACTGAAGGTCTTAAATATATGCTCCTGATTATTCTAAGGAATAGTCCATTTATTCCTATACTCTCAAGAGTTTTTAGTAGGAATGGATGTTGGATTTTGTCAATTGCTTTTTCTGCATCTATTGAGATGATCATATGGTTCTTATTAATTTGATTATTAATATGGTCAATTATATTAATAGTTTTCCTAATATTAAACCAGCCCTGCATTCCTGGAATAAATCCTACTTGATCATAGTGTATTATCCTGGAGATGATTTTCTGAAGTCTTTTTGCTAATATCTTATTTAAGATTTTAGCATCAATATTCATTAAGGAGATTGGTCTATAATTTTCTTTCTCAGTTTTCGATCTACCTGGTTTAGGTATCAGTACCATGTCTGTGTCATAAATGGAGTTTGGTAGGACTCCTTCATCCCTTATTTTTTCAAATAGTTTATATAACATTGGGGCTAATTGTTCTTTAAATGTTTGGTAGAATTCACATGTGAATCCATCTGGCCCTGGGGAATTTTTCCTGGGGAGTTGATTAATAGCTCGTTCTATTTCTTTTTCTGAAATGGGACTATTTAAGCACTTTATGTCCTCATCTGTTAATCTAGGAAGCCTATATTTTTGGAGGAAGTAATCCATTTCACTTAAGTTATCAAATTTATTGGCATAAAGTTGGCCAAAGTAACTCCTTATTATTTCTCTAATTTCCTCTTCATTGGTGGAAAGATCTCCCTTTTCATTTGTAAGACTATCAGTTTGATTTTCCTCTTTCTTTTTTTTGATCAAATTTACCAAAGGTTTATCTATTTTATTGGCTTTTTCATAAAACCAACTCTTGGTTTTATTTATTAATTCAATAGTTTTTTTACTTTCAATATTATTGATTTCTCCTTTTAATTTTTGTATTTCAAGTTTAATTTTTGGTTGGGGGTTTATAATTTGGTCTTTTTCTAGCCTTTTAAGTTGTAAGCCCAATTCTTAATCTTCTCTTTATTTTCTTCAAATAAGCCTCTAAAGATATAAAATTTCCCCTTATTACTGCTTTAGCTGCATCCCAAAGATTTTGGTATGATGTCTCATCATTGTCATTATCTTGGGTGAAATTGTTAATTGTTTCTATAATTTGCTCTTTCACCCAGTCATTCTTTAAGATGAGATTATTCAGTTTCCAATTACTTTTTGGTCTATTTACCCCTAACTTTTTACTGAATGTAGCTTTTATTGCATTGTGATCTGAGTAGAAGGCATTTATTATTTCTGCCTTCCTACATTTAATTTTGAGATCTTTATGTCCTAATATATGGTCTATTTTTTTATAGGATCCATGAACTGCTGAGAAGAAAGTATATTCCTTTCTATTGCCATTCAGTTTTCTCCAAAGGTCTTTCATACCTAGTTTTTCTAATGTTCTATTTACTTTTTTAATTTCTTCCTTGTTTGTTTTGTGGTTTGATTTGTCTAAATCTGAGAGTGCAAGGTTGAGATCTCCCACTATTATAGTTTTACTGTCTATTTCTTCTTGCAATTCTCTTAACTTTTCCTTTAGAAAGTTAGATGCTATACCACTTGGTGCACATATGTTTAGTATTGATATGGCTTCATTATTTATGCTACCTTTCAGCAGGATATAGTTTCCTTCCTTATCTTTTTTAATGAGATCTACTTCTGCTTTTGCTTGATCTGAGATAAGGATATCTACCCCTGCTTTTTTGGCTTTACCTGAAGCATAATAGGCTCTGTTCCAACCTTTTACCTTTACTCTGTATGTATCTCCCTGCTTTTAGTGTGTTTCCTGTAGACAACATATTGTAGGGTTCTGCTTTTTGATCCAATCTGCTATCCGTCTCCGTTTGATGGGATCGTTCATCCCATTTACATTTACAGTTAAAATTACTAATTCTGTATTTCCTGCCATCGTATTATCCCCAGATTATGCTTTTTTCCCTTGACCCCCCTGATCCCCCTCCCCGATATTTAATTTACAGACCCCCCTTGTGACGCGCAACCCTCCTTCTTTTTTTTTTAGTATCCCTCCCCCCTCCCTCCAAGTCCCTTCACTTATTCTCCTTTTCCTTTTCCCTTTTCCTCTCCCCCCTTTTAATGAGGTGAGAGAAAATTCTCTGAAAAACAAATATGTTAATTATTTACTCTTTGAGCCTCTCCTGATGAGAGTAAGATTCACACAATGATTCACCCTCTCACTAAGTTCCCTCAGATATGGTGTATTTTCTATGCCTCTTCCTGGGATGTAGTTTCTCTCTTTTTATCATTCCTTCCCCTTTTTCTGAACCGACCTCCTTCCCTTTACTACACCCCCCTTTTTTTCTTTTATATCAGTAAAATCAAATTATCCTTGAGTACTTTTTATATACCCACAACAGAGTTACAGTTCTCAAGGGTTCTGTGTACCTTTTTCTGTTTCTCTTCAGTCTTGTGGATGTAGATCAAATTTTTTGTTTAAGTCTGGTTTTTCTCTTAGAAACATATAGAATTCCTCTGTTTCATTGAATGACCATCTTCTTCCATGGAAAAAGATGCTAAACTTAGCTGGGTAGTTCATTCTTGGTTGCAGTCCTTGATCTTTTGCCTTACGGAATATCAGGTTCCAGGCCCTTCTATCTTTTAATGTGGAGGCAGCCAGATCTTGGGTGACCCTTATTGTGGCAACTTGGTACTTAAATTGTTTTTTTTTCTAGCTGCTTGCAGGATTTTCTCTTTTGTGTGGTAATTCTGCAGCTTAGCCACTATATTCCGTGGTGTTCTTTTTTTAGGGTCTGTTTCAGAAGGAGTTCGATGAATTCTTTCCACATCTACTTTCCCTTCTGTTTGTATTATCTCTGGACTGTTCTCTTTGATAATTTCCTGTAAAATACAATCTAGGCTATTTTTTTGGTCATAGTTTTCTGGAAGTCTAATGATCCGCAGATTATCTCTCCTAGATCTATTTTCCAGGTCTATAGCTTTTCCCAGTAAGTATTTGACGTTGTTCTTCAACTTCTCATTTTTTTTGTTTTGTTTGACTGATTCTTGGGTTCTCTGTGAATCATTCATTTCTATTTGTTCCATCCTGACTTTTAAGGAGTTATTTTCTTCTTTCACAGTTTTTAGTTCTTTTTGTAAATGCCCAATTTCGTTTTTAAATGAATTATTTTGCTCTATTGAATTTTTTTCCATTTCCCTAATTTTTTTTTGAGAATTATTTTCTTTTTCCAAGTCAGAAATTCTATTTTCTTGAGACTCTTTTATCTTTTCCAATTCAGAAATCCTACTTTCCTGTGTTTTTTAACCTTTTCTAATTCATAAATTTTGTTTCCCTGCATCTCCTGTGAATTCTTTATTTTTTCCAACTCCAATTTCAGGACGTTGTTATTCTCTATCATAGCTTCCCTTTCCTTTCCCCATTTTTCTTCAAACTCCCTTAATTTTTTAAGAGTCTCTTCTAGGAGAGAGTTATGTGATTGGGTGCAGGAATCGTTCCCCTTTAGGTTGTTATAGGCTGTCTCTCTGCTGTTAACTTCCTCGGGGTTGGATACCTGCTCTTTCTCTGTGTAGTAGGAATCTATGGTTTTTTTGGCTTTTTTGCTCATATTTAAAAAATCTTTTGGGGTCTGTCCATGGGGTAGGAAATTATTTATTTACTTCTTTACCAGCTTCCTCCCAGACTGGATGGATGCAGCTGCTCCTGCGCCTGAGCTAAGATAGAGCTCTGGGAGAGAGTTCCCCACCCCCTCCCTGGAAGTGCCTCAGAGGTGATTAGCACTGCTGTGCCCCGAGGGCGCTGTGTTTTAGCAGCTTCCCTGAGGTTTGAGACTGAACAGTAAATACAGCACAAAGCCTAGCCTATGTGTCCAGGTGGGGCGTGGATGTCTGCAGCAGGTGAAGTGAAAAGCCCCTGTGCTCAAACTGGAAGTGTCTGCCAGAAACCACGGTCCCTAGTCCAATATTCCTCTTCTCTGGGACTTCCTGGAGCTGAGTTCCATTCCCTCCAGCTAAGCTAGGCAGTGTGTGTTGCCTTGGGCCGTATCCACCCACTTGTCAATCTCTTAACTATTCTCAGGTGGTAGCTGAGGCCACACACCCTGGTGCTGAGATCTGCTGAGTCACCTCCAGGATCCGGGGAAAATCTAATCTGTGTTTTTAAAGTATTTTAGCTTTCTCTTCTGAACTGCTAAATAATTAGCAGAGAAGAGCTAATAGCCTGTGCCAGATTCCTTTATCTCAGTGGCTTCTCTGATCCCAGAGCCCTTCCCAGCACGATTGGCAGAGTATGCTAGCACCCAGCCGTCTGTGCTGGCCTCTCTTCTTCCTCCCCTCGGGACTGACCTTTTCTGTTGAAACTCCAGATTCTCTTCAGCTGGTAAGTCGTGCTTCCAGTCTTTGTGGTATCTATCAGTCCTGGGCTTATTTTGAGGCTTAATTTATCTAATTGGTTGTGAGGGAGTGAGGACGTTCACTGAGTTGTGTGTTTCTTCTCCGCCATCTTGGCTCCGCCCCCAATAATTCAGAATTTTAGCAAAGTGGCAGGATACAAAATAAATCCACATAAATCCTCAGCATTTTGATATATCACCAACAAAATGCAACAGCAAGAGATACAAAGAGAAATCCCATTCCAAACAAATGTTGAGAGTATAAAGTATTTGGGAATCCATCTACCAAAAAATAGTCAGGAATTATATGAGAAAAATTACAAAACACTTGCCACAAAAATAAAGTCAGATTTAAATAATTGGAAAGACATTCAGTGCTCTTGGATAGGCCGAGCGAATATAATAAAGATACAATAATCCCCAAACTAATATACTTATTTAGTGCTATACCAATCAGATTCCCAAGAAACTATTTTAATGACTTAGAAAAAAATAACAACAAAATTCATATGGAAGAATAAAAGGTTGAGAATTGCAAGGGAACTAATGAAAAAACACTCAGAGGAAGGTGGTCTAAGTGTACCTGATCTAAAGCTATATTATATAGCAGCAGTCACCAAAACCATTTGGTATTGGCTAAGAAATAGACGTGTAGATCAGAGGAACAGATTAGATACAAAGGACAAAAAAGGTTATATCTATAGCAGTCTAGTCTTTCACAAACCCAAAGATACCAACATTAGGGATAAAAATTCGTTATTTGGAAAAAACTGTTGGGAAAAGTGGAATTTAGTATGGCAGAAATTAGATATGGATCCACACTTAACACCATATACCAAGATAAGATCAAAATGGGTCCATGATTTAGGCATAAAGAATGAGATAATAAATACATTAGAGAAACAGAAAATAGTCTACCTCTCAGACCTGTGGAGGAGGAAGGAATTTATGACCAGAGGAGAACTAGAGATCTTTATTGTTCACAAAATAGAAGATTTTGATTACATCAAAGTAAAAAGTTTCTGGACAAACAATACTAATGCAAACAAGATTAGAAGGGAAGTAACAAATTGGGAAAATATTTTGAAATTTAAATGTTCTGACAAAGGTCTCATTTCCAAAATATATAGAGAACTGACCCTAATTTATAAGAAATCAAACCATTCTCCAATTGATAAATGGTCAAAGGATATGAACAGACAATTCTCAGATGATGAAATTGAAACTATATCCACTCATATGAAAGCGTGTTCCAAAACACTACTGATCAGAGAAATGCAAATTAAGACAACTCTGAGATACCACTACACAGCTGTCAGATTGGCTAAGATGACAGGAATAAATAATGATGAAGGTTGGAGGGGATGTGGGAAAACTGGGACACTGATACATTGCTGGTGGAGTTGTGAAAGAATCCAGCCATTCTGGAGAGCAATTTGGAACTATGCCCAAGGGGTTATCAAACTGTGCATACCCTTTGACCTAGCACTGCTGCTATTGGGCTTATATCCCAAAGAAATACTAAAGAGTGGAAAGAGACAGATATGTGCCAAAATGTTTGTGGCAGTTCTTTTTGTTGTAGCTAGAAACTGGAAGATGAATGGATGTCCATCAATTGGAGAATGGTTGGGTAAATTATGGTATATGAAGGTTATGGAATATTATTGCTCTGTAAGAAATGATTAGCAGGAGGAATACAGAGAGGCTTGGAGAGACTTACATCAACTGATGCTGAGTGAAATGAACAGAACCAGAAGATCGCTGTACACTTCAATGCTGTATGAAGATGTATTCTGATGGAAGTGGATATCTTCAACATAAAGAAGATCCAACTCATTTCCAGTTGATCAATGATGGACAGAAATAACTACACCCAGAGAAGGAACACTGGGAAGTGCATGTAAATTTTTAGCATTACTGTCTATCTACCCAGGTTATTTACACCTTCGGAATCTAATACTTAATGTGCAACAAGAAAATGGTATTTGCACATATATATTGTATCTGGGTTATATTGTAACACATGTAAAATGTATGGGATTGCCTGTCATTGGGGGGAGGGAGTGGAAGGAGGGGGGATAATTTGGAAAAATGAATACAAGGGATAATATTATAAAAATTACTCATGCATATATACTGTGGAAAAAAATTCTAAATAAAAAAAAAGTCAATCTAAGTTAAGTCATAATTGGTTACTAGCTGATTCCTTTGAACATGGAATCACATAAAAAACATGAAAAACATCAGTCAAATTATGAGGAGATTGCAGTCTGCATAGATTAAGAGAGGATATGCACTGAACTTTTCATAATCTTTCTACAAATTGCCTTTCAGGATTATTTTTATTTTCTTCCTTTCATACAATCAGTATTCCAAACAAGATGATATACTTGGCTCTAGCACTTGGAACAGATGATTAAAAAGGAGCCCTTCATCTAAACTTAGGAAAATTTGTCCTTTTAAATGTAGAATGACTCAACTAAGGTGTTTCGAGTTCCAAATTATGCTAACAGGTTTCTTTTTGTCACTCTAGCCTTAGAAATTTTTCCCAGGTTATCCCAATTATGAGTCCTCAAACACTATAAGAAACTGAATTTATGAGAGTCATTATCACGGTTCATTTCCATGTGAATGCAAAAGAGGTGAGCAAGTAAAATTCAGTAAAAATATTAAATTCAGTATTGAAAATACAAGATATTTGGAAAACCAGATGTCTTAGTTCATTGGGCAAAAGATTTTCCATGAAATTAAGTTATTATTAAATGACATGACAACTAAACCTATCCCAAAAGGCACTAGATTTTTTTTTTTTTTTGTCAGAATGGAAGCTTAGAGTAACAGTTCTTAAATGTGTGTGCATGTGGGTGTGTATGTGTGTCTGTGTTTGTTGTGTGTGGTATGGTGTGTTATACATCCATTTGATGTAAAGTTTTGTGTTTTAAAATGCGTAATTTTGGTGTTTTAAAATATATAGCTTATTGTTTTAATTTTATAAGAGAAAAAACTATTATCTTGAAATATAATTTTCAAAATATATTTAAAAGTTCATGGGCTACAGGTAATGAACTTTTAGAATGATTCACTAAAAATAAATTTAATTTTCTTTAAAAATCAATACTGATTTAATATAATTGACGATTATTGAATATATTGTCACCATCATCATCATCTTCTTCATTTTTATCATTAATTTCTAAAGGCATTTCAACTTCCAATTAAGGCAAAATTATTATGAAAAAAATATGGTATAAAATTAATCTTTATTCACATTCTTTACAGTTTTCTGCAACCTAAAAATAAGGATATATAGTCACTTGAAATAGGAGAGGACAATACTCCATTATTGTCATCAGCAAATCTTTACTTTATAGTAACCTTGTAGTTAAGTTACTCAAAATCTAAGATCATTAGTATGAGTAATATGTGCAATGTAAAGGAGGAGCAAAGTTGTTTCATTTGAAAGGAAAGATGCCTTTATTAAGAATTGAAATAAAATGTTTCTATTATAGTGACCTCATACATGTTAGGTATTGTCCTTCATTTAGAGGGTTTTTTTTTAAATCATCTTAAAGATATCAAAAAATGAGTACAGTGTGTGTTATAATGTCTTAGAAAATTCTCTGTGGCCCAGTAATGCTGATCTCTTTACCTTATCTGGTTTAAGTCACTCCATCTTTCAACTCTGATCATTTATACTAGCTGTCCCATATGCCATATACTTTCACTCCTTATTTTACCTTCTGCCTTCCCTGGTTTCCTGCCAGTGAAACTTCCACCTTGTATAAGCCAACCTATTCCTCCTTAATTTTGGTGGAATTCTTTTAAGATTATCCCTAATTTATTCTGAGTTTGGTATGTTGGTAAATGTTTAACAAAAGGTTCTCCAAGAAAGAACAAAATAACACTTTACCAACATTTTCTCCATCACTTTCTTAAGTATAGATAAACAACCAAACCACAAGTCAGATTTTAATTTGTAGCATTTGTTAATATCTGAAGCATAAATACTCATACTAAAAATTTAGCAGTTTTTAACTTTACCTCTGTGTATGTGCATTTATTTATCTATTTATTGTAATTATTACAGTTTATAGAGATAGTGTATTAAGGTATGAAGGAGCTATCTGGAGCGTCATAGTGAAGGTAGCATAAAGCTGATGAAATCATGCATTTTGGAAAATACGAAGAAATATTTATACCTTGTGTCAAAATTAACAACTTCTAAGGTTTTCTGTATCTTACTTGTTTTGGCAAATGGTAAAACAACAGCAGCAGCAAAAGCTACAAGAACAACAATAAATTTCTAACCTCTGCTCATCTGCAATTATATAAAAAGGCAGTTTAAAAACGTTAATTCTTAGTGGATGTATGATCTTCAGCAACTTGCTCCTCTCTCCTCGGGCTCATTTTCTGATCTGTAGTAAGGGGTCTGGCAGGGAGTTGGAATGGAGAGATTGAAACATATAATCATTAAATTTTTATAGTTCTCATATTCCTTGGAATGTGGACACACTAGCTATGAATATAGAAAGAAAGAGATACAAAAAGAAACTTAGTTTTGAATTTCTTAGTCTCTGGCAGGTGAAGGAACAAATAAACATTTCTACTTAAACTATAGCAAAAAGCAAAGTGAATCCATATTAAAGCACTAAAGACATACATATCATCTTAAAAATGTATCTTGTTTTTAAATGAATTCTTAGCAACATTTTGAAATTCTTTGTTTAGCTTCTTTATCCCTGAAGCAAAACACTTAACAAGAAACAATGACAGTACATCGTTTAAATAATTGTGATAAATTCTAAATAGATATAATTAATCCATGGCCTGCAAAAAGACCTACACATAATTAATCTTGAAATTTAGCAAGCCAAATTATAAAAAAAAAAAACCATGATTTTCTAAATACAAGAATTTTAGGAGATGGAAAATTGTACTTTTTTATTCTTGAATGGAAATGAAATTTCAAGATTAATAAAATTGTGATTTGGGATATTTTTAAATGGCAGCAGATTGTACTTATTAAATAATATTTATTTCCTTTATTCTCAGCATGATAATTAAAACACACACAAGCACACATGCATACACACATACATCAACATATATAGATATATCATATATGTATGTGTATTCTAGAACTTTATTGGGGAAAATGTGCTCATGGGAAAACAAAATGGTTTGAAGCAAAGACTAGCAAGCTGTTCCAAAGTATAAATTTGTAACAAAGAAGAATTCAGTTCTCCCAAAGAGATAGCATAGTCAACTTAAGTCTCAAATAGAATCTGGTGCTGATTAATATCTGGGGAAGAAAGTTTAGCAAGAACATAGTGAATAACCAATAAAAGTGAGGCCTAAAGTAAAGGGAGAAAAGAGCAGGGGCCAAACAATGAGGGATCTTTAAAGGACCTAGAGCACTATTTCAGATATTCATCAGGTACTTCATTTTTTCCAAAGGAAAAAGAAATAAAATTTAATCCTTTATGTTGATTTGAAAACTTCACTTGTATTCAACTTTCCCTTATCAAATATGACCCAACATTTCAAACTAACTCATGTCCTACTTTTATAAAAAAGAACTCTTACATGTGGTCAAAAGGACATCCAAAAGGCAACTGTTTAATTTTTAGATCTCAGTTTAGTAACCTTTGCAAAATCAATATTCTGGAAGTCATCACTCTTCCTCATCAGGAAAAGTATAAAATCATAACAATACCATATATTTTGGTGTTTGTTCCCAGATAAAAGGCTCCAATAAAGGGTTCCCATGAGTCTAGGAGCTAGCTCCCTCCACCCACACTCTGACTTTGAAATTCACAGAATTAATTGTCAATTCTGCTAATCTTTATCCCACTCTTGAGCAATAGAAGTTATTCCAAGAGGCAACTTTTTCTCCCTCCCTTAAAAGTGGTGTGCATTATTTCTGATTAACTCTTTTGTGAATCAAAGGGTAATTGTTCTTGCCAGACCTTCTTTTCATTTGTGCAGCTGTGGTTATTCAGTAGCTATGTAATACCATCAATTGATGAGGAGATATATTCATTGACTTATGTCTCTTCTGATGATTGTTATGTTTTATTATAGCATTTTTTTGGCTTTGTACTAAGTCTAATTTATAACATGGGACCTATCTTGTTTGTATGTTTGTGTATGTGTGTGTTTTAATTAAATATATTGAACAACCTTTCTGCAAGATCAGATGCAACTTTTTTAATTGATGGGATTACTATTTCAAAGAAAACATAGCTGATCACAATTCAGCAGGTATATTTTATCCTCTTACTTGTTGATTCAAAACACGGGATCATTGAGCAGAAATCATATGGCACACATTTACCTAAATACATTAAGGCTCATAGTCTTTGATAGGGGGGTATTAATACCCCTCAATTCAGAGTTAAAGTCTAAGAAATAATGGGATTGGTCCAGGGTTACAAAGCTTGTAAGTGAAATATCCAGGACTTAAACTACGTGCTACTTCCAGTGTACCATATGCTATACCATATGTTTCTTTTCCTGAGATCTAAAGAAATCATCCAAATTGTTTCAGGCAGAAATGTGCTCTTACAAATACCAGAAAAAGAAGTTTTACAATCTGACTCATAGTTTGACCCCTCACAATATCCACTTATGGAAAAACAGAAGGGTCTACAAATATGCCACCAAATCTGGAAAGGGTGAAACACCAGTAATCAAGAATAAAATGAAAACATATCAGAGCTCATTCATTCACTTTCCATTTTTCCCTTTCCGTTTAATAAGTGAGATAACTGAAATTCATAGAAGTTAGTCAACTTAGTCAAGTTTACATAGTTAATTTGATTCAAAAACTTGGAAGGGACTTTAAAATACGTAGAGTATAACCTTTCTATTTAATAGATATAGAAAGAGACCTCTGGGAATTGTAATTTGCCCAGGATTTCACAACTACATTTATTCATAGAATTATGGAGATCAATCAATCAATAAATGTGTTAAATACCTATAATATGCCAGGCACAGATAAGAACTTAATGATTATCATGTAAATCATCACCATCTAGTCTAATTTCTTGACTCATGCAGAAATTGTTCTTTCATCATGCACACACATAGCTACTGAGCTTCTACTTGAATCCTTACAGTCAGTCACAGTCAACTCATCATTTCACAAGGGCAAAATAGAATGTTGGAAAGCTATTATGTTTAGAAAACTGTTCCTCTTAAAAAGTTTAAATATGTTTCTCCTTCTAAATTCCATCCTAGTTCCTAGTTCCATGTTCTAGCAGAATTGAAAACAAATATATAAACATTCTCCCAAGGTATATTCATACAATACTAATTTTAAAAAATTTGTCAGCTATTTGTCATTGAGTTTTTACATAACTATATTTTCTAGTGTCAGTTAAAAATGAGTTTCTGAATCATATGGCAAGTATATCCTAAAGAATGAAACATAAACTATGTCTATAGAAGCAGAGTACTATGTAGTTTTTAAGAGAATTTGGTGTATATATATGTATATGTATACAAACAAATGTTTGTGAATATATGTACATGTGATATTTTTCTTTGAATTCAAGCATTTAAATTTATTGAACAGAAATTAATTTTATAGATGTGAAGAAGTGACCCTGAAAGTCTAAAAATCCTTGAAGGAGAAAATCTTGTTTAACTCTGTCTCAATGAGGGACCCCGCCCAAGAGAAAAAGACAAACAAGCTTCATTCTGCTATCTAAGTGGGATTGATTCAGTCCTGAGCTAAAAGAATTCCAACCCTATTCAATAAAAAAAAAAAAAAAAAACACTCATTCAATTCAAATTCCAGCTCAAGCTGAAACCCAGCTTGTACATGAGCTAACTTGGGCTGTCCCAGCCCCCATTCTAATGATCTGCTTAGGTTTCCCAACCCACACCTAGCAAATTCTAGCCCTCACTGAAACCCATAGAGCAACCAACCTGGGATTCCACCCATAGGCCCCTTTAACTAAATAAAAGAGCCATGATGGAATCATCTCTTTGCAGAGGGTGGAAACATGCTTTGCATCATAGACTCTCTGTTCTCTGCACCTTCTGGTGTATTTCCCTTTTTATCTAACACCTTTTACTAACCAGACTTTAACCTTACCTTTCAAACCCTACAATAAACTTTTTTTTTTTTTTTAACCAATCTAGGTTTTCAGGGCCTGTAAATTCCTTTACAGGGGACTCTTGCACCGCCACTAGAACTCATTTAACTCTATCCTTGCGCCAAATCCAGAGGGCTTGCAGGGGACCTCTATTTGACTCCCTGTACCCCGAACCTGGCACTATACCTCAATTAAACCTAATTTTATTTAGGTATACCCCTTATCTAGATCTCATCACAAGTATTCCAGTGTTTTTTCCCCACTATCACAAGGAGGG
Source organism: Sminthopsis crassicaudata (assembly GCF_048593235.1). Taxonomy (NCBI): domain Eukaryota; kingdom Metazoa; phylum Chordata; class Mammalia; order Dasyuromorphia; family Dasyuridae; genus Sminthopsis; species Sminthopsis crassicaudata. Next base: position 248,777,474 of record NC_133618.1, read on the forward strand.
TAAAAGGGAGTCATTCTTTTATTCCATCACTTCCTTTTATTCAGAGGCATTCTCACAGATCAGTTTATTTTTTTTTTTTTTCATTTTCTGCAATTCTCAGAGGAAATTCCTGATCTCACTCTGCAGGTCCTCTCTATCGTACCTGTGATACAAGCAATTATTTGGGCAAAATTGGTTCTGGAACCCTCTATGAGTCCTCATTTTCAAGATCTTAAAAGGCTTTTCAAAAATGGTCTCACAATTACTATTAACCACTTTCAGAGGCCTGAGAGTCTCTTCTAATTGCTTGTTCACATCTGTTCTATAATTCCAGAGAACTTTGGCTAGAATTAGATGCAAAAGTCATAGAGCCTTGGCTACTAATGGGTCACCCACTGGGTGAGAGTTGGCTAGTGGCAGTATTGTTGCTTCATTAGTTACTAAAAAGTATTTACAGATGTGTGATTCAAAGTTTGTTGTGACAGAGGATGCACAAAAGTTCTTTTGCAATGTTGGCTTCCTTGTTAAAAGCAGATATTTAAACAAAGATTTCTTTCAAAAACCAGTGCAGCAGCTTCAAGATGAGGGATTAGATGTCAAATATTTTTTAAATAATTTTTTGAATTGTTGAGAGTTCCTAATGATAAACAAGCTTAATAAGATTGTAGATGGTAAAATTACCTGTTGCCGGCAGCAGTTCAGCAGTTGTTTTTCTCCAGCTTGACACACAGCTGAAATAAGAGCTTGTTAATTTAGTTCCTCAATGGATGCTTCCAAAACACTACTTAGGACTCTATTTCTTTTCTGCAGAAAAGAATGGGAATAATGTTTCTGGTTGGGAAATATTCTGTCGTTTAACCGATAATACCTTATGGGCTCTTAGAAATCATTCTCTTAAGGTTCAGACAGTTATTTTCTTGAGTAATTACTTTGACAAAGAAACTTAAATTACAGCTGGCCTCAACCACAAGGTGCAAGCCTAATCTTTCAAAATTCAACAAGATTACAACCAAATGGACTGTCCTCACACATGCCAGTGATACACTAGGTCAGACTAGGCTTTTTTTCCTCAGCAGGAGAATATGAAGTGGTAGAGGAATATGGCTAAAATGACTGATCAGTCTTTAAGTGCCTCTCCTGATGCCAAAGGAATTTTATCAAATTTTTTAAGGATATAATAGGAGAATACATTGATGATTGATATATTCAAAAGGTGGCAAGGGTCTGTTTATTCTTGCCTGGTGAATTTAAAGAAGCTTCCTGGCTCTTAGTCCTCTTAAACATAACTTCTGGTTCCCCTCAGAACCATCCAGCAATTTTAATCAAGACAGTTTTCCTGGAACCATCATTCAAACTGTTTCATCTGAAAAGAGATTAGGACAACTGAGACTTGAATATCCAATGAGAATGGATAAACACATGTATATGTGTCTCTGTGCATTTCACCTGAAAAAATAAACCAGATAGCTAGGAAATAGTCTGTCTCTAGATTGAGATTACAAAACAAACTTACTATAATACTTATTCTTCACTATATAACTTTGATTCTGCTATGTTCCTAAATTTTTCCTCTCCTTTCCACCTTTCCAAATTATAGTCATCCTTCAACATTCAATTCTAATCCAATTTCTTAAAGGAAGTCCTGAAGTGACTGAAGCCCACCAAATAATTCTATAATAACCCTGTGAAAGAGGCAAAGTATCTTTATTTCATTGGTAAAGAAACCAAGGCTAAGAGAAAGAAACTTGCTCGATTCTTATCCAGCTAAGAATGACAAAGCTCCCTAAATAGGTCTAATACCTAAGTCTCTGTGCTAATCCTTCTGCTCTTCTCTTATAATACCTTCTCTTGATGATTTCATCAATTCTCAAATGTTTGTGTATGTTTATGCAGATGATTCTCAGCCATAGTCTTGATTCTGAACTAAAATTTGTATTAAAAACTGCCTTATGGATATTTTTAACTGAATTTGCTATAAGCATCTCAAACTCAGCATGTCCAAAACTGAACTTATTATCTTTCCCTTCAAGTCCACTCTTCATTCTCTGCCCCTTTATCTCCACCTCTTCATTTTCTTTGTTTTATTCAAAGTTCACCTTAAATCTCGTCTTTTGAAGGAGATCTTTCTGAGTTCTTTCTACTAGTGCTTTCCCATCTCACATAAGTTCCCATCTGTCCTGTACATAACCTATAGGTACCTAGTTATTTACTTGTTGTATCTGATACTAGAATGTAAATTCCCAGAGAGCAGGGACTGTTTTAGACTTCTTTATATCCTGAGACCTTAGGAGAGTGCTTGGTATATTGTAAACATTTAAAGAAAGATTGTAAATTTCCTGCCTAACAGACTTCCCTATTTCTATCTAGAGTAATATCATCTTTCTAATCAGCCACATTTGAAACCACCAAGCTGTCTTTGACATTTTACTATCTCTCATTAGTGCAGTAATCTCATAATTGCACTTTCATCTTTAATTATTTCTCTTCTCCCATACAGATTCTATAGATTGGCCAAACTGAAATTTCTATGGCATGGGTCTGATAAAGTCACTCTCCTGCTTAAGCAACTCCACTGACACTGGTTATCTAAAGAGATCACAAAAAAGGAGAAAGAACCCACATATACAAATATGTTTGCAGTGGCACTTTTTGTGGTGGCAATTAATTAGAAAATGAGTGGATGCCTATCAGTTGGGGAATGGTTGAATAAGTGATGGTATATGAATGTAATGGAATAATATTTTTCTAATAAAAACAATAAGACTGTAGCAGCTAGATGGTACAGTGGATAGAGTACCATCCCTGAAGTCAGAAGGACCTGAGTTCAAATCTGATATCAGACACTTAACACTTCCCTGGGCAAGTCACTTAACCCCAATTACCTCTGGAAAAAAATAAAATAAAATAAGGTCGATTTCAGAAAAGCCTGGAAAGACTTATATGAACTGATGCTAAATGAAGTGACCAGAACTAGAACATTGTTCACAATAATGGCAACACTGCATGATGATTAACTATGTAAAAACAGTTCTTTTCAGTAATACGTTGATCCAATACAATTTCAGCAGATTTGGGTTGAAAAATGCCATGTGCATTCAGAAAGAGAACTATGAGACTGAATGCAGATAGAAGCATGCTATTTTGATTTTCATATTTGCTAGTTTTCACTAGCATTCCCTTTTATTCTGATTTTTCTTTCACAACATGACTAATTTTTTTTAATTTAATTTTTATTTTATTTTATACTTATAACTTTTTTTTGACAGTACATATGCATAGGTAATTTTTTACAACATTATCCCTTGCACTTACTTCTGTTCAGATATTTTTCCCTTCCTCCCCCAACCCTCTCCCCCAGATGGCAGGCAGTCTTATACATGTTAAATATATTACAATATATTATAGATACAAATTATGTGTGTAGAACCGAATTTCTTGTTGCATAGGAAGAATTGGATTCAGAAGGTAAAAATAACAGTTTACACTCATTTCCCAGTGTTCCTTTTCTGGATGTAGCTGATTCTGTCCATCATTGATCAATTGGAATTGGATTAGCTCTTCTCTATGTTGAAGATATCCACTTCCATCAGAATATATCCTTGTACAGTATCATTGTTGAAATGTATAATGATCTTCTGGTTCTGCTCGTTTCACTCAGCATCAGTTGATGTAAGTCTCTCCAAGCCTCTCTGTATTTCTCCTGTTGGTCATTTCTTACAGAACAATAATATTCCATAACATTCATATACCATAATTTACCCAACCATTCTCCAATTGATGGACATACATTCATCTTCCAGCTTCTAGCCACTATGAAAAGGGCTGCCACAAACATTTTGGCACAAACATTTCCCTTCTTTAGTATTTCCTTGGGATATAAGTCCAGTAGTAGTATGGCTGGGTCAAAGGGTATGTACATTTTGGTAACTTTTTGGGCATAATTCAAGATTGTTCTCCAGAATGGTTGGATTCTTTCACAACTCCACCAACAATGCATCTGTGCCCCAGTTTTCCCACAGCCCCTCCAACATTCATCGTTATTTGTTCCTGTCATCTTAGCCAATCTGACAGGTGTGTAATGATATCTCAGAGTTGTCTTAATTTGCATTTCTCTGATCAATAGTGATTTGAAACACTCATATGAGTGGAAATAGTTTTAATTTCATCATCTGAAAATTGTCTGTTCATATCCTTTGACCATTTATCAATTGGAGAATGGCTTGATTTCTTATAAATTAAAGTCAATTCTCTGTATATTTTGGAGATGAGGCCTTTATCAGAACCTTTAACTGTAAAAATGTTTTCCCAATTTGTAACTTCCCTTCTTATCTTGTTTGCATTAGTTTTGTTTGTGCAGAAACTTTTTCATTTGCTGTAATCAAAATTTTCTATTTTATGATCAATAATGATCTCTAGTTCTCCCTTGGACACAAACTCCTTCCTCCTCCACAAGTCTGAGAGGTAAATCATCCCATGTTCCTCCAATTTATTTATGATTTCATTCTTTATGCCTAAATCTTGGACCCATTTTGATCTAATCTTAGTATGTGGTGTTAAATGTGGGTCATGCCTAGTTTCTGCCATACTAATTTCCAGTTTTCCCAGCATTTTTTGTCAAATAATGAATTCTTATCAGAAAATTTGGGATCTTTGGGTTTGTCAAACGCTAGATTGTTATTTTTATTCACTATCTTGCCCTGTGAACCTAACCTATGCCACTGATCAACTAGTCTATTTCTCTTAGCCAATACCAAATGGTTTTGGTGACTGTTGCTTTATAATACAGTTCTAGATCAGGTACAGCTAGACCACCTTCACTTAATTTTTTTTCATTACTTCCCTTGAAATTCTCGACCTTTTATTGTTCCATATGAATTCTGTTATTATTTTTTCTAGGTTGTTAAAATAGTTTGGTATAGCACTAAATAAATAGATAAGTTTAGGGAATATTATCATCTTAATTATATTCGCTCGGCCTATCCAAGAGCACTGAATGTCTTTCCAATTATTTAAATCTGACTTTATTTTTGTGGCAAGTGTTTTGTAATTTTGCTCATATAATTCCTGACTCTCCTTTATCGACCGTTATTTTGAATGGAATTTCTCTTTGTATCTCTTGCTGTTGGATTGTGTTGGTAATGTATAAAAATGCTGAGGATTTATGTGGATTTATTTTGTATCCTGCAACTTTGCTAAAATTCTGAATTATTTCTAGTAGCTTTTTAGCAGAGTCTTTGGGGTTCTCTAAGTATACCATCATGTCATCTGCGAAAAGTGATAATTTGATCTCCTCATTTCCTACTCTAATTCCTTGAATCTCTTTCTCGGCTCTTATTGCCAAGGCTAGAGTTTCAGGTACTATATATTGAAAAGTAATGGTGATAGTGGGAAACCTTGTTTCACTCCTGATCTTATAGGGAAAGGTTCTAGTTTATTGCCATTACATATGATATTTACTGAAGGTTTTAAATATATGCTCCTTATTATTTTAAGGAATAGTCCATTTATTCCTATACTCTCAAGTGTTTTTAGTAGGAATGGATGTTGGATTTTATCAAATGCTTTTTCTGCATCTATTGAGATGATCATATGGTTTTTATTAATTTGGTTATTAATATGGTCAATTATACTAATATTTTACCTAATATTAAACCAGCCCTGCATTCCTGGTATAAATCCCACTTGGTCATAGTGTATTATCCTGGGGATGATTTTCTGAAGTCTATTTGCTAATATCTTATTTAAGATTTTAGCATCAATATTCATTAAGGAAATTGGTCTATAGTTTTCTTTCTCAGTTTTCCATCTACCTGGTTTAGGTATCAGTACCATGTCTGTGTCATAGAAGGAATTTGGTAGGACTCCTTCAATCCCTATTTTTTCAAATAGTTTACATAGCATTGGAGTTAGTTGTTCTTTAAATATTTGGTAGAATTCACATGTAAATCCATCTGGTCCTGGGCACTTTTTCTTAGGAAGTTGGTTAATAGCTTGGTCTATTTCTTTTTCTGAGATGGGACTATTTAGACTACTTACTTCTTCCTCTGTTAATCTGGGCAAGCTATATTTTTGAAGGTATTCTTCCATTTCATTTATCTAATTTATTGGCATAAAGTTGAGCAAAGTACCTTCTAATTATTGTTCTAATTTCCTCTTCATTAGTGGTGAGTTCACCCTTTTCATTTTCAAGACTAACAATTTGCTTTTTCTCTTTCCTTTTTTTAATCAGGTTTACTAAGGGTTTGTCTATTTTGTTGGTTTTTTCGTAGAACCAACTCTTAGTTTTATTAATTAATTCAATAGTTTTTTTTATTTTTTTACTTTCAATTTTATTAATCTCACCTTTTATTTTTTTGAATTTCAAGTTTTGTGTTTGTCTGGGGGTTTTTAATTTGTTCCTTTTCTAGCAATTTTAGTTGTAAGCCCAATTCGTTGGCCCTCTCTTTCTCTATTTTATGCAAGTAGGCCTGTAGAGATATAAAACTTCCCCTTGTTGCTGCTTTGGCTGTATCCCACATATTTTGGTATGATGTCTCATTATTGTCATTTTCTTGGGTGAAGTTATTAATTATGTCTATGATTTGCTGTTTTACCCAATCATTCTTTAGTATAAGATTATTTAGTTTCCAATTATTTTTGGTCTATTTTCCCCTGGCTTTTTATTAAATGTAATTTTGATTGCATTGTGGTCTGAAAAGGATGCCTTTACTATTTCTGCCTTACTGCATTTGATTTTGAGGTTTTTATGTCCTAGTATATGATCAATTTTTGTATAGTTTCCATGAACTGCTGAGAAGAAAGTATACTCCTTTCTGTCTCCATTTAGCTTTCACCAAAGATGTGTCATATCAAACTTTTCTAGTATTCTATTTACCCCTTTCACTTCTTTCTTATTTATTTTGTGGTTTGATTTATCTAATTCTGAGAGTGCAAGGTTGAGATCTCCCACTATTATAGTTTTGCTATCTATTTCCTCTTGCAGCTCTCTTAATTTCTCTTTTAAGAATTTAGTTGGTGCATATATGTTTAGTATAGATACTGCTTCATTATTGATGCTGCCCTTTAGCAGGATATAATGCCCTTCCTTATCTCTTTTAATTAGATCAATTTTTGTTTTTGCTTGATCTGAAATGAGGATGGCTACTCCTGCTTTTTTGGTTTTGTCAGAAGCATAATAGATTCTGCTCCACCCTTTTACTTTTAGTTTGAATGTATCACCCTGTTTCAGGTGTGTTTCCTATAAACAACATATAGTAGGATTCTGACTTTTAATCCAGTCTGCTAACTGCTTCTTCTTTATGAGGCAGTTTGCCCCATTCACATTTATGGTTAGAAGGACTAATTCTATATTGCTTGCCATCCTATTAACCCCTGCTTATGCTTTTCCCCTTTCCTTTCCTCTTACCCCCCCCTACCCAGTATTAAAATTGTGAACACCACTTGCTTTTCACAGCCCTCCCTTTTTAGGATCCCTCCTCCACCTTAAAGTTCCTCCCCTTATTTACCCCTTTTCCTTGAAATTTCTGTTTTCCCTTCCCCTTAGCTTACTCCTTCCCTTTCACTTTTCAATGAAGTGGAAGAAATTTCACCATAAATCGAATATGTCTAGTGATACACACTATGTTCATCTCCCTCCTTTCTTTCTCTCAGATATAATAGGTAACCTTTGCCTCTTCATGAGATTTAGTACCACCACTTTACACTTTTTTTATGATATAATTTCCTTTCCACCTCTAGTTTCTAAGACAAATTGTACATATGTTCTTTACATATCTTTTGGCAGAAGTATAGTTCTCAAGATTTCTTTTTACCTTTTTGGAAATCTCTTGAGTTCTGTATTTGAAGATCAAACTTTTTTATGTAGGTCTGGTTTTTTCATCAAAAATTGTTGGAATTCGTTTATTTCATTAAATGTCCATCTTCTTCCCTGGAAAACGATGCTCATTCTTGCTGGGTAAGTTATTCTTGGCTTCATACCAAGTTCCTTAGCCTTTCGGAATATCATGCTCCAGGCCCTTCGTTCTTTTAATGTGGACGCTGCTAGATCCTGAGTTATCCTTATTGTGGCTCCTCCATATCTGAATTGCTTTTTTCTAGCAGATTCCAGTATTTTTTCCTTTGTCTGATGGTTCTTGAACTTGGCCACTATATTTCTTGGCGTTTTGATTTTAGGGTCCCTTTTAGTAGGTGATCGATGAATTTTTTCAATGTCTATTTTACCCTCTGTTTCCAGAATGTCTGGGCAGTTCTCTTTGATAATTTCCTCAAAAATGGTGTCCAAGCTTTTTTTTTCCTCATATTTTTCAGGGAGTCTGATTATTCTCAAGTTGTCTCTCCTGGATCTGTTTTCCAGGTCTTTTGTCTTTCTAATAAGGTACTTGACATTCTTTTCAATTGTTTCATTTCTCTGGTTTTGCTTGACTACCTCTTGGTTTCTCCTTGAGTCATTCATTTCTACTTGTTTGATTTTAATTTTCAATGATGTATTTTCTTCTCTCACTTTTTTTTATATCTCTTTGTAATTGTCCAATTGAGTTTTTATCTTCTATGGAATTTTTTTCCATTTTATCCATTTTATTTTTTAGAGAGCTGTTTTCTTTTTCCAGTTCACTAATCCTGTTTTCCTTGGAGTTGTTTACCTTTTCCAGCTCACTAATCTTGTTTCTCAATGATTTGATTTCTTTATCCACTCTGTCTTTAAACTCATGAGATGACTTCTCCAGGCTCTCTTGCCAAGCTTCCCTTTCCTTTTCCAATTTCTCTTCCAGCTCTTTTGTGAGAGCCTTTTTTATTTCCTCTATGAGATTCTTTTGTATTGAGGAGCAGCTCATATCCCCCTTAGGGGATTCCTCTGGGTATAGTCTGTTTTTAGTCTCCTCAGTGTTTGAAGTCTGCTCTCTCTCCATACAAAAGCTGTCAATGGTTAGAGCCCTTTTGAATTTTTTGTTCATTTTGTCAGAGTAGGAATTGAAGAAAACAAATTGACAAGAGAAACAATTGGTCTGTTTTGTGGGGGATGGGGCTTGGTGGTAATAATGGGCTTCCTCTACGGACTGGGGGTAGGGCAGCAGAGAGCCACTAACAGAGCAGAGATGACTATACTGAGTCTGCGCTCTGAGGCTCAGAGAGCGCTGAGTCAGTCCAGGTGGGGGTTGGGGGTGGCCGGGTTCTGAGAGATGCTAGCTTTCTGGGGTTTTAATCTTCACCTCTTGTGTTTACACCCTCTCCGCTGGTCCTGGCTTGCTGCCAAGAGGGAGTATCCACACTGGGGTAAAAGCCTTTTCACAGAAACGGCAGAGATCGTACCCCTCCCCCTCTGGTCTGAGCTGTGTGAGCTGCCTGTCTTGCTCTGGCTGCCTGCCCTCAGTCTGTGCCCAGTCTGATTGACCCTCCCCCGAGCAAACACAGACCTTTTCTGGTGACTTTCAAGGATGTCTTCTCTTGGTGATTATTTGTGGGTTTCTTTCTGGGTCAAGCATTAAGTCTGAGGCTTATCATGAAGTAAGTTCTGAGAGAAAATGAGGAGCTCAAGCAGCTGTCTGCCTCCATGCCGCCATCTTGGCCAGAAGTCCCTCCACCCACTTTCAAGATCACCAAAAGCCCCCATTATAAAAATGGGAACCCTGGAGCACAGTCTTTGCAGGAGCCCCAAATATGGCATTCTTACCCTGGCTATGCCAAGGGTTCCTGTTCACCTGACACCAGCCTGGCCCTGGCATCTTTCTACCTTTACTCTTACTTGCAAACCCCAAATAAACTTATTAATCTAGGTTTTCGGGTTTGTAAATTCCTTTACAGGGGACTTTGCACCACTACTAGACCTCATTTAACTCTGTATCCTTGCACCAAATCTAAAGGGGTTGCAGGGGAGCTCTATTTGACTCCCTGTACTCCAAACCTGCCACTAGACCTCAATTAATCCTAATTTCATCTAGGTACCCCTTATCAAACTTACAAACTGGTTAAACTAGGCTATTTACTTTTACTCCTACTATATCCTACCTTGGTACCTTTGTAAAAAGCAGAACTCAACAAATATGCTAATGGAATTACAACTCAAAGCTTATTTTCTCTTGAGAATAATTTCTGTTTTGCCTAGAGCATACAGGAAGTATAAGCAAATTCTTTGGCTTGTACCAAAAGCCACATTGTTGGAGTACCTGAGTCATTACCCAGTAGCAGTAGCAGTACCTTAGTCTAACTGACTCACTCCACTTCACAAAAAGAAAACTTGGATTCCCCAATATTACTTCATGAGGTTTTGAAACTTGCTTAGTCTTCTTGTCTTATACATACAGGCTTAATTATTCAATATCTGGCACATATTTTTTTTTTCTTGGAAGAGGAGAGATATATGGAAACAACCACTCTACCTTACAGGTCATGTAACCATGTATTCTACACTTATGATACATTTCCTATATATTAGCTTTCTCACACAGAGTTAATAGTATTAATCAATTATAGCTAGTAATTTTCTTTGAGCTGTTTCAGGATCCTTTATTATATTTTAATTTGTTCCTTACTTCTCAGACTCTGAAGCTATCCTCTGTTTCTGTAATACACTGTTTCCTCATCTCTACCTCATGAAATTTTTCAGTTCCTTTAAATATAAGCTTATGTCCAACCTCTTATTTAGGCCTTTTCTGATACTCTAATTGCTAGTGTCCCCACAAACTTTGTCTGAGTTTGCACCTCTTATCTGTAAATAAACGTAAGGTTCTTGCATTTTACTTTCATTTTTTTTTACCTTTCTTTACCCAGAACAAGAGAACAAGAGATGACTCAGTGGATAAAGCACTGAAACTGCAGTCAGAAACTCTTGAGTTAAGAAACTCCTAAGTTTCTGACTCCAGCCCCAGACACTCATTAGCTGTATCACTTGGACAAATCATTTAATCTCTGTTAAATTCAATCCACTAGGAAAGAAAATAGTAAACTACTCTAATGACTTTGACAAATAATTTAACAAATAAATCCCATAGACACTGTGGTCCTTGAGGTCATGAAAAGTTGGACACAACTGAAACAGTATGAAAACCCAGGACATAGTACCCAGTACATATGGACCATAATAATCACTCAATAAATTTATGTCAAATCTTGAATATGGATAATGCTAAGATACATGTTTGTTTGGTTTTTTTTTTTTATTATACCATGGTGTTTCTCAAAGAAGAACAGAATAAAGGGAGTACTGGAATTACAAATCAAAGAACATTTTGTGTAGATAGCATAGAGAAAATGATGTCATCTCTGTATGGAATATTGAGCATAGTAATATCTTGGGAATTTGTGATGAAATGCCCTTCACAGCCTACCCTCAATTTCAAAGTAGGTATAGATACCATCTAATTGCTTCTTATTGGCTATAAGAACTTATTTAACTGACTGCAAAGATAGAACTCTGTAGAAGTTTCTGAGATAATCTGTGCCCCTAAAGTTCACCTTCTTGTCAATTCTAGACATAAAGACAACTCTCCCATCCCAGAGGCTCAGCAGAAAATCTCCCCCTATCCACATTAATTTTGTGAGATATCACTTACAAGTAAAGTCTATGTCTAGGTCTCGTTTGTGTTTTCTTTCCTTTAAATGGCCACTTTGTGAGATATCAAAAGGTGGACAATATATTACCATTTCCTAGGCACTCAAGCAATGGATACTGTCTATTAGAAAAATCATTTTGGAAACAAGCAGTAATAGAGTGAGAGTGGAGCAAGAAGATATGCTCACAGAGATACACTCCTGGAAAGAACTTCCCCAGGGGTGTAGCCAAGATAGGGAAGAGGAGATACATGTTTTTCTGAGCTCTCTCCATGTCCCCAAAATTAACAGCAAATCAAGGTTCTGAACTGGTTTTGGAGTGACAGAAGCCACAAATATTTGGAGTGTAACAAATTTCCAGCAGAAAATAACTTGGAAGCTATCCAGAAAAGATCTGTTTCAATCAGGCCCTGAGAGAGGTGAGCAGATGATTACAGGCAGTCTAATGAGGCAGTGGGGCTTCACAGTTGGAGAATCTACTGGGAAAAATCTACAGCAATGTTGATTACTCTGTCCTGATTGTAAGCCAGTAGATCAGCAGATTAGCTGTAAGATGCAAATAAAATGCAAATACAAAATGCAAATAGTGAATCCCTAAACCCCAGAGTATCATGGACCTGGCCACCCAACCCCATATTGTAAACTAATCAGTACTGAACCAGCCACTGTCATTTGTAGAGGGAACGTGGATAATCTCCTCTTTGCCATAAAAGTAGACCTTGATCTTTTTTTTTAAAAATGAGCAAAAAAGCAAAAAGAACTCTGATGATAGTTTTTTTTTTTTTTTTTATGATGAAAAAGAAACAGATTTCAAACCTCAAGGACATTAAAAGCATGTCATCTTCATATAAAGCCCCAAAGGGTGATATCGATTGATCCCTATCTTACAAGGATCTTGTAAAGGGCAGGAACTTTGGAGAAATATGCTTAAGGCACAGTATGACTGATTTAATCTTATAACAAGGTGTTAACTCAAAGAAAGAAATCTAACGATTCTCTAGTTTACATGTACTTAGTACTTAGTATAATGCTACAAGTTAACATCTATGCTACAAAATTAACACCTTATGATAATTTATGTGACAGTATATAAGAGCTAAGAGATCCTAAGAGACAAGAGAGATTCCATCTTTGACCAGCCTTGTGGTGACTCTCCCAAAATGCAAATCACTGGAAAAATCTCTCTTGGAAAAATTCAAAAAGGATGTTAAAAGAGAGTTAGATGGAAAATGGGGAAAGGAAATGAGAATTTTACAAAAGGGTATGGAAAAGGAAACATATCTGAAGAAAGCACCTTACAAAAGAGATTTAGTGAAATGGGAAAAAAAACACATAACTCCTTACAAAATACATTTGAGAAAATGGAAAAAGAAAACAACTTCCTGGAAAACAGAATTTGTGAAATAGAAAAAGAAAACAACTCATTAAAAACCAGAATTTGGGAAATGAAAAAAAAATCCATAGAACAAAACAGCTCATTAACAATTCAAATGGCCAAATAAGAAAGGAACTTAAAACGATAACTGAAGAAAATAATTCACTAAAAATTAGAACTGATCAGATGGAAATGTATGACTCAACAAGATATAAAGAATCAGTCAAGCAAAACCAAAAAGAAGAAGAAGAAGAAGAAAAAGAAGAAGAAGAAGAAGAAGAAGAAGAAGAAGAAGAAGAAGAAGAAGAAGAAGAAGAAGAAGAAGAAAAAGAAGAAGAAGAAGAAGGAAGAGGAGGAGGAGGAGGAGGAGGAGGAGGGGGAGGAGGAGGAAGAGCAGGAGGAGGAGGAGGAGGAGGAGGGGGAGGAGGAGGAAGAGCAGGAGGAGGAGGAGGAGGAGGAGGAGGAGGGGGGGGAGGGGAAGGAGGAGGAGGAGGAGGAAGAGGAGGAGGAGGAGGAGGAAGAGGAGGAGGAGGAGGAGAAGAAGAAGGAGAAGAAGAAGTAAAATACCTCATTGGAAAAAAAAAAAAACTGACCTGGAAAATAAATCTAGGAGAAACAATCTAAGGATTATTGGTTTTCCTGAAACACACCCCTGAGAAAGAGAAAGAGAGAGAGAGAGAGAGAGAGAGAGAGAGAGAGAGAGAGAGAGAGAGAGAGAGAGAGAGAGAGAGAGAGAGAGAGAGAAAGTCTAGACATATTTCAGGAAATAATCCAAGAAAACTAATCTGATGTCCTAGAATCAGAAGGTAAAATAGCCTTCTGAAAGAAATCCCAAAATGAAAATTCCAAGGAATATCATAGTTAAATTCCAGAATTATCAGACAAAGGAAAAAATATTGCAATGGCCAGAAAGAACAACTTTCACTTGGCACTGCTAGGTTTGTTCTGACTAGAAGTGAAATGTCCTAATGAGCAGTCTTGCTATGAATAGCCCAACAAGACTTACATATTAGCCTCTCAATTGATTACGATAATTTTATGATTCTTTATGCTTAGTGTTCCCTTTATGGATAGAATAAAACTTTTTTTTTAGTTTCCTACTACCCATCCCTCTCCCTATCCACAGCTAAAGAAGATTTCTTAGACTAGATTAAAAATAGAATTGTTCCACAATAATCTGAGGAAGAGAGAGTAGTTTTACTCTCCTGTAAAATTCCCCTGTAAAGAAACAAGGAACCCCAGATCCATGAACCCCAAACAAACTTTGAAAGTAAGTAAAAGATAGGGTGGCTAAAGTTTCCAGCATGCTACTGGTGTCTGCCTTGGAAGCAGGTAGGAATAAGCCATGAAAAAGTGACATTATTTGTGTCCCACATGTGGCAACACATGCAGCATGGTAGAGAGAGGTGTTTGTTGAACGATTGTATGACCCAAAAGGAAGTAGAATAAACATCTCTGGCTTCTTTCCCCTCACTCTTTACATAGGAGACTGAATTCTAGCCATAAGGAGATCTTTGTAGGAAACTGTAGTTTTTCATTTTGTAGTCTTTGAAGAAAGGGCTATTGGATTAGATATATTTCCTTAGATATGATTAGTCTTAAGTTAGTTGAAATATGAGTATTCCAGGTTCAGGATAACTTCTTTTTATTATTCATTATTAAGGGAAGCAGAGCCCTAAACTTCATGACTTGACATCTTTTCATGTACCTCTTCCACAATGAACATGAATAGTACTTAACCTAGAAAGCCCATTCATCCAAATTAGTTAACAAAAGAGGAAACAGAATAAATATATATAGGGAAATATATACCAGACTATACAGTTTTTCCTTTGAGAGCATGGATATGAGAGAGACAGAGACAGAGACAGAAACAGAAACACAAAGAAAGAGAAATACAGAGACAAAAGAGAGAGAGAAAAGGCAGAGGCAGAGAGAAATTGAGAGACATAGAAATAGACAGACATAAAGAAAAGACATAGACAGAGGCATAAAGAAAGAGATAGATGAATAAAAAGAGTCCTCATCAGCATCCAAGAGCAAGGGAATTCCTTAAAGTCTCTAGTATAGCAAGTTGAGAGTGAAGACATGTTGTAGAGACTTCTAGTTTTTCTTATGTTGACTTTTTCACAGAGCCTTTTTGTTCAGCAGCTTAAAATGGGACTGGCTTTTTCCATCTTCTCTCTTGAAGACTGAAATCAGAAGAACTCAAAATTCAGAAAGACTCATTCATTATAAGACAATTGAAGAGAACTAAACAATTTTCCTTCTCCACCTCTTGCCAATCCTACCCCCAATCTTCTCATTAATGAGGAGAGTGGACCTATCAATATGTTTTGGGAATGGGTTAGTAAAATGATGATGTTTTCCAATACTTCTCCAACCTCTCAAAAAAAAAAAAAAAAAAAACTTAAAAGAAGAAACATGTGGCAAACATAAAGCAATTAAAACTGAATCCCCAAAATAAGAAGATATGAAACTGAAATAAAAATGAAATTAAACAGGAGACCTTAAATATGCAAATTCCTAATCACTTCTTCTGCAGCTAAGCTTGCAGCACAAACATTACTGACTTTTATCTGAGGTTCAAGTGGTAAATATCCCATGTGTTTAACCTACGGCAGTGACTAAATCTGACTGATTCACTGATGCACCATACAGAGTAAAAAGACTGATTCTGACCAACCATATAAAAAGAAAGGAAAAGAAAATGAAGGTCAGAAATATCTGCTGCATTAAATCAGCTAAAGGAAGAAAAAAGTCTCTATGCCCAAGTAAAAATGGAGTAAAAGTCCAACAGATATCAGCCTTTTCCTTCATGAAGTCTATTCAGGCTAAGAAATTAGTTAGTTCCCTCCCCTCCTACTTTGTGGAGAATGCTCAGCTTTGTGGATCTGTGAAGCAGTAGAAAGGAAAAGAATAAAAGAACAAGGAAGCAAGGTGAAAACAACTGAAAATATAAGAATAAGACCACAGTCCAAGAGAGAAAAAGGTTGATAAAAAGTCTAGACCCCAAATATAGGAATGGAAAGTACAGCTCCTAAAATTACAGAAGAATAGAAATTAAAAATAAGAAGATAATGCTTTAGGAATAGTATTTCATCAAGAAAAATGAATCCCAAATTCCCCATAATAAAGGATCCCTGATGAAAAAGAGAATTCTAGGAAATGTCCAGAGATGACCAAAGTATTCAAGAGAAAATATTAGCATGGAAATTAGGTCTAAACTCAGACATCTAAAAACAAAGTAAGAGTTATTTAAGTTAGAAACAGTAAAATTTAGACTTGAACTTTGATTCAGGTACTTAATAGTTGTGTGACCTTAGGCAAGTCACTTGAGCCTATACCTCAATTATCTCATATGAAACATAAAGAAATTGGACCCAATTATTGCAGATCTAAATCTATGATTAAATGATCCTGTAAAAACTGGGAAAGACAGACAATAGAAAATCTCTTTAAAGTGATGGAGGAAACAAAATATAATGGTTTTTGGATGATTTTCAAAATCAAAATTAGAAAATTTGACAGAAGAGCAATAAAAGAATATATTTGAAAATGCATGTGAATTCTGATGGTCAAAACAACCAATTAAAAAAAAAAAGGATGCAAAGAGATATATTTTTTTAAAATCACAAACCTCCCAGAAAAATATGACAAAAAAAATCTCAGTAGCATATTCTGAAGAATAATAAGAAAAAATTCTCCAAAGCTCTTGAATACAGACAATAAAATCTGCTAAATAATGTACTCAAAAGATTCACTCAAGAGAAAAACTTTATAATTGAATCTCAAAAGAAGATAATGCTTGAATTTCAGAATTAGCAGATAGATAACTTAGTACTTAAGCTGCTGGGCCTAGAATCAGGAAATAGTTTAGTTTAAATCAAGTCTCAGATACTTATAATTATGTGACCTTGGGCAATTAACATAATGTTTATTTGCATCAGTTTCCTCATCTGTAAAAGTGGAATGGTAATAGCATTTACCTCTAAGAGTTGCTATGAGGATCAAATGATATAATTTATAAAGTGCTTAGAACAGTACCTGTAATATATTAACTACTATATAAATATTAGTTATTATTTATAATAACTATATCAATATTTAATAAACTTTGCATGCTCTCAAGAGAAGAGAGTGAATTTTAAGTTATATTATTATTAATAATAAGCTCCCATGGAATGGATAGGGTGTTAAAGGAACAACAGTATCTCTGGTGTGAAAGTTACTGATCTCTTTTTGGAACTGTTTTCCACCTTTGGTGTCCATTTGCCATTCAATTCTCATTTATGGCTCCAAGAGGCTATAACATGTGTAGCACCATACCCTGGTAAAAACCTTTTTCAGCAGATGGGCGAAATAAGGATGAGGGTAACTTAAAGGTTTTAATCCCAGTGGTTAGTTAGTAGGGTGTGTACCCAAAGTACCTAAAGAACCCCTGAAGGGAATAAACAGATGTCAATACTTTGTTCCAACAGGCCATGAAGGCAAAGGAAACAGATATTTTGGATCATTTATATATTTATTATAAAGCTGACCTGACAAACATAAATTTTACTGCTGAAAGAACAAGTCTGATAAACTGACCTCATTGTTTAAGTGCCTAATATTCATTTGCAAAAAAGACTTTTATGGAGAACTCATACAAGGGTCAGAAAAAGCAATACAAAGACACTATCAAGGTTTCTCTAAGAACGTTGGGATTGATTGTGAATCATGAGAGACCCTTGTTCAGAAAAGCCCATCAAGGCACAGTTGGAACAAATAAACTACTATATTTAATAAGCAAAACAGAATTGCAGTAGCTAAAAAGAAGCATAAAATGCACAGATTTTGAAACATCTCCATTTCAAATGTTTATATGGACTATTTGTGCCTGATTTGTGGTAAAGCCTATTAAAATTGCATTGATCTGATCAGCCATATTTGTATGCACATATCTTGAATTCAACAAAATATCATTATGGTGCTTTTTCTGCACTAAGGGCAACTAACAAGCTCCCATTCAATTTATTCCCCTTTGATTACCAATCAGCTAAAGTTAATTAGATTTTTTAAGATGTTTACTAATATGTAATAGTATAACAGATGATACTTAAATACCCCCCCAATTTTGTGCTTACTTTCCCTTTGTACATATAAGGCCACTGAAGAAAATGAGTTCAAGCTTAGAGAGCACATGTAGACAAAAGAAAACTCACAGACCCAGGTTATGGGAAGTACTTTCATCTTCTGTCAAAGTCTCACAGAGTTCTCATAGACCTATGGGCTGTGAAGATTAGTGCTCTCATGAATCCATAGTAACATTTCATTTAAATTTGTAAAAGTTGAGCCCTGCTTAGCTGCTTTTCCTTAATGTGTATAGTTTGTCCTTTCTCACTTTCCAGCAAGATTGTGTGTTTCAATCTCTTTTGTGGTCCAATTTTTTTGAGGATATAGATAATGAGTTTTCATGGAGGAGTTCATTGCATTCCTTTTGGGCTCATTTCTTTTCCCTTTCCACTTATATTCTGATACAAGTGTAAAGGGTCTGCCTTTTTAAATGCATCAAAACATTATTCCAGAAACAGGTACTGGAATGTTCTCACTTCTCTAATATACAGAAGTCCATAAATATATCTAACATTTTCAATCAATGTCAATACATTTCTTTAGCATCATATTTTCTTTAATGATTAGAAGAACTTTGCATGTTTTAGACTGTTTATTTACACTTAATTTACACTTTTCATTGATTGATGTCTTGTAGGCAGGTTTCATCACAACTAATTATACTTTCAGTGGACTAATTCTACAAATGAAAGAATTATTTTTTGACTGAGAAAAAATTAGGATATATTGTTTTATTATCTTGATGAGTTTGGGATTTCTTTAGAGAAAGAACTTTGATTTGAATAATTCAAGATTATAATATAGCCATAGTAAATCTCAGAAGAAAATACAAGAAGAAACCTCAATAAGCAAAGGAGCACAAGTTACAACTCCAAATAACATATTCTGAAAAATTGAATCCACCATAATTTTTAAAATAAGATGGACTTTCATTTGAGATGTTCCTGAAAAAGTAAATAAAGCAATAATCAGAATGTTTGATTGCAAATAATCTGAACAGAAAAAAGAATAAGAAAATAAGCACAACTATCAAGAAAAAACTAAGTAATTAAATCAATCATTTCAAATTAATAGGCGATTTAAAAAAGAAATTATATTTCTCTTTGGGACAAAAATGATTTAAAGGACTAAAGATTTAAGAAGATCTTAAAAACCATTAAAATATGAAGAAGAAAAAATGTTGAATTTATATTATGTGAAATAAACCCCATGTATCCAACCTTATAAATGAATCAATATTTGGAAGAGACTGGAAGAGGGTAAAGGCCTTAGAAGAGACACAGAGAAAGTTACTAAAAGGAGGAAGCTACAGGAGAAAATAATAAAAGAAGTGGTGTGAAGGACATGGATGGAATAATTGGAAAACTCTCTCTATAGTAAGGTTTCCATTACACAAAGTTTCCATGAGAGGAAGGATGTAAATATCTGTGGTGAGAAATTGGGGTTTGGAAGAAATTGAAAGTAATATAGTATGATGGATGATTTCTCTGAATAAGTGATTAAGACCTACAGAAACTTTTTTAAAAATTATTATTATAGCTTTTTATTGACAAAACATATGCATGGGTAATTTTTCAATATTGACTCTTGCAAACACTTCTCTTCCAACTTTTCTCCTCATTCCCTCCCCCACTCGCCTAGATGGCAGGCTGTCCCATACATATTAAACATGTTAAAGTATAAGTTAAATACAATATATGTGTACATATTTATACACTTCTCTTGTTGCACAAGAAAAATCAGATTTAGAAAGGTAAAAATAACCTGGGAAGAAAAACAAAAATGCAAGCAAACAACAACAGAAAGAGTGCAAATGTTATATTGTAGTCCACACTCATTTCCCAGTGTTCTTTTATTGGGTATAACTGTTTTGTTGATCACTGATCAACTGGAACTGAATTGAATCCTCTCATTGCCAAAGATAGCCATTTCCATCAGAATTGATCCTCATATAGTATTGTTGTTGAAGTGTACAATGATCTCCTGGTTCTGCTCATTTAACTCAGCATGACTTCATTTAGGTCTCTCCAAACCTCTCTGTATTCATCCTGCTGGTCATTTCTTACAAAAAAATAATATTCCATAACATTTATATACCATAATTTACTCAGCCATTCTCCAGTTGATAGGCATCCATTCAGTTTCCAGTTTCTAGCCACTAAGAAAAGGGCTACCACTAACATTTTTGCATGTAGAAATCCCTTCATCTTATTTAAGATCTCTTTGGGATATAAGCCCAGTAGTAACACTAATGGATCAAAGGGTATGTACACTTTGATAGCTTTTTGAATACAATTCCAAATTGCTTTCCAGAATGGGTGGATCCATTCAAAACTCCATCAACAATGCATGTGTCCCAGTTTTCCACATCCCCTGCAACATTTATCATTATCTTTTCCTGTCATCTTAGCCAATCTGACAGGTGTGTAGTGGTATCTCAGAGTTGCATTAATTTGCATTTATCTGATCAATAATAATTTAAAATACCTTTTCAAATGAGTAGTTTCAAGTTCATCATCTGAAAATTGTCTGTTCATATCCTTGTACCATTTATCAATTGGAAAATGGCTTGATTTCTTAAAAATTAGAGTAAATTCTCTATATAATTTGGAAATGAGGCCTTTTGCAGAAACTTTACCTGTAAAAATGCTTTCCCAGTTTATTGTTTCCCTTTTAATCTTGTCTGCATTAGTTTTGTGTGTACAAAAGCTTTTTAACTTGATATAATCAATATTTTCTATCTTTTGATCAATAATAATCACTAGTTCTTTCTTGGTGACAAATTCCTTTCTGCTCCACAAGTCTAAGAGGTAAACTATCCTACATTTTTCTAACTTATTTATAATCTCATTTTTTATGCCAAGATCATGAACATATTTTGATCTTATCTTGGTCTATGGTGTTGAAATGTGGGTCAATGCCTAGTTTCTGCCATACTAATTTCCAATTTTCCCAGCAGTTTTTGTCAAATACTGAATACTTATCTCAAACTTTGGGGTCTTTGGGTTTGTCAAATACTAGATTACTATAGTTATTGACTATTTTGTCCTGTGAACCTAACCTATTCCACTGATCAACTAATCCATTTCTTAGCCAACACCAAATGGTTTTGGTGACCACTGCTTTATAATATGCTTTTAGGCCATCTTCATTTGATTTTTTCATTAGTTCCCTTGAATTTGTTGACTTTTTGTTCTTCCAGATGAATATTGTTATTTTTTTCTAGGTCATTAAAATAGTTTCTTGGGAGTCTGGCATAGCATTAAATAAATAGATTAGTTTAGGTACGATTGTCATGTTTTTTTGTTTGTTTGTTTGTTTGTTTTTTGTTTTTTTTGTTGTTGTTGTTGTTTTTAATATTCGCTCGGCTTATCCAAGAGCACTTAATATTTTCCAACTGTTTAGATCTGACTTTATGTGTGTGGAAAGTGTTTTGTAGTTTTGCTCATATAGTTCCTGACTTCCCTTCCACATACATTCCCAAATATTTTATAATATCAACAGTTATTTTAAATGAGATTTCTCTTTTTATTTCTTGCTGTTGGATTATGCTAGTCATGTATAAAAATGCTGAGGATTTATGTGGATTAATTTTGTATCCTGCAACTTTGATAAAGCTGTGGGTTATTTCTAATAACTTTGTTAGTAGAATCTCTGGAGTACTCTAAGTATATAATCATATCATCTGTAAAGAGTGATTATTTGGTTTCCTCCTGACCTACTCTAATTAATTTAATCTCTTTTTCATCTCTTAATGCTGATGATAGCATTTTAAATACAATATTGAATAGTAATGGTGATAGTGGACAACCTTGTTTCACTCCTGATTTTATTGGGAATGATTCCATTTTATCACCATTATATATGATGCTTACTGATGATTTGAAATAGTTGCTATTTTATTTTAAGGAAATATTTTAAGGAACAGTCCATTTATTCTTATACTCTTTAGTGATTTTAATAGGAATGGGTGTTGGATTTTATGAAATGCTTTTTCTGCATCTACTGAGAGTATTATATGTTTTTTGTCAATTTGGTTATTGATATAGTCAATTATATTAATAGTTTTCCTAATATTGAAACATCCCTAAATTCCTGGTATAAATCCTACTTGCTCATGGTGTATTATCCTAGGGATTATTTTCTATAATCATTTTGCTAGTATTTTATTTAAGATTTTTGCACCAATCTTCATTAGAGAAATTGGTCTATACTTTTCTTTCTCTGTTTTCATCTTAACTGTGTGTATGTTATAAAGGAATTTGGTAGGACTTCTTCAATTCCTATTTTTTCAAGTAGTTTACATAGCATTGGAGTTAGTTGTTCTTTAAACGTTTGGTAGAATTCACATGTAAATCCATCTGGTCCAGGGGATTTTTTCTTAAGGAATTGATCAATAGCTTGTTCTATTTTTTTTTTTTTTTTTTTTACTAAAATGGGACTATTTAACCAATTTGCTTTTTCCTGTGTTTATCTGGACAACCTATATTTTTGAAGGTGTTCATGCATTTCATTTAAGTTATCAAATTTATTGGCATAAAGTTGGGCAAAGTAACTCCTAATTGTTGCTCTAATTACCCCTTCATTAGTTTGTTCTGTTTTCATTTTTAAGACTAACAATTTGATTTTCCTCTTTCCTTTTTCTTATCAAATTTACCAACAGTTTATCTATTTTGTGTTTTTTTCATAGAACCAACTCTTAGTTTTATTTATTAATTCAATAGGTTTTTTTGTTTTGTTTTTTGCTGTTTTTGGGTTTTTTTTACTTTCAATTTTGTTACTCTCTCTTTTTATTTTTAGAATGTCAAGTTTAGACTTCTGTCCAAGATGGTGGTGTGGAGGCAGACAGCTGCTTGAGCTGCACATTTTCTCTCAGAATTTACTTCACAACAAGCCTCGTAATTAATGCTTGATAGGAAAAAAAAAACCTACAAATAATCACCAACAGAAGATATCCTTGAAATTTGGGGAGGGGATGAACAGACTAGGCACAGACTGAAGGCAAGCAGCCAGAGCAAGTCAGGCAGCTCACACTGTGCAGACCTGAGGGGAGAGGGGTGTGATCTCCTCCACAAAAGGACCTTTAACCCCGTGTGGATATTCCATCTGGGCAGCAAGCCAGAAGCAGCAGAGAAGGTGAAAAACAAAATTAGTGACTTGGAAAAGGTAAACAACTCCAAGGAAAACAGGATTAGTGAGTTGGAAAAAGAAAACAGCTTTCTAAAAAATAAAATGGATAAAATGGGGAAAAAAAAATTCCATAGAAGAAAAAAACTCAATTGGGCACTTACAAAAAGATGTAAAAAAAAGTGAGTGAAGAAAATACATCATTGAAAATTAAAATCAAACAAGTAGAAATGAATGACTCAAGGAGAAACCAAGAAGTAGTCAAGAAAAACCAATAAAATGAAACAGTTGAAAAGAATGTCAAGTACCTTATTGGAAAGACAAAAGACCTGGAAAACAGGTCCAGGAGAGACAATTTGAGAATAATCGGACTCCCTGAAAAATGTGAGGAAAACAGAGCCTGGACATTATTTTTCAGGAAATTATTAAAGAGAACTGCCCAGACCTTTGGGAAACAGAGGGTAAAATAGACATTGAAAAAATTAATCTATCACCTACTGAAACGGACACTAAAATCAAAACGCCAAGAAATATAGTGGCCAAATTCAAGAACCATCAGACAAAGGAAAACATATTGGAAGATGCTAGAAAAAAAGCAATTCAGATATGGAGGAGCCACAATAAGCATAACCCAGGATCTAGCAGCGTCCACATTAAAGGAATGAAGGACCTGGAATATGATATTCCAAAAGGCAAAGGAACTTGGTCTGCAGCCAAGAATAACTTACCCAGCAAAAATGAGCATCCTTTTCCAGGGAAGAAGATGGACATTTAACAAAATAAATGAATTTCATCTATTGTTGATGGAAAAACCAGTTCATCACAAAATATTTGATCTTCAAATATAGAACTTAAGAGATTTGTAAAAAGGTAAAAAGAAATCTTGAGAACTATATTTCTGCCATAAAGATATGTAAAGAACACATGTATAATCTTTCCTAGAAACTAGTGGTGGAAAGGAAATTTTATCATAAAAAAGTATAAAGTGGTGGTACTACATCTCATAAAGAGGCAAAGGTAACTATTATATCTGAGAGAAAGAAAGGAGGGGGATGGGCATAGTGTGTATCAATAAACATATTCGATTTATGGTGAAATTTCTTCCACTTCATTGAAAAGTGGGAAGAAAGGAGTAAGAGCTAAGGGGAAGGGAATACAGAAATTGTGAGGAAAAGGGGTAAAATAGGGGGAGGAACTTTAAGGTGGGGGAGGGAAACTAAAAAGGGAGGGCTGTGAAAAGGAAGTGTTACTCACAAGTTTAAAACTGGGTAGGGGGGGTAAGAGGGAAGGAAAGGAGAAAATCATAAGCTGAGGTTAACAGGATGGCAAGCAATATAAAAGTAGTCATTAGTGAATGGGGTTAACTCCCCCATAAAGAGGAAGCAGTTAGCAGACTAGATTAAAAGCCAGAATCCTACTATATGTTGTTTACAGGAAACACACCTGAAATAGGGTGATACATTCAGAATAAAAGTAAAAGGGTGAAGCATAATCTACTATGCTTTAGGTGAAGTCAAAAAAGCAGGGCTAGCCATCCTCATCTCAGATCAAGCAAAAACAAAAATTGATCTAATTAAAAGAGATAAGGAAGGGCATTATATCCTGCTAAAGGGTAGCATATTTAATGAAACAGTATCAATATTAAACATATACACACCAAGTGGTGGAGCATCTAAATTCTTAAAAGAGAAATTAAGAGAGCTGCAAAAAGAAATAGACAGCAAAACTATAATAGTGGATATCTCAACCTTGCACTCTCAGAATTAGATAAATCAAACCGCAAAATAAATAAGAAAGAAGTCAAGAGGTAAATAGAATACAAGAAAAGTTTGATATGATAGATCTTTGGTGAAAGATAAATGGAGACAGAAAGTAGTACACTTTCTTCTCAGCAGTTCATGGAACTTATACAAAAATTGATCATATACTAGGACATAAAATCCTCAAAATCAAATGGAGTAAGGCAGAAATAGTAAATGCATTCTTTTCATAAAAAGCTAGGAGAAAATAGACTAAAAATAATTGGAAACTAAATAACCTTATAGTAAAGGATGATTGGGTAAAACAGCAAATCATAGACATCATTAATAACTTCACCCAAGAAAATGACAATAATGAGACATCATACCAAAATATGTGGGATACAGCCAAAGCAGTAATAAAGGGAAGTTTTATATCTTTAGAGGCCTACTTGCATAAAATAGAGAAAGAAAAGGTCAAAGAATTGGGCCTACAACTAAAAATGTTACAAAAGGAACAAATTAAAAACCCCCAGACAAACACAAAACTTGAAATTCTAAAAATAAAAGGTGAGATTAATAAAATTGAAATAAAAAACTATTGAATTAATTAATAAAACTAAGAGTTGGTTCCATGAAAAAAAACAACAAAATAGACAAACCCTTAATAAATCTGATTAAAAAAAGGAAAGAGAAAAATCAAATTGTTAGTCTTGAAAATGAAAAGGGAGAACACACCACTAATGAAGAGTCAATTTAGAACAATAGTTAGGAGCTATTTTATTGGCATAAATTCGATAACTTAAATGAAAAGGAAGAATACCTTCAAAAATATAGCTTGCCCAGATTAACAGAGGAAGAAGTAAGTAAATAATCTAAATAGTCTCATTTCAGATAAAAGAAATAGAACAAGCTATTAACCAGCTCCCTAAGAAAAAATCCCCAGGACCAGATGGATTTACATGTGAATTCTACCAAACATTTAAAGAACAACTAACTACAATGCTATATAAACTATTTGAAAAAATAGGGATTGAAGGAGTCCTACCAAATTCCTTTTATCACACAGACATGGTACTGATACCTAAACCAGGTAGATTGAAAACAGAGAAAGAAAATTATAGACCAATCTCCCTAATGAATAATGATGCTAAAATATTAAATAAAAGATTAGCAAAAAGACTGCAGAAAATCATACCCAGGATAACACACTATGATGAAGTGGGATTTATACCAGGAATGCAGGGCTGGTTTAATATTAGGAAAACTTTTAACATAATCAACTATATCAATAACCAAATTAACAAAAACCATATGATCATCTCAATAGATACAGAAAAAAAATTTGATAAAATCCAAGATCCATTCCTATTAAAATCACTAAAGAGTATAGGAATAAATGGACCATTCCTTAAAATAATAAGGTGCATATATTTAAAACCATCAGTCAATATCATATATAATGGCGATAAACTGGAACATTTCCCCATAAGATTGGGAGTGAAACAAGGTTGCCCACTATCACCATTACTATTCAATATCATACTAGAAACGCTAGCCTCGGCAATAAGAGCAAAGAAAAAGATTCAAGGAATTAGAGTAGGAAATGAGGAAATCAAATTATCACTCTTTGCAGATGACATGATGCTATACTTAGAGAACCCCAAAGACTTTGCTAAAAAGCTACTAGAAATAATTCAGAATTTTAGCAAAGTTGCAGGATACAAAATAAATCCAGATAAATCCTCAGCATTTTTATACATTACCAACACAATCCAACAGCAAGAGATACAATGAGAAATTCCATTCAAAATAATTGTCGATAATATAAAATATTTGGGAATATAGCTACCAAAGGAAAGTGAAGAATTATATGAGCAAAATTACAAAACACTTGCCACAAAAATAAAGTCAGATTTGAATAATTGGAAAGACATTCAGTGTTCTTGGATAGGCTGAGTGAATATAATCAAGATGACAATACTCCCTAAACTAATCTATTTATTTAATGCTTTACCAATCCGACTCCAAAGAAACTATTTTAATGACCTAGAAAAAATAACAACAGTATTCATATGGAAGAACTAAAGGTAGAGAATTTCAAGGGAAGTAATGACAAAAAAAAAAAAAATTAAGGTGCCCTAGCTGTACCTGATCTAGAACTATATTATAAAGCAGCAGTCACCAGAACCATTTGGTATTGGCTAAGAAGTAGACTAGTTGATCAGTGGCATAGGTTAGGTTCACAGGGCAAGATAGTGAATAAAAATAGCAATCTAGTGTTTGACAAACCCAAATATCCCAACTTTTCGGGTAAGAATTCATTATTTGACAAAAACTGCTGGGAAAACTGGAAATTAGTATGGCAGAAGCTAGGCATGGATCCACACTTATCACCATATACTAAGATAAGAACAAAATGGGTACATTATTTAGGCATAAAGAAAGAGATCATAAATAAATTAGAGGAACAAAAGATAGTTTACCTCTCAGACTTGTGGAGGAGGAAGGCTTTTGTGACCAAAGGAGAGCTAGAGATCATTATTGATCACCAAATAGAAAATTTTTATTACATCAAATTACGAAGTTTTTGTACAAACAAAACTAATGCAAACAAGATTAGAAAGGAAGTAACAAATTGGGAAAATATTTTTGTAGTTAAAGAATCTAATCAAGGACTCATCTCCAAAATATACAGAGAATTGACTCTAATTTATAAGAAATCAAGCCATTCTCCATCTGATAAATCGTCAAAGGATATGAACAGACAATTTTCAGATGATGAAATTGAAACTATTTCCACTCATATGAAAGTGTTCCAAATCATTATTTATTAGAGAAATGCAAATTAAGACAACTATGAGATACCACTACACACCTGCTAGATTGATTAAGATGAGAGGAACCAATAATGATGAATGTTGGAGGGAATTTGGGAAAATTATGACCCTAATGCATTGTTGGTGTAGTTGTGAAAGAATCCAACCCTTCTGTGGAGCGATCTACAATTATGTCCAAAAAGTTATCAAACTGTGCATACCCTTTGATCCAGCAGTGCTACTACAGGGCTTATATCCCAAGGAAATTCTAAAGAAGGGAAACGGATCTGTATGTGCTAAAATGTTTGTGGCAGCCCTTTTTGTAGTGGCTAAAAACTGGAAAATGAATAGGTGTCCATCAATTGGAGAACGGTGGGGTAAATTATTTTATATGAATGTTATGAAATAGTATTGTTCTGTAAGAAATGACCAGCAGGATGAATACAGAGAGGCTTGGAGAGACTTACATCAACTGATGCTGAGTGAAATGAGCAGAACTAGGAGATCATTATACACTTCAACAATGATCCTGTATGAGGAATTCATTCTGATGGAAGTGGATATCTTCAACATAGACAAGAACTAATGCAATTCCAATTGATCAATGATGGACAGAATCAGTTACACCCAGAAAAGTAACACTGGGAAATGAGTGTAAACTGTTATCATTTTTTGTTTTTCTCCCCAGATTATTTTTACCTTCACAATCCAATTCTTCCTTTGCAACAACTACAACAAAATTCGGTTCTGCACATATATATTATACCTAGGATATACTATAAAATATTTAATATGTATGGGAATGCCTGCCATCTAGGGGAGGGGGTGGAGGAAAGGAGGGCAAAAATTTGGAACAGAAGGGAGTACAAGGGATAATGTTGTAAAAAATTAACTATGTATATGTACTGTCAAAAATTTTTATAATTATAATATTAATAAAAAATTTAAAAAATAGAATGTCAAGTTTAGTGTTTGGGGATTTTTAATTTGCTCTTTTTCTAGCTTTTTTAGTTGCAAGCTTAATTAATTTATTTTCTCTTTCTCTATTTTATGCAAGCAGGCCTCTAGAGATATAAAATTTCCCTTTATTACCTCTTTGGCATTCCACATATTTTAGACATCTCATTATTTTCATTCTTTTGGATGAAATTATTGTGTCTATGATTTGCTGTTTCACCCAATCATTCTTTAGGATGATAGTATTTCCAATTACTTTTTGTTCTATCTTCCCCTGTCTTGTTATTGACAGTAATTTTCATTGCATTGTGATCTGAAAAGGATACATTTACTATTTCTGCCTTTCTGCATTCGAATTTGAGGTTTGTATGTCCTAATATGTGGTCAATTTTTATATAAGTTCCATGAGCTGCCAAAGAGAAAGTGTATTCCTTTCTGTCTCCATTTAGTTTTCTCTAAAGATCTATCATACCTAAGTTTCCTAATGTTCTCTTTACTTCTTTCACTTCTTCCTTTTTATTTTATGACTTGATTTATCTAGTTCTGAGAATGCAAGGTTGAGATCTCCCACTATTATAGTTTTGCTGTCTATTTCTTCTTGAAACTTTCTTGACTTCTCCTTTAGGAATTTAGATGCTACACCACTTGGTGCATATATGTTCAATATTGATATTGCTTCATTATCTATGCTACCCTTTACTAACATAGAGTTTCCCTCCTTATCTCTTTTAATTATATCAATTTTTGCTTTTGCTTGATCTGAGATCAGTATGGCTACCCCTGCTTTTTTTTTTTTTTTTTTTTTTTTTTTACTTCACCTGAAGCATAGTAGATTCTGCTGCAACCTTTTACCTTTACTCTATATGTATCACCCTGCTTCAAGTGTGTTTCCTGTAAACATGTTTACAATAGGATTCTGACTTTTAATCCAGTCTGCTATGTGCCTCTGCTTTATGGGGGAGTTTACCCCATTTACATTTGTGGTTAAAATTACAAATTTTGTATTTCCTGCCATCTTGTTAACCCCCGATTATGCTTTTCTCTTTATTTTCCCTCTTACCCCTTCCCCAATATTAAACTTATCATCACCACTTGCCTCATGCAGTCTTCCCTCTTTAAGATAGCCCTTTTAGAGTCCCTTTCCTTTTCTTAAACCTTTTCCTTACAATTTCTGTATTTGCTTCTATAAACCCTACTTCTTCCCTTTTTCCTCTTCTCCTCCCACTTTTCAATGAGGTGGGAAAAGTCTAATATTTTCTCTTTGAGCCAGTTCTGATGAGAGTAAGATTTACACTATGTTCATTCCTCTCCTTTCTTTCCATCAGATATAATATGTTTCATTTGCCTCTTTGTGATATGTAATACCTTCATTTTTCCCTTTTTCTGGTACAATTTCCTTTCTTTCTCTAGATTCTTTTCTATATTATAACAGTAAAATAAAATTATACATATACTCTTTATGTATACTCATAACATAAATATAGTTCTTTTTTATTCTTCTTTTGAGTCCTATATTTGGAAGTCAAACTTTTTGTTTAGTTCTGGTTTATTCATCAAAAATAAATGGAATTTACCTATTTCATTGAATGTTTATCTTCTTCCTTGGAAGAAAAAGCTCAGTTTAGCTGGGTAAGTTATTCTTGGCTGTATACCAACTTCCTTAGCTTTTCAGAATATCAGATTACAGGACCTTCAATTCTTTAATGTGGACACTCCTAAATCCTGAGTAATTCTTATTGTGGCTCCCCTGTATTTGAATTGTTTTTGTTTTTGTTTTTGTTTTTCTGGCTGCTTGCAGTATTTTTTCCCTTAGTCCAATAGCTTTGGAATATAGCCACAATATTTCTTGGAGTTTTGATTTTGGAATCTCTTTAAGTAGTGATCAATTAATTCTTTCAATGTCTATTTTACCTTCTGTTTTTATAACATCTGGGCAGTTCTCTTTAATGATTTCCTGAAAAAGTAGTGTCTAGGCTCTTTTTTCATCATGATTTTCAGGGAGTCCAATAATTATTAAAGTATATCTCCTAGATCTATTTCCATGTATGTTTTTTCCCAAGTAGTTATTTAACTTTTTTTCTATTCTTTTTTCATTTTTCTTTTTTTTTTTTTTGGTTTTGCTTGGCTGATTCTTGTTGTCTCCTCTAGTCATTCATTTCCATTTGTTAAATTCTTTTTTTTTAATGACTTATTTTCATTTACTTTTTCCTTTCATTTTTAATTGTCCAATTGAGTTTTTAAATGAGTTGGCTTGTTCTATGGATTTTTTTTTTTCCTTTTTGCTACTTTCATTTTTTAAGCAATTATTTTCTTTTTTCAATTCATTAATTCTGTTTTTCAGGGAGATGATTTCTTTATCCACTCTATCTTTTAATGAGTAACATGTCTTATCCAGACCTATTGGCAAAGCTTCCCTTTCCATTCACTATTTTTCTTGTACCTCTCTTATAAGAACCTTTTTACATTTCTTCTATGAGAGCTTTGTGTGATGGGAACAGGTTATATAACCATTTGGAGCTTCATTTAATGACAATATGCTTTTTGTCTACTCAGGGTTTGAAGTCTGCTCTCTTTCAGTATAGAAACTATCTATAGTTAGAGCCCACTGCACTCTGGTCAGCATCTGCGCTGGGATCATTGGCTGCGTGTTGAGATCATGCTGAGTCCCTCCTGGAGCTGGATGGGTGTGGTCAGGTCCGGAGAGACTTTAGCATTTTGGGATTATAGTCTTTACCCCCTGTATTTATAATTTCTCAACTGATCTACTGGCTTATTGCCAGAGCAGAGTAGCTGACACTGTGATAAAGTTCCCTCCCCACCCCTGCAAATTTTCAGCCAGCAAAGACTACCCTCCCAACCCACTATGATTTGCTCAGCTGTGAGCTGTTTCCTGTGCTCTCACTGCTGCCTTATTCTGCGCCTGGTCTAGTCTGGTTTCATCCCCATCTGTGAGCAAAGCCAGACTTTTTCTGGCAATTTTTGAGATTATCTTCTGTTAGTAATATGTTATACTCCAAATATTCGTCAGTTTTGATAGTCAAGCACTAATTCCAAGGCTGAGTTTCATAAAAAAGTAGTTTGATGTTAAAGAAGAGCTTAGATAGATGTGTGTGTCCTCTTCACCATCTTGGCTCTGCCTCCCATAAATCTTAATCCTATACCAGCAAAGGGCATATATAGAGGTCCTTGGAAAGTTATCACCTTGGGAGGTAGGAGACAGGAGAGAACTAAAGAGCATATGTGAGTGATCATAATAAAATGAGAGGAAGGAAGCCAGTCTTCATAATTTAAGATACAGAATGGCTATTATAATATGAAATTCAAGAATTTATATTTCTAAGAGTGATGTAACTACTTACCTAATTATAAATTAACTACTATACCAATAAAACTTCTGAAGGATTCTTTTGTAGATCTAGATAAAATACTACAAAATTTGATTTGGAAGGGCAATCAGTCAAGAAACATTAAGGAAAAAAAATTAAAATATAAATAAGAAAAAATAGCTTTTCCAAAATATTATTTTTACAAAGCAATTATCATAAAAAATAACTGAACAACAAGGCAGGTGTTTGTGAAAAAGGGTCTAACCAGACTCTCTTCTACCTCTCTGCCATCTTGCTCCACCCTTGTATCATTTGTTTTTGCAGATATTTATTTTCTTAAACTTTGTCATGAGGGAAGCATTGCTCTAGTCAGTTCATCCAAGTATCAAAGCTTTTCCTCCTATCACATCTTCCAAATAGCAGATAATAGTGTAGACTCTGAGATCTTCCTGTGAATCAGCTCTAAAAATTTTTGCACTCATGGGTTTAGTGTTAAGTAATTCAAGTTTGGTTTCAACTAATCCTATTGCTTCAAATCAGAGTCTCTTCTGGGAAATAACTTGCTTCTATCTTATGATGAGACATCTTTGTCATTTAAGATACAAATAGGCAAGATTCAGTTGTTCTGGAATCAACAAATATTTCTAGTTATCAAAAGTTTCCACATTAAAATCTTCAAGTCCTTATCAATCTTATATGCAATAGATGCTTGAAAAAAAGAATAGACTATTTTTTTTCTGGTGAATGTCTTTTCTATTTGAGGAATGTTTTATTTTTGATGTTGCTAATGCAACTATCTTTGTTTCTGCCTTCTTTGACCAAAAAAATTGTAATGTAATATTACATTAAAAACAATAATAACAAACAAAAAGGAATAATATTTTCCTAAAAGAGAATAATAAATTATGAGGGTCCATTTCCAAATAGATACATTGTCTTTCTTCTATTCCCCAGAATCACACTAGACTCTCAAAATCTCAGAAACTCTATTCCTTCTCTATTGATGCTCTAATATAGTCATTGTTCCCCCTCCAACTCAGCTCAGGTCCCAATGAGAATAAAAAGTATTATATACAATATGTATTTGATCCAGTGAAAGCTTTTCAACTTAAGTAATTCTAACTTCTAAAATGTCCCTATGCAGGTGCTAGAAAGTTTACACAAACTTAGTTTTTCATTCTTCAAGCAAACTTGACTTTATCATGGAATAAGTTATATTACCCATCATTCAAAATATTTTTGCTACCATTAGGTCAGAAGAGTGAGGACAAAAGTGAGAATTATGCTAAAGCCTTTAAAAGACAAGTGAGGATAGCTTCCCTTCAAATAAGAGACTGTCTTTTTTGAGTGAAACATCAAGAATGCCCTTACCACCTTGGTATCCCCAACCAGCTAAACAAAGGGAATTCAATAGATCCTGAGAACAAAATAGAGTTGTATAATGTATCAATAAATAGAATACAGGGCAAGCTTCAGTGTCATGTTGTAGTGCAATAACAAGTATATGTGTGATGGCTTAGGCTACAGGGGTCACTAAAATGGGCTCTCACCAGGCAATGCACTATACTTAAAATGATAGAGTAAAATTCTTTCAGGCAGACAATGAAAACCCCTGGATGCCAAGACAAAAGAGAAAAAGGGTTCATAAAAGTTGGAACTTGTTTTGACCACGTATGAGTGAAGTGAAGCTAAGAACATGAGAAATGTGAGATAGTTTCAAGGCAAGGGTCTCTTGAGCTCAAGATTCTGACTAATAATAAAATCCAGAAGCATTGAATGAAAAAGTCCAAGTATCTTCCTTTATGTCTCCCTTTAAAGGTTAGGGATGTGCCATCTTTCATGGAATAATCTATGTACCCGTAGGAACACAAATTTGAAACTAGAAGGGACTTCTGAGGCCTTTAAGATCAAGTCATTCATTTAACAGATGAGGAATTTAAATAATTTGCCAAGGTCATATAGTTATTGAAGTACAATTTAAAACCAGTTCTTGAAGATTCCAAGTTCAATGACCAGTCTATTATACCATGCTGCTTATTATCAACTCTTATATTTTACAGGAAACAAACCAAGAAAGGTAAAAGTATTTGCACATGGTTATGTCATACATGACAGAACTGAGATTTGAATACAAGACCTTTAACTTGAAGTTCAGTGTTCTTTCAACTTGTTCAAATGCTTATTAATTGCAATCCACTGACTTCAACCCAGATAACATCAATAGAAAATTAGTTACATTGCAGAGGGAAGGGAATAAACATTTATATAATACCTATTATTTGCTAACCACTTTACAAATACAATCATATTCAATTCTCACTACCACCCTGGGAGGGAAATGCTATTATTATTATTTTATTGTTAGGAAATGGCAGGGAGGAAGTAGAGGTTAAGTGACTTGCTGAGAGTCACGTAGTAATAAATGACTGAGGCTGGATTTGATTTCAATTCTTTAACAGAATAGAAAGAATGAATCTCTTGCCTTTTCCCACTACTGAACTTTTGTCTATCTCTGAGAGGCTTTCTTTGTCTGAGATATTCTCTAAAACATCCCAGTAATGGCTGTGTTGTCTTGTTTTATATGAATGAATGTCTAAAACTTAGAAAACCAAACTGAAATCTTTACTACCTAATCCAAAACTGAGCAGAGTTTTATTAAAAGGACAGCTCCCCCAAGAGTTGGAGTTTACTTGGCATAGATTAGTATTCCATGCTAACATGTCCCTAAACTGATATCCCTGTGGCTTAATTTTTAATATATACCATACCTGCCAAAGCTTTCAAATATCCCAATCATTTCTCCCTCTGTCCTTCAAATCAATGAACCCAGTTTCTATAAGAAAGGTACTGTAACTTCCAATTTTAAAAAGGTACTATAGCTAAGTGCTCATTAGGAATCATGAAAAAGGAATTCCTAATGATAATAACAATAACAACATATTTCAAAAAAGCTTTCACACATAATTAGATTAAATGAGATAAAAAGAGGCTTTATAAAGTTATTTTATATAATACTTTCATTTCATAAATTAAGAAATTGAGTGTTTGAAGATACCCAACCTCAAGATGGAATTTGAAAATAGTTTTGACTCACCCCATTTTATTCCTCACTCTACAATGTGTTGCCTTCTACAGAGAATTTTAGTTGATACATATACATACACAGGCAAATATTAAAGGTTTGCAGAGTACATATTGTCTCCACTTTAGTTGACAAAGACACATGGAGTTTAAATGACATTCAAGACAATACAGCTTGTTCATGAAAGAGCAGAACTAGAATCTAAGTCTTTGGAATCCTAGTCTAGTATGTATTTTACTTCACTACACTGATTCAGGATTTGAGGAACTTATGTTAAGGACCATGCTTAAGTGAAGGGGCAAGTCAATTCTCCGAGAGCCTCCATAGGTATTAATCATAACATCTGAAGTAGTTGCAAAGCAGCCTTTACTGACACAGGTATTTTTTGTGGACTGGGAATGAAATAAACTGGAGGTAGAGGGAAGAGCAGAGAGATCAGACAACATAATTGCCTTTCAGTAGGGAGGTCAGACAACAGCAGCTCCCTCTCCTTGAATTATCATCATCCTCTCACATGAAGAGATCCATTTTACAGGTCTGAGTAAGACTTCCAGCAGCCACTGGCACATGGCTCCCATATCACAACATTTATGTAATTTAGAAAAAAAAATACCAGAATTGGTATGTGAAGATATGTTTCCCAAGTGCACCATCTATTAGTCACACGACCTGGCATGACATAGTGGTTAAAGTGCTGAACTTGAGTAAAGAACATCTGTGTTCAAATCTTACCTTTGATACTTACTATTTACATGACTATGGGCAGGTTATTTAACTGCCCTGTGCCTCAATTTCTTCAGTGGTAAATATGACCGGAATATCTTTTCAGTAATCATAACTATCATCCTATTTACACTTTAAATTTTTTACATTTTCATGTAGAATATCTTATTTGATCTTTACTAAAATTCTGTCAAGTAGGTCCGGTTAAAGTCCATTTTGCAGATAAAGAAAATGAGGCTGATAGAGTAAGGAATTTGCCTAGTATTATAGAGTTAATAGGTAAGAGGATTTGAATGGGAAACTTCTTGACTCTATGTCCAATACTCTGTCAAGTATATCAACTCACTGCTACTAGGTACCTCTCCTACAGGATTGTTTTTTAATTAAAATAATCTGAAAAATATTTTCAAACTTTAAATTTCTATGTAAATATCAGTTATTCTACTGCAATAATTCTCAATTTCCTCATATCTAAAATGTTTGCCACGTAACTCAACGAGTATTAAGAAAATCACTTGAAACAAGAAGTGAAATTGCTTTGAAAGAGTAAAATTCTATACAAATTCTATATAGTACTTTTGTTAAGAGAGAAATGTGAAAGTCCATAAAACCTATTTGATAACTATTCTGATGTTTTTTACCTTGTCAAAATGAAGTCACCACCATTCACTTCTTGCTTTTCCTGCCCCGAGTCATAGTTATTCTCTGTGAACACAAAGAATATAGCTGCAGTTATTTATATCTAAGGTATGGTGTATTCCATGTAGATGTTGGTGGGCTCATTTCCATAGAAGTTAGACTTGGAGCCAAGTTTTTATCACACAGAATAGAGAATTAGGTAAGCAAGAACCATTAACAATAATGAGAGTTGGACACCTAATTCTGCAACATCATTTTTTAATTTGTATTATTAAATAATACTGTAATGTTATATTAAGTGATGTAATGTTAAATAATGTAGATTTCAGTTTCATTAAACAATCCCCTTAACTAGGATTGTGGAAAACAAGTATCATCCAAGAGCTATTTGTCATCAGAGGTGATGTCATTGTTACAGGGTACAGCTTCAGAATTGTGGGATAAATAATAGATAATAGAGCAGGCATATAGGCTGGTAGACTAGTTTGCTTTAGGATAAATGGCCGGTTTCCCTATGAAGGTAAAGGTGGAGAATCAGGAAATTTTAAAAGTGTTGCAGAAGAGATACAAATAGAATTTATATACCTCGCTTGCCATTAGATTATAGACATAGCAATAAATTATGCAGGATTGCCAGTGATTGTGAAGATTGGTTGCTACAAAATATTGCCTCTCCTTTTCATGTGGATGAAAGTTTTGAACTCTGGCATAACTGAAAACCACTTAAGTAGGTGTGAAAAGATTCTTGTTAAGGAATATTAGTTAATATGCCATCAATACATGTATGCAAAAAAATAAGAGAACCTCAGATGTGGTTAACTGCACATTTTTTGAGTTATAACAATGTGGTTTTATAGTTCATACTGATATACTATAAAATGCAAGGTTGTTATCTGGAGTTCTTCTTTATGGAATGTGCTCCATCCATTATCCTATTATCCCCATTCTTCTAAAGTTAAGTTGGATACTACAGAATGCAGCAGAAAGCCCTGGGTCAGGAACAGGTTTCAAATCTTGGCTAATCATGTTATTTTTTTATTTTTAAAAAAATTATAGCTTTTTATTTACAAGATATATGCATGGACAATTTTTCAGCATTGACAGCTGCAAAACCTTTTGTCCAATTTTTCCCCTTCTTCCCCCCAGCTCCTCTCCTAGATATCAAGTTGACCAATTCATATCAAATATGTGAAAGTATAAGTTAAATACAATATATGTATACATGTCCATACAATTATTTTGTTGTACAAAAAGAATCAAACTTTGAAATAGTGTACAATTAACCTGGGAAGGAAATAAAAAATGGAGACCAACAAAAATGGAGGCATTGGCAATTCTATGTAGTGTTTCATAGTCATCTCCATAGTTCTGGGTGTAGTGGGTTCATTACTGCTCTATTGGAACTGATTTGGGTCATCTCATTGTTGAAGAGGGCCACATCCATCAGAATTGGTCATCATATAGTATTGTTGTTGGAGTATATAATGATCTCCTGGTCCTGCTCATTTCACTCAGCATCAGTTCATGTAAGTCTCTCCAGGCCTTTCTGAAATCATCCTGCTGTTATTTCTTAAAGAACAATAATATTCCATAGTATTCATATGCCACAATTTATTCAGCCATTCTCCAACTGATAAGCATCCACTCAGTTTCCAGTTTCTGACCACTACAAAGAGGGCTGCCACAAATATTTTTGCACATAAAGGTCCCTTTCCCTTCTTTAAAGTCTCTTTGGGCTATAAGCCCAGTAGTAACACTGATGAATCAAAGGGTATGCACAGTTGGATAACTTTTTGAGCATAGTTCCACATTGCTCTCCAGAATGGCTGGATGGATTCATAATTCCACCAACAATGTATCAGTGTCCCAGTTTTCCCACATCCCCTCTAGCATTCCACATTATCTTTCCCTCTCATTCTAGCCAATCTGACAAGTATATAGTGGTATCTCAGAGTTGTTGTAATTTACATTTCTCTGATTAATAATGCCTTGGAGGTTCTTTTCATATGGCTAGAAATAGTTTCAATTTCTTCATCTGAAAATTGTCTGTTCATATCCTTTGAACATTTGATTCCTTATAAATTAGAGTCAATTCTCTATATATTTTGGAAATGAGGCCTTTATCGGAACCTTTGACTGTAAAAATGTTTTCCCAGTTTATTGCTTTCCTTCTAATCTTGTCTGCATTAGTTTTGTTTGAACAAAAACTTTTCAATTTGATAAATGAAAATTTTCTATTTTGTGATCAATAATGATTTCTAGTTCTTCTTTGGACATAAATTCCTTCCTCTTCCACAGGTCTGAGAGATAAACTATCCTACGTTCTTCTGATTTATTTATAATCTCATTTTTATGCCTAGGTCATAAACCCATTTTGACCTTATCTTGGTGTAGGGTGTTAAATGTGGGTCAATGCCTAGTTTCCGCCATACTAATTATAACTAGGTGCTAACTCGGTTGTCTAATTTAGCCTGGTACTTAACAATTCTCTAGCTCAGAGTTCACACCTTTAGTTCAAACTTTTAGAGAAGTTTACACCTTTAAAAGGAACAAGTTCATGGGTTGTAGGAGTTTCCATAAGCCCCTAGAATACCCACAAGCCCATCCTCTGGGAGGACAAAAGGAGGCCACATTGAGCATAGAGAACAGTCTGGATTGGGATAAGGACAAAAGCTGGAGGAGATTCAGAGCCAGGATCTAGGAAGAAGAGGATTCAAGATTTTACCCTTGCTGTGGCTGGAGGCTCCAAAAGCCTCCCAAGAAACCTGCTCACAGAGAAAAGGAATAGACAGAAAAGAAACCTCCTCCCAGAGAAGGATTACAATTGAGAGACAACCGGACATGACAATTTGGCACCCAACATGGTGCAAGGACTTATTCTAAGACCTTCAGAGGGAGCTAGACCGGACTCAACAATTTCCAATTTTCTCAGGACTTTTTGTCAAACAGTGAGTTCATATTCCAAAAGCTGGGGTCATATTATCTTGATCCAGTCACTTCTTTTTTGTGGGGCTTATGTTTTCTTCTCTGTAAAACAAACAAAAAAAAAATTGAACTAAAATGGCTTGGAATTCTCTACCAATAGAATTCTCTATCCCTTCATAAAAATAATGCCAAGAGTCAGCAGACTCTCTCTTATATGAATTCCCTAAATCAATTTGTTTTTAGAATCTGATAAACCAATTTCATTTCTGCAATCTCTTTTAAAAGAAAATACAATTTGAGACCTTTTGTCTTTAAAGAATGTTAGTTTACCTCATCCTCAAGTCTGAACTATTCTTTGGACAAAGAAAAACAATTAAGCAAAAAAGTCTGATGCAGAGATCATGTTATTATATATCCAATATTATGTCATAGCAGTACTCTATTTTTCTAATTTGAAGGAAGAGATATATTTCATTATTTCATTTTACTTTATTTTTGTATTATTTCATTGGCTTTTCTATTTCTCAGAATTTAACATGTTTTTAGTAATAATTTTATTTACATAGTTATCATTATTGTGTATAATGTTTAGTTAGTTCTATTTATTTTATTCTGTATCTGTTCATTCAAGACTTACCATTAGTCTATGAATTCTTGATATGCATCATTTTTTATTACACAACAATATTCCATTACATGAATAAGCCATGTTTTGTTTTGTTTCATTTTTGAACCTTTTCCATAGCAACAAGTGTCTCTTTGGTTTCTAGCTTATTGCCACCACACAGTACTGAATCAGCATTTCTTATATTGAAGAACAAGAAACTAAAGAGATATCTATCAAATGGGAATAATTAAATGAATTAATATAAAAAGTGGAATGAATTCTATTTGTTTATTTTTAATAGAGGAAATAACAAAAAGAATGGATCAGAGAAACCAGGGAAAATATCAATAAACTGATGCAAAATAAAGTGAATGAGACTAAGAATATAATCTATAGAATAATGCAATAATTACAATATTATAAAGAAATATAACTTTTCCTAGAAGTCAAAGTAAGCAGGAAATAGCCAGAATGCTTCCAAATTTACTTCCACTAATTTTAAAATAGTACCTCTAAATCATTTCTACAAAGGCAGAATTAAAAAAAAATTCCATCCCAAGACAAATTAGAAGGTGGCAGGAAAGTTCTTTCTCTCACTCAGGTTAAAAGATAGTGCAGAC
Source organism: Sminthopsis crassicaudata (assembly GCF_048593235.1). Lineage (NCBI taxonomy): Eukaryota > Metazoa > Chordata > Mammalia > Dasyuromorphia > Dasyuridae > Sminthopsis > Sminthopsis crassicaudata. Next base: position 248,818,051 of record NC_133618.1, read on the forward strand.
CAGGTAGACAGTGTTCTGGTAAGTCACCTCCAGGCTCTGCTTTAGTATGCCAGTGTGAAGCACTGAGCCCCAGTGTAGATCAGCTCACCTCTCTTCCTCCCAAAAGGCTCCAGAATAGCACCAGGAAAGAAGCCAGTTCTGTCTCCCCACATCCCATGGCTGCTGGACAATGCCAGATAAAATTTGGCTCTATATGGGTCATAATGCAGTATCAGACCCCAAGTACAAGTCCTCTGAAGCACCAATATAATACCAGATGAATAATCTGATCATTGTACAGCTCCAGACTCCCCACAGTGCCAAAGCAACACTCCACATATTCCTATTGGCAGTGCAGCAACTGGCAAGAGTCTAAGCACCTCCATGTCCCGTCCCAGCTCAAAGAGCAAGGAATATGATATTCTGGAAAGCAAGCAGAAAGAACTACAACCAAGAATTACCTACCCAGTAAAGTAGACATGTTCTCCCCCCCCCCATGGAGAAAAAATGGTTGGTTATTCAATGAAATAGAAAACTTTCAACCTTTCCTAATGTAAATACCACAGCTGAACCAAAAAAAATTGATCTTCAAACATAAAACTCAAGAGAAGTACACAAACATGAAAAAGGAGAAAACCTAAGGTATTCAATAAGGCCAAAGTGTCAGTGTCCCTAAATGAGAAGATGACACTTGTAACTTTTTAAGAACTGTATCACTATTAATGGAGTTAGAAGTACACAGAGACAGAATGGTTATAAGGCAACTTTGATAAGATGATATAAAATAAAGTGATAAAAAGAATTATACTGAGGAGAGAAGGAGGAGAGAGGTAAAATGAGATAAATTATATGTAGAGATGCAAAAACCTTTTACAATGGAAAAGAAGATGGGAGAGGAGGTCATGTTGAGATTGCTTAAACCTTATTCTTAACTTAATTGGCTCAAAAAGGGAATAACATGCATTCAATTGGTTATAGAAAACTGTTTTACTCTATAAGAAAGTAGAAAAGGACCTTAATAAAGGTGGAAGAATTGACAGAATGGTAGGCAAACTGCAGAGGCAGTAACCAGAAACAAAACACTGGTGAAGAGGAAAAGAATGAAAGGAGAGAAAGAATAATAAACAGAAGAAAAAAGAAGATAGATGGAAATATAGTTAGTAACCATAATTATAAATGTGGATGGAATGAATTCACCTCCCAAAATTAAATTAAGTGAATTAAAAAACAGAATCCTTCAATATATTTTAAGAAAAATAATTAAAGCAGACACACACATAAGAACTGCAGCAAAATATTTAAGCTTTATCTGAAATAAAAAAAAAAAATCAGGGATCGCAATTTTGATTTCAGACAAAGCAAAAGCAAAAAATATATCTAATTTAAAAAGATAAGAAAAGACACTACATAGTTAAAAGGTACTACAGAAAATGAGGAAATCTCAGTACCAAATATATATGCAACAATTGGAATAGCAGCAAAATTCTTAAAAGAGAAGTTAAGTGAATTACAAGAGGAAATAATAAAACTATGCTGGTGAAGCACTTCAACTTTCCCTTCTTAGAAAAATCTAACCACAAAATAAACCAGCAAAAAAGTTAAAGAAGTGAACAAAATATTAGAAAATTTAACTACAATAAGCCTCTGTAAAAAATTGAATGGGAGTATTAAAAAAAAACCTATTTCTTTATGATCCGTGGCTTCTGAAAAAGAGAGAGAGAGAGAGAGAGAGAGAGAGAGAGAGAGAGAGAGAGAGAGAGAGAGAGAGAGAGAGAGAGAGAGAAGAGAGAGAGAGAGAGAGAGAGAGAGAGAGAGAGAGAGAGAGAGACTATATGTGGACATAAATATATCACAATCAAATGCAGAAAGACAGAAATATTAAATGCATCATTTTCAGATCAAAATGCAATAAAATTATGTCTTATAAAAGACTATGTAAAAAAGATTAAAAATTACTAGAACATTCAACATTCAACTCCTAAAGAATAAGTCAATGAATAAATTGTAAATAATCAATAATTTAATTAAATAAAATGGTAGCAATGAGATAAAATACCAAATTTTATGAAATGAAGTCATAGTAATACTTAATGGAAAATTATATTTGTGAATACATCAACAAAATAAAAAAGCATAAATATACTGAGTATGCAACTAAAAATAAAGAGAAAGAAAAAATTTAAAACTCCCAATTAAACACCAATCTTGGAAATTTTAAAAGTTAAAAGTGTAGGTTTAAAAATTGACAGTAAATAACTATTGGACTAATAAATGGATTTGTGGTGAGAAAAATCAGGTGAATCTTTAATTTGATTTTTTAAAATGATAATGCAGATATTTGGAAAAAAATTAATGGGAACAAAAAGGAAAAAAAAACCTTTTTTTTCTCAGCAACACTTGGTATCTACACAAAAATAAACTATGTGATAAGATATAATAACATCAAAAATCAATGGTAGAAAGACAGAAATATCAAGTGTATTTTTCTCAGATCATAATGCAACAAAATAAGATTCAACAAACAGCGGTGGAAAGATAGATTAAAATTAATTGTTAACTAAATAATTTAATTATAAAGAATTAATGGATCAAAGAACAAATAATAGAAGAAACCAATAATTGCATTAAAGAAAATGACAACAGAGATTACTTTTGGGGTATGGAGCTAAGATGGCAGAGACAAGACATGTCTTTTTCTGAACTCTCTTCATGACCCACACAGTAAAAGCAAATTCAGCTTCTGAACTGGTTTTGGAGTGATAGAACTCATGGATATTGAGAGTATAACAAATTACCAGCAGAAGAGAATTTTGAGGATTTCCAGAAAAGGACTGTTTTAATTGAGCATAGAGGAAGGCAGGTCAAAAGCAAGCAGGCTGAGTACAGACACCAATTGTAGACAGCACACAGTCCTAGGGTGGTGTGAGCTTGCAAGCCAGAGAATCTACCAGGAAGAATCTATAGCAGTTAACAAATCTGCCTTGGTTGCAAGCCAGTAGATCAGCAGACTAGTTATAAAAAAAAACCCAATACAAATAGAAAAGACAAATAGTGAATCCCTAAATGCCAGAATTTAACAGGACCTAGCTACACCCACCCAGCACCAGGAATTAGTCAACAGTGACCTAGCACAGCCACTGCAACTTGTAGAGATAGCTTACAATCTCCCCCTCACCCTAAAAGCAGACCTCTACTTTAAAAAATGAGCAAAAAGCAAAAAGAACTTTGACAATAGAAAGTTCTTATGGTGAAAAAGAACAGATTTCAAACCCTGAGGTTCACAGATGAAGACCTAAAGGGTGATATAAATTGGTCTCCATCCCACAAAGCTGTCTTTGAAGAAGTTTAAAAGCATCTTAAAAGAGAGGTAGAAGAAAAACTTGGGGAAAGGAAATGAAAACTTTGTAAGAGGATCTGGAAAAGGAAACAGAAATTATCTGAAGACAACTCCTTATAAAATAGATTTAGAGAACTAGAAAAAGTATATAAATCCTTAGGAAAAAAATGATAAAATGTAAAAAGAAAACAATTCCCTGAAAAAAACAGAATTTGTGAAATAGAAAATAAATCCATAGAACAAAACAACTCATTTAAACATTCAATTGGCCAAATACAAAAGGAACTAAAAAAGGTAACTAAAGAAAATAATTCACTAAAAATCAGAACTGAACAAATGGAAATGCATGACTCTATGAGATATCAAGAAACAATCTAGCAAAACAAAAATAAATAAATAAAAAGAAGAAAATGTAAAATTCCTACTTGGAAAATAGATCTAGAAGAGCAAATATAAGGATTATTGGACTTTCTGAAAACCATGATGGAAAAGAAAAAAAAAAAAAAAGAGCCTAGACATATTTCAGGAAATCATCAAAGAAAACTGCCCTGATGTCCCAGAAGCAGAAGGTAAAGTAGCCATTGAATTCACTAATTGCCTGCTGAAAGAGACCCTAAAATGAAAACTCTAAGGAATATTGTGGCTAAATTTCAGGATTATTGTACCAAGGAAAAATATCAGAAACAGCCAGAAAGAAACAATTCAAATACTTAGGAGCCACAATCCAGATTACCCGGGACCTAGTAGTTTCTATCTTAAAGGATCAAAAAACCTGGAATCTGATATTCTGAAAGGTACAATAATTTAGAATGCAGCCAAGAATAAATAATCTAGTTAAACTGAACATTCTCTTTCAGGCAAGAAGATGAACATTCAATGATACAGGTGATTTTTGTATATTTCTGAAGAAAAAAAACTAAAACTGAAAAAAAAAAGCTGAACTCCAAATATAGAAGGCAAGAAAATCTTGAAAAGGTAAAAAGGAAAGAAGTCTTAAGAACTATATCTCTCTTATGGATATAGATAGAGAGTGCAGATATAATTTGATTTTACTGTCATAATATAAAAAGAAACTAGAGATGAAAAAAGGTTGTACTAGAAAAAAAGGAAAATGGAGGTAAAATGAAGGAAATAATATCTCATGAAGAGGAAAAGAAAACCTATTATAATTGAGGGAAAGAAGTGAGGGGAATGAATATTGTGTGAATCTTACTCTCATTAGATTTGGGTCAAAGAGAGAATATTAAACATATTTGGTTTCACAGAGAAACTTGTCTTACCTTATAACTGGGATGGAAAAGGGAAAAAGAAAGGGGAGGCTAATAGAAGGGAAAACTTAATAATAGAACAAAGATATAAGAAAGGGAGAAGGGCTATAAAGGGAGAGGACTGCTAGAGGGAAGTGGGGTCAGAAGCAAAATACTGGTGAGGAGGGAAAGGGGGAAAGGAAAGAGAAAAGCATCATTTGAAGTAATTAAAATGGCAGGAAATACAGAATTACTCAATTTCACTGTGAATGTGAATGGGGTGAACTCTTCTATAAAAAAGAAGTGGATAGCAGACTGGATAAAAAGCCAGAATCCTACAATATGTTTACAAGAAACACATTTAAAGCAGAGTGATACATACAGAGTAAAAAAAAAGAAAAAAGAAAAAAGAAAAAGTGTGGACCATAATCTGTGAAGAAAAAAACAAAAACAAAAACAAAAAACAAAACAACAACAACAAAAAAAAACAGGGGTAGTGATCCTGATCTTAGATCAGGTAAAAGAAAAATAGATCTAATTAAAAGAGATAAGGCAGGAAACTATATCTTGCTAAAGTGTAGAATAGATAATGAAGTAATATCAATACTAAGTATATATGCCCCAAGTGGCATAGCATCTAAATTCTTAAAGGAGACATTAGAAAGCTGGAAGAAGAAATTGACAGCAAAACTATATTCTTGGGAGATCTCAATCTTGCTCTCTCAGAACTCAGTAAATCAAATCACAGAATAAATAAGATAGAAGTTAAGGAGATTAATAGAATATTAGAAAAGTTAAGTATGATAGATCTTTGGAGAAAACTGAATGGAAACACAAAGGAGCGTACTTTTCCTCAGCAGCTCGTAGAACCTATACAAAAATTGACCATACATTAGAAAATAAAGATCTCAAAATCAAATGCAGAAAGTCAGAAATAGTAAATGCATGTTTTTCAGATCATGATGCAATAAAAATTACGTGTAATAAATGACCAGGGAAAAATAGATTAAAATTAATTGGAAACTAAATCATCTAATACAATAGAATGAATGGATGAAATAGCAAACCATAGACACAATAAATAATTTCATCCAAGAGAATGGCAATAATGAGTAAACATGCCAAAATGTGTATAATGCAGCCAAAACTTCTTCCTTGCGTAAAATAGAGAAAGAGAAGATCAATGAATTGGGCTTGCAACTAAAAAAGCTAGAAAAAGAACAAACTAAAAAACATCAATTAAATACCAAACTTGAAATTCTAAAAATAAAGAGGGAGATTAATACACTTGTAAGTAAAAATACTATTGAATTAATAAGTAAAATTAAGAGTTGGTCCTATGAAAAAAATGACAAAATATATAAACCATTTGTTAATTTGATTAGAAAAAAGAAAGAGGAAAATCAAATTGTTAGTCTCAAAAAATAAAAAGGGAGAACTTTCCACCAATAAAGATGAAATTAGAGCAATAATGAGGATTTTGCCCAACTTTATATCAATAAATTCGATAACCTAAGTGACATGGAGGAATACCTACAAAAATATAGTTTGCCAAGATTAATAGAAGAGGAAATAAAGTATTTAAAGGGTCCCATTTTAGAAAAAGAAACAGAGCAAACTATAATCAGCTTTCTAAGAAAAAATCTCCAGAACCAGATCAATTTACATGTGAAGTCTACCAAACATTTAATGAACAAACTCCAATAGTATACAAACTCTTTGAAAAAAATAGGGAAAGAAAAAGCTTCCTACCAAATTATTTTTTCTCTTTCTCTTTTTATTATATATTTCATTTTCCCCTTTTTAAATAGCTTTTTATTGACAAAACATATTCATGGGTAATTTTTCAACATAGACCCTTGCAAAAACTTCTGTTCCAACTTTCCCCTTCCTTCCCTCCACTCTCTCCCCTAGATGGGAGGTAGTCCCATACATGTTAAATATGTTAAAGTATATGTTAAACATAATATATGTATACATATGTATATATATACAGTTCTCTTTTTGTACAAGAAAAATTGGATTTAGAAAGAAGGTAAAAATAACCTGGGAAGAAAAACAAAAAACAAGCAAACAATAACAGAAAGAGGGTAATTGCTATGCTATGGTCCACACTGATTTCCCAGTGTTTTTTGTTCGTTTGTTTGTTTGTTTTTGTTTTTGTTTTTGCTGGATGTACCTGGTTCTAGCCTCCTCCAACAGAATTGATCCTCATATAGTATCGTTGTTAAAGTGTATAATGATCTCCTGATTCTACTTATTCCACTTAGCATCAGTTCATGTAAGTTTCTCCAAACTTCTCTGTATCCTGCTAGTCATTTCTTATGAAACAATAATATTCCATAACATTCATATACTACAATTTACTCAGTCATTCTTCAATTGATGACCATACATTCAATTGCCAGTTTCTATCTATGAAAAGGGCAGCCACAAACATTTTTGCACAAACAGATCCCTTTCCCTTCTTTAATAACTCTTTGAGATATAAGCCTAGTAATAACACTGTTGGATCAAAGGGTATGCACAGTTTGATAACTTTTTGAGTATAGTTACAAATTGCTCTCCAGAATGGTTGGATCTATTCATAACTAATAGATAAATCTCCATAATGAATATTGATGCAAAAATCTTAAATAAAATATTAGCAAAGAGATTACATAAAGTCATCCCCAGGATAATATACCATGATCAAGTAGGATTTATATTAGGTATGCAAAGTTTGGTTCAGTATTAGAAAAACTATTTGCATAATTGACTATATAAATAACCAAACTAACAAAAAAAAAAAACTATAATTATCTCAAAAGTTGCAGAAAAAGCATTTGATAAAATCCTAAACCCATTCACATTAGAAATACTAGAGAGTATAGGAATCAATGGACTTTTCCTTAAAATGACCTGTAGCATCTATTTAAAACCATCAGAAAGTATCATATGTAATGGAGACAATTTAGAATCATTCCCAATAAGATCAAGAGTGAAATAAGGCTGCACACTCTCAACATTACTATTCAGTATTCTATTAGAAATGTTGGCTTTGGCAATAAGAGAAGAAAAAAGATTAAAGAATTAGATTAGGTCATGTGGAAACCAAATTATCACTCTTTACAGATGATATGAATGTATATGTAGAGAACCCTAGAGAATCAACTAAAAAATATTAGAATCAATCGACAACTTTAGCAATGTTGCAGGATACAAAATAAATCAACATAAATCATCAGCATTTTCATATATTGCCAACATTGTCTAGCAGCAAGACAGATACAAAAAGAAATTCCATTTAAAATAACTGTTGGTAAGGTAAAATATTTGGTAGTCTACCTGCCAAGGAAAAGTCAGGAACTAAGTGAACACAACTACAAAACATTTTCTATACAAATAAAGTCAGAGCTAAGCAATTGGAAAATTATCAAGTGCTTTTATGTAGCCCAAGTGAATATAATAAAATGACAATACTACCTAAATTAATCTACTTAGTGCTATGACAATCAGACTTCTGAGAAATTATTTTATAGATCTAAAAAAAATGACAAAGTTCATCAAGAAGAAGCAAAATTCAAGAATTTCAAGAGAATTAATGAAAAATGCAAATAAATGTGGCCTACTTGTACCAGATCTAAAACTATATTATAAACCAGCAGTCTTCAAAACCATTTGTTACTGGCTAAGAAATAAAGGAGTTGATCACTGGAATAGATTAGGTTCAAAGGACAAAATAGTCAGTGACTATGGTAATCTAGTTTTTGACAAACCCCAAAGACCTCATTTTTTGGGATGAGAATGCATTATTTGACAAAAACTGTTGGGAAAATTGGAAACTAGAATGGCAGAAACTGGTCATTGACCTATACCTAACACTGTATACCAAGATAAAGTTGAAATAGGTTCATGATTTAGACATAAAGAGTGTTATTATGAGCAAATTAGATGAACATAGGATAATTTACCTCTTAGATATGTGGAGGAGGAAGAAATTTGGGAACCAAAGAAGAACTGGAGGACATTATTAATCACAAAATAGATAATTTTGATTATATTACATTAAAAAGTTACTGCATAAACAAAACGAAGGCAGAGAGGACTAGAAGGGAAGCAATAAACTGGGAAAAGATTTTTACATCTAAAGGTTCTGATAAAGGCCTAATTTCTAAAATATAAAGAGAATTAACTGAAATTTATAAGAATTCGAGTCATTCTCCAATTGATAAATGCTCAAAGTATATGAATAGACAATTTTCAGATGAAGAAATTAGAGCCATTTCTAGTCATATGAAAAGGTGTTCTAAATTACTATTGATCAGAGAAATGCAAATTAAGACAACTCTGAGATACCACTACATACCTCTCAAATTGGCTAGGATAACAGGAAAAGATAATGCTGAATGTTCAGTGGGATGTGGGAAAACTGGGACACTAATACATTGTTGGTGGAATTGTGAACAGATTCTACCATTCTGGAGAGCAATTTGGAACTATGCCCAAAGGACTATCAAACTGTGCATACCCTTTGATCAAACAATGTTTCTACTGAACTTATATACCAAAGGTATCTTAAAGAAAGGAAAGGATGCACATGTGCAAAAATGATTATGGGAGCCCTTTTTTGTAGTAGCAAGAAACTGGAAACTGAGTGGATGCTCATAAGTTGGAGAATGGATAAATAAATGATAGTATATGAATGTTATGGAATATTATTGTTTAGTGAAAAATGATCAGCAGGCTGATTTCAGAGAGGACTGGAGAAACATACATAAACTGATGATAAGTGAAATGGACAGAACCAGGAGATCAATGTACATTGTAAAACAAGATTATTATGATTATCAATTCTGATGAACTTGCCTATATTCAACAGGGAGATGATTCAGACCACTTCCAATGATCTTGTGATATAAAGAACCATCTACACCCAGAGAGAGGACTGTGGGAACTGAGTGTGGTTTACAACATAGTGTTGTCACTCTTTTTTTGCATTTTATTTTCTTTTTTTACATTTTTTTTCTGTTTGATTTTGTTTTTCTTATGCAGCAAGATAATTGTATAAATAGGTATGTATATATTGAATTTAACATAAATTTCTACCATATTTAACTTATGTTGAACTACTTGCCATCTAGAGGAGGGGTTGGGGAAAGGGAGGGAGGAAATTAGAACACAAAGTTTTGCAAGAGCTAATATCAAATAATTATCCATACATATGTTTTGAACAATAAAAATCATTAATAAAAGAAAAAGAAAAGAAAATTACAACAAAGTGACAACATACCAAAATTAATAGAACCCAGCTGAAGCAGTACACGGGAGAATTTTTTCCCTCCAAATTCTTACATCAACAAAATGGGGAAAAGAAATGCTCTATGAATGAGATATTTAAGTGCAGAAATCCCCAACTGAACACCACATTGGAAAATCTGAAAATCAAAGGTGAACTTAGTAAGATTGAAAGTTTTAAAAAATTGTACTTATAAATATATATATATATATAGAAGCTGCTTTCATGAAAAAATAAAACATAGAATCCTTTTTTTTTAAAGTGCAACCTTACAGATATTTTATTTTTTTTATATTTTATTTTTTTTATTTAGAATTTTTCCCACAGTATATATGCATGAGTAATTTTTTTACAATATTATCCCTTGCATTCATTTTTCCAAATTACCCCACCTCCACTCCTTCCCCCCTGATGACAGGCAATCCCATACACTTTACATGTGTTACAATATAACCTAGATACAATATATGTGTGCAAATACCATTTTCTTGCTGTACATTAACTATTAGATTCCGAAGGTATAAGTAACCTGCGTAGATAGACAGTAGTGCTAACAATTTACATTCACCTCCCAGTGTTCCTTCTCTGGGTGTAGTTATTTCTGTCCATCATTGATCAACTGGAAGTGAGTTTGATCTTCTTTATGTTGAAGATATCCACTTCCATCAGAATACATTTTCATAAAACATTGAAGTATACAGCGATCTTCTGGTTCTATTCATTTCACTCAGCATCAGTTGATGTAAGTCCCTCCAAGCCTCTCTGTATTCCTCCTGCTGGTAATTTCTTACAGAGCAATAATATTCCATAACCTTCATATACCATAATTTACCCAACCATTCTCCAATTGATGGGCATCCATTCAACTTCCAGTTTCTAGCTACAACAAAAAGAGCTGCCACAAACATTTTGGCAAATACAGGTCCCTTTCTGCTCTTTAGTATTTCTTTGGGATATAAGCCCAATAGCAGCAATGCTGGGTCAAAGGGTATGCACAGTTTGATAACCCCTTTGGCATAGTTCCAAATTGCTCTCCAGAATGGCTGGATTCTTTCACAACTCCACCAGCAATGTATTAGTGTCCCAGTTTTCCCACATCCCCTTCAACATTCATCATTATTTGTTCCTGTCATCTTAGCCAATCTGACAGGTGTGTAGTGGTATCTCAGAGTTGTCTTAATTTGCATTTCTCTGATCAGTAGTGATTTGGACCACTCTTTCATATGAGTGGATATAGTTTCAATTTCATCATCTGAGAATTGTCTGTTCATATCCTTTGACCATTTATCAATTGGAGAATGGTTTGATTTCTTATTAATTAGGGTCAGTTCTCTATATATTTTGGAAATGAGACCTTTGTCAGAACCTTTACTTTGAAAAATATTTTCCCAATTTGTTACTTCCCTTCTAATCTTGTTTGCATTAGTATTATTTGTACAGAAACTTTTTAGTTTGATGTAATCAAAATTTTCTATTTTGTGATCAATAATGATCTCTAGTTCTCCTCTGGTCATAAATTCCTTCCTCCTCCACAGGTCTAAGAGGTAGACTATTTTCTGTTTCTCTAATCGATTTATTATCTCATTCTTTATGCCTAAGTCATGGACCCATTTTGATCTTATCTTGGTATATGGTGTTAAGTGTGGATCTATATCTAATTTCTGCCATACTAAATTCCAGTTTTCCCAACAATTTTTTTTCCAAATAATGAATTTTTATCCCTAATGTTGGTATCTTTGGGTTTGTCAAAGATGAGATTGCTATAGATGTACCCTTTTTTGTCCTTTTTTTTCTAATCTGTTCCTCTGATCTACAGGTCTATTTCTTAGCCAATACCAAATGGTTTTGGTGACTGCTGCTATATAATATAGCTTTAGATCAGGTACACTTAGACCACCTTCCTCTGACTTTTTTTTCATTAGTTCCCTTGAAATTCTCGACCTTTTATTCTTCCTTAAGAATTTTGTTGTTACTTTTTCTAGGTCATTAAAATAGTCTATTGGGAGTCTGATTGGTATAGCACTAAATAAATAGATTAGTTTGGGGAGTATTGTCATCTTTATTATATTCGCTCGGCCTATCCAAGAGCACTGAATATCTTTCCAATTATTTAAATCTCACTTTATTTTTGTGGCAACTGTTTTGTAATTTTTCTCATAGAATTCCTGACTGTTCTTTGGTAGATGGATTCCCAAATACTTTATACTCTCAACATTTGTTTGGAATGGAATTTCTCTTTGTATCTCTTGCTGTTCCATTTTGTTGGTGATATATCAAAATGCTGAGGATTTATGTGGATTTATTTTGTATCCTGCCACTTAGCTAAAATTCTGAATTATTTCTAACAGCTTTTTAGCAGAGTCTTTGGGGTTCTCTAAGTATACCATCATGTCATCTGCAAAGAGTGATAGTTTGATTTCCTCATTTCCTACTCTAATTCCTTGGATCTCTTTCTCGGATCTTATTGCCGAGGTTAGCGTTTCTAGTACTATATTGAATAGTAATGGTGATAGTAGGCAACCTTGTTTCACTCCTGATCTTACTGGGAAAGGTTGCAGTTTGTTTCTATTGCATATTATGCTTACTGATGGTCTTAAATATATAATCCTGATTATTCTAAGGAATAGTCCATTTATTCCTATACTCTCAAGAGTTTTTAGTAGGAATGGATGTTGGATTTTATCAAATGCTTTTTCTGCATCTATTGAGATGATCATATGGTTTTTATTTATTTGATTATTAATATGGTCAATTATATTAATAGTTTTCCTAATATTAAACCAACCCTGCATTCTTGGTATAAATCCTTCTTAATCATAGTGTATTATCATGGGGATGATTTTCTGAAATCTTTTTGCTAATATCTCATTTAAGATTTTACCATCAATATTCATTAGGGAAATTGGTCTATAATTTTCTTTCTCAATTTTTGATCTACCTGGTTTAGGTATCAGTACCATGTCTGTGTCATAAAAGGAGTTTGGTAGGACTCCTTCATCCCCTATTTTTTCAAATACTTTATATAGCATTGGGGCTAATTGTTCTTTAAATGTTTGGTAGAATTCACATGCCAATCCTTCTGGTCCTGGGGATTTTTTCCTGGGGAGTTGATTAATAGCTTATTCTATTTCTTTTTCTGAAATGGGACAATTTAAGCAATTTATCTCCTCCTCTGTTAATCTGGGAAGCCTATATTTTTGGAGGAAGTCATCCATTTCACTTAAGTTATCAAATTTATTGGCATAAAGTTGGGCAAAGTAACTCCTTATTATTTCTCTAATTTCCTCTTCATTGGTGGAAAGATCCCCCTTTTCATTTGTAAGACTAACAATTTGATTTTCCTCTTTCTTTTTTCTGATCAGATTTACCAAAGTTTTATCTATTTTATTAGCTTTTTCATAAAACCAACACTTGGTTTTATTTATTAATTCAATAGTTGTTTTTTTTTACTTTCAATATTATTGATTTTTAAATTTTTGTATTTCAAGATTAATTTTTGGTTGGGGGTTTTTAATTTGATCTTTTTCTAGCTTTTTAAGTTGTAACCCCAATTCGTTAATCTTCTCTTTCTCTATTTTCTTCAAATAAGCCTCTAAGGATATAAAATTTCCCCTTATAACTGCTTTAGCTGCATCCCACAGATTTTGGTATGATGGCTCATCATTGTCATTGTCTTGGGTGAAATTATTAATTGTTTCTATAATTTGCTCTTTCACCCAGTCATTCTTTAAGATGAGATTATTCAGTTTGCAATTACTTTTTGGTCTATTTACCCCTAACTTCTTACTGAATGTAGCTTTTATTGCGTTGTGATCTGAGAAGAAGGCGTTTATTATTTCTGCCTTCCTACGTTTACTTTTGAGATCTTTATGTCCTAATATATGTTCAACTTTTGTATAGGTTCCATGAACTGCTGAGAAGAAAGTGTATCCCTTTCTATCACCATTCAGTTTTCTCCAAAGGTCTATCATACCTAGTTTTTCTAATGTTCTATTTATTTTTTAAATTTCTTTCTTATTTGTTTTGTGGTTTGATTTGTCTAAATCTGAGAGTGCAAGGTTGAGATCTCCTACTATTATAGTTGTACTGTCTATTTCTTCTTGCAATTCTCTTAACTTTTCCTTTAGAAAGTTAGATGCTATACCACTTGGTGCATATATGTTTACTATTGATATGGCTTCATTATTTATGCTACCTTTCAGCATGATATAGTTTCCTTCCTTATCTCTTTTAACTAGATCAACTTCTGCTTTTGCTTCATCTGAGATAAGGATAGCTACCCCTTCTTTTTTGGCTTTACCTGAAGCATAATAGATTCTGGTCCAACCTCTTACCTTTACCCTGTATGTATCTCCTTGCTTTAAGTGTGTTTCCTGTAAACAATATATTTTAGGGTTCTGATTTTTGATCCAGTCTGCTATCCGTTTCCGTTTGATGGGAGCGTTCATCCCATTCACATTTACAGTTAAAATGACTAATTCTGTATTTCCTGCCATCATATTATCCCCAGATTATGCTTTTTCCCTTGACACCACTGAACCCCTTCCCCGATATTTAATTTATAAACCCCACTTGTGACGCACAGCCCTCCCTTTTTTTAGTATCCCTCCCCCTTCCTCCAAGTTCCTTTCCTTATTCTCCTTTTCCTTTTCCCTTTTCCTCTCCCCCTTTTAATGAGGTGAGAGACAATTCTCTGAAAAACAAATATGTCAATTATTTACTCTTTGAGCCTACTCTGATGAGAGTAAGATTCACAAAATGTTTCACACCCTCTCTGAATTCCCTCAGATATGGTGTATTTTCTATGCCTCTTCCTGGGATGTAGTTTCCCTCTTTTTATCACTCCTTCCCCTTTTCCTGATACTACCCCCTTCCATTTACTTTGTTTAAGTCTGGTTTTTTTCTTAGAAACATATGGAATTCCTCTATTTCATTGAATGACCATCTTCTTCCATGGAAAAAGATGCTAAACTTAGCTGGGTAGTTTATTCTTTGTCGCAATCCTTGATCTTTTGCCTTTTGGAATATCAGGTTCCAGGCCCTTCTATCTTTTAATGTGGAGGCAGCCAGATCTTGTGTGACCCTTATTGTGGCACCTTGGTATTTAAATTGTTTTTTTCTAACTGCTTGCAAGATTTTCTCCTTTGTGTAGTAATTCTGCAGCTTAGCCACAATATTCCGTGGTGTTCTTTTTTTAGGGTCTATTTCAGAAGGAGTTTGAAGAATTCTTTCGACATCTATTTTCCCTTCTGTTTCTATTATTTCTGGACAGTTCTCTTTGATAATTTTCTGTAAAATAGAATCTAGGCTCTTTTTTTGGTCATAGTTTTCGGGAAGTCCAATGATCCTCAGATTATCTCTCCTAGATCTATTTTCCAGGTCTATAGATATTCCCAGTAAGTATTTGATGTTATTTTCCAGCTTTTCATTTTTTTTTTGTTTTGTTTTGTTTGACTGATTCTTGGGTTCTCAATGAATCATTCATTTCTATTTCTTCCATCCTGAATTTTAAGGCGTTATTTTCTTCATTAACAGTTTTTAGTTCTTTTTGTAAATGCCCAATTTCCTTTTTATATGAGTTATTTTGCTCTAGTGAATTTTTTTTCCATTTCCCTAATTTTTTTTGAGAATTATTTTCTTTTTCCAATTCAGAAATCCTATTTTCTTGAGACTTTTTTATCTTTTCCAATTCAGAAATCCTACTTTCCTGTGATTTTTTAACCTTTTCTAATTCACAAATTTTGTTTCCATGCATCTCCTGTGAATTCCTTATTTTTTTCCAACTCCAATTTCAGAACGTTGTTATTCTCTATCATAGCTTCTCTTTCCTTTCCCCATTTTTCTTCAAACTCTCTTAACTTTTTAATAGTCTCTTCAAGGAGAGAGTTATCTGATGGGGGGCAGGTATCGTTCCCCTTTAGGTTGTTATCTGCTGACTCTCTGCTGTTAACTTCCGCGAGGTTGGATACCCGCTCTTTCTCTTTGTAGAAGGAAGCGATAGTTTTTCTTTGCTTTTTACTCATATTTAAAAAATGTTTTGGGGTCTGTCCCTGGGGTAGGAAATTATTTATTTATTTCTTTACCAGATTCCTCCCAGACTGGATGGATGCAGCGGCTCCTGTGCCTGATCTAAGAGAGAGCTCTAGGAGAGAGTTCCCCACCCCCTCCCTAGAAGTGCCCCAGAGGTGATTAGCAGGGCTGCACTTTGAGGTTGCTGTGTGTCCTAGAGACTTTCCTGAGGTTTAAGACTGAACAGTAAAGGCAACACAAAGCCCAGTCTATGCATCCCGGTGGGGCGTGGATGTCAGCAGCAGGTGACGTGAAAAGCCCCTGCACTCAAACTGGAAGTGTCTGCCCTGAAACCACGGTCCCTAGTACAAAGGTTCCGCTTCTCTGGGACTTCTGGGGTTGAGTTCCACAGCCTCCAGCCGAGCAAGGCAGTATGAGTTACCTTGGGCCGTGTCCACCCGCTTTTCAATCTCTTAACTACCCCCAGGTGAAAGCCCGGACAGCCTAAGTTGGCCACACTCACAGTGCTGAGATCTGCTGAGTCACCCCCAGGATTGGGGAAGATCTAGTATCTGGCTTTAAATTTTAAAGTGGCTTGATTTCTATTCTGAACTGCTGTTTTATAAGCAGAGAAGAGCTAACAGCCTGTGCCAGATTCTTCTGTCTCAGTGACTTCTCTGATCCCAGAGCCCTCCTCAGCATGATCAGCGCAGTGTGCCACCACCCAACCATCTGTGCTGGCCTCTTTTTTATTCCTCCCCTGGGAACTTTTTTGTTGAAACTTCAGATTCTCTTCAGCTGGTAATTCGTGCGTCCAGTCCTTGTGGTTTCTATCAGTCCAGCGCTATTTTTGAGGCTGATTTATCTAATTGGTAGTGAGGGAAGAAGGGCGCTCACAGAGTCACGTGTATCTTCTCCGCCATCTTGGCTCCGCCTCCCTTCAAATCCTTTTATTAATTAGATTCTTTTTTTAAAAAAGAAGGAAACCAATTATCCTTTATGGAAAATGAAAATGGTGAAATCACCACCAATGAACGCAATATTAAAAATATCATTAAAAATATTTTGCCCAATTATATGTCAATAAATCTGACAATCTGAGCAAAATTCTTATATTTGAAAAATAAATTACCTAGATTAACAGATCAAAAAAGATTATGGCTAAGTAACCTGATCTTAGAAAAAGAAATTGAACAAACCATTAACAAACTCCCTAGGGGAAAAAAAAAAAAAGCATTATTGGTTCACAAGTTAATTCTACCAAATATTTTAAGAACACTGTATTCCAATACTACATAAACTATTTGACAAAATAGGTAAAGGAGTCCTACCAAACTTTTATGACACAAATATTGTTCTGATACAGATACAGAGATAAAACAGAGAAAGAAATAATAGACCAATTTAAGGAAAATCAATAAAAATTTTTGAACAAAATATTAGTTAGACAATTACAATATTATAATATACCAAAAGGATTATACACTATGCCGAGGCAAGATCTATATCAAGAATGCAAGGTTAATTGAATATTAGGAAAACCATCAATATAGTTGACCATATCAATAAAAAAAAAAAAAAAAAAAAACAGAAATCATATAATATTTCAATAGGTTCCAAAAAAAATTTTGAGAATAGGGGGCAGCTAGGTGGCACAGTGGATAAAGCACCAACCTTGAATTCAGGAGGACCCGAGTTCAAATCTGGTCTCAGACACTTACCACTTACTAGCTGTGTGACCCTGGGCAAGTCACTTAACCCCAGCATCAGGAAAAAAAAATAGAAAGAAAGAAATGAAAAAAAAATTCAACAGAACAAAACAACTCAGTTAAAAACTCAATTTGACATATACAAAAAGAAGTAAAAAAAAAAGCTAATGAAGAAAATAACTCATTAAAAATCAGAACTGAACAAATAGAAATGAATGATTCATTGAGACATCAAGAATCAGTCAATCAAAACCAAGAAAATGAAAGTCTGGAGAAAAATGTCAAATATCTACTTGGCAAAACAAAAGACTTGGAAAATAGATCCAGGAGAGATAATCTGAGGATTATTGGACTTCCCTAAAATTATGATGAAAAAAAGAGCCTAGATACTATTTTACAGGAAATCTTCAAAGATAATTGTTCAGATGTAATAGAATCAGAAGGTAAAATATGTGTTGAAAGAATTTATCAAACACCTTCTGTAAAAGACCATAAAATAAAAACTCCAAGGAATATTGTGGTCAAACTTCAGAACTATCAGACTAAGGAAAAAATATTATAAGCAGCCAAGAAAAAAAAATTCAATTACTAAGGTGCTACAATAAGCATCACTCAAAATCTGGCTGCCTCTATATTAAAGGATTGAAGGGCCTGGAATTTCATATTCCAAAAGGCAAAAGAACTTGGAATGCAACCAAGAATAAACTACCCAGCTAAGTTTAGCATTTTCTTCCATGAAAGAAGATGGACATTTAATGAAAAAGATGAATTCCATTTGTTTCTAAGGAAAAAACCAGATCTAAACAAAAAAATTGATCTCCAATCATAGCACTCAAGAGAAGCAGAAAAAGATACAAGGAACTCTTGAGAACCGTATTTTGGTTGTGGATATACATTAAGACTACATGTATAATTTGGTTTTACTGATATAATAAAAAAAAGAGAGAGAAGTAGAAATGGGATAATGTCAGAAAAAAAGGGAAAGGGGAGATAAAAACAGGGAAACTACATCCCACAAAGAGGCAAAGAAAGCCTATCATATGTGAGGGAAGTTAGAGAGGGGGAGGAATATTGTGTGAATCTTACTCTCATCCGAATTGGCTCAAAGGGAAAATAACTGACATTAGTTTTACAGAAAATTCTCTCTCACACCTCACTAAAAAAGGTGAGAGGAAAAAGGAAAAGGAAAAGAGTAATAAGGGAAGAGTATAAGAAAGGAAAAGAGATTTAAAGGGAGGAGGGAGGGATACTAAAGAGGGAGGGCTGAGTGACACAAGTGGGGCTCATAAGTTTAATACTGGGGAAGGGATTCATGGGGGCAAAAAAAGCATAATCTTGGGATAGTATGATGGCAGGAAATACAGAATGAGTAATTTTAATTGTAAATGTGAATGAGATAAACTCTCCCATTAAGTGGAGACAGATAGCAGACTGGATCAAAAGTCAGAATCCTACAATATGTTGTTTACAGGAAACACATTTAAAGCAGGGAGATACATACAGAGTAAAGGTAAAAGGATGGAGCAGAATCTATTATGCTTCAGGTGAAGTAAAAAAAGCAGGAGTAGACATCATTATCTCAGATCAAGCAAAAGCAAAAATTGATCTAATCAAAAGAGATAAGGAAGAAACTATATCTTGCTAAAGAGTTGCATAGACAATGAAGCAATATCAATGCTAAATATACATGCACCAAGTGGTATAGCATCTAACTTCCTAAAGGAGAAGATAAGAGAGTTGCAAGAAGAAATAGACAGTAAAACTATAATACTGGGAGATCTCAACATTGCACTCTCAGATTTAGACAAATAAAATCACAAAACAAATAAGAAATAAATTAAAGAGGTAAATAGAACATTAGGAAAATTAGGTATGATAGAACTTTGGAGAAAACTGAATGGTGACAGAATGGAGTATACTTCCTTCTTAGCAGTATATGGAACCTATACAAAAATTGACCATATATTACGACGTAAAAATCTCAAAATTAAATGCCGCAAGGCAGAAATAATAAAGGCTTTCTTTTCAAGTCACAATGCAATAAAAACTACCTTAAGTAAAGAGTTAGGAGTAAATAGACCAAAAAGTAATTGGAAACTAAATAATCTGATCTCAAAGAATGATTGGGTGAAACAGCAAATTATAGACACAATTAATAATTTCACTCAAGATAAGGACAATGATGAGACATCACACCAAAATTTGTGGGATGCAACTAAAGCAGTAATAAGGAGAAATTTTATAACTTTAAAGCTTACTTGAATAAAATAGAGAAAGAGAAGATCAATGAATTGGGCTTACAACTTAAAAAGCTGGAAAAAAAAAACAAATTAAAAACCCCCAATCAAATACTAAACTTGAAATTCTAAAATTAAAAAGAGAAATTAATGCTATTAAAAGTAAAAAAAAATTATTGAACTAACAAATAAAACTGAGAGTTGATTTTTATGAAAAAAACAATAAAATAGATGAATATTTGGTGAATCTGATTGGAAAAAGGAGAGAGGAAACTCAAATTGTTAGTCTTAAAAATGAAAAAGGGGAACTTTCCACCAATGAGGAGAAAATTAGGGAAATAATGAGTTCCTTTGCCCAACTTTATGCCAATAAATTTGATAACCTAAGTGAAATGAATGACTACCTCCAAAAATATAGGCTTCCCAGATTAACAGAGGAGGAAGTAAATTGCTTAAATAATCCCATTTCAGGAAAAGAAATAGAACAAGCTATTAATCAACTCCCTAAGAAAAAAATTTTCAGGACTAAATGGATTTGCATGTCAATTCTACCAAAAATTCAAAAAACAATTAACCCCAATTCTATATAAACTATTTGAAAAAATAGGGAATGAAGGAGTCAGTCCTACCAAATTCCTTTTATGACACAGACATGGTACGGAAACCCAAACCAAGTAGAGAAAGAAAACTACAGACCAATCTCCCTAATGACTATTGATGCTAAAATATTAAATAAGATATTGGCCAAAAAAAACTACAGAAAATTATCCTCAGGATAATGCACCATGATCAAGTAGGATTTATACCAGGAATGCAGGGCTAGTTCAATATTTGGAAAACTATCAGTATAATTGACCATATTAATAACCAAATTAACAAAAACATATGATCATCTCATTAGATACAGAAAAAGCATTTGATAAAATCCAACACCACTTCCTATTAAAAGTATAGGAATACATGGACTTTTCCTTAAAATAGTCAGTAGTATCTATTTAAAAACCTCAGTAAGCATCATATGTAATGGGAATAAACTGGAACCTTTCCCAAAAAGATCAGGAGTCAAACAAGGTTGCCCACTTTCACCATTAATATTCAATATTGTATTATAAATGCTAGCTTCATCAATAAGAGTTGAGAAAGAAATTAAAGGAATTAGAATAGGTAATGAGGAAACCAAATCATCACTCTTTGCAGATGACATTATGGTATACTTAGAGAACTCCAGAGATTCTACCAAAAAGCTATTAGAAATAATCCACACCTTTAGCAAAGTTGCAGGATACAAAATAAACCCAGAGAAATCATCAGCATTTGTATATATCACTAACAAAATGCAGCAGTTAGAGATACAAAGAGAAATTCCATTTAAAGTAACTGCTGTTAGTATAAAATATTTGGGAATCTATCTGCTAAGGGAAAGTCAGGAACTATATGAGCAAACTACAAAACACTTTCCACACAAATTAAGTCAGATCTAACTAATTGGGAAAATATTAAATGCTCTTGGATAAGGCAAGCAAATATAATAAAGATGACAATATCCCTAAACTAATCTATTTATTTAGATTATATCAATCACACTCCCAAAAAACTATTTTAATGACCTAGAAAAAAATAACAAAAAGTTCATATGGAAAAATAAAAGGTCAAGGATTTCAAGGGAATTAATGAAAAAAAAAATCAAATGAAGATGGCCTAGCTGTACCAGATCTAAAATTATATTATAAAGCAGCAGTTACCAAAACCATTTGGTATTGGTTAACAAATAGAATAATTGATCAGTGGAATAGGTTAGGCTCAAAGGACAAAACAATCAAAACCTTAATAATGTAGTGTTTGACACGCCCAGAGATCCCAGCTTTTGTGATAAGAACTCAATGTTTGACAAAAATTTCTGGGAAAGTTGTAAATTAATATGGCAGAAACTAGCCATTGACCCACACTTAATGCCATATACCAAGATCAGGTCAAAATATGTTCATGACCTAGGCATAAATAATGATATTATAAATAAATTAGAAGAGCATAGGATATTTTCCCTCTCAGACCTGTGGAAAAGGAAGGAATTTATGATCAAAGAAGAACTAGATATCATTATTGATCACAAAATAGAAAAAATGATTATATCAAATTAAAAAGTAATACAAACAAAACTAATGCATACAAGATTAGAAGGGAAGCAATAAACTGGGAAAACATTTTTACAATCAAAGGTTATGATAAAGGCCTCATTTCCAAAATTTATAGAGAATTGACTCTAATTTATAAGAAATCAAGCCATTCTTCAACTGATAAATGTCAAAGGAAATGAACAGATAATTCTCAGATAAAGAAATTGAAACTATTTCTAGCCATATGAAAATATGCTCCAAGGCATTAACCAGAGAAATGCAAATTAAGACAACTCTGAGATACCACTACACACCTGTCAGATTGGCTAGAATGACAGGGAAAGCTAATGTGCAATGTTGGAGGGGATGTGGGAAAACACGGACACTGATATATTGTTGGTGAAATTGTGAATACATCCAGCCATTCTGGAGAGCAATTTGTAGCTATGCTCAAAAAGCTATCAACCTGTGCATACCTTTTGATCCAGCAGTGTTACTACTGAGCTTATATCCCAAAGAGATTTTAAGAAGGGAAAGGGACCTGTAAGTGCAAGAATGTTTGTGGCAGCCCTCTTTGTAGTAGCCAGAAACTGGAAACTGAGTGGATGCTCATCAATTGGAGAATGGCTGAATAAATTGTGGTATATGAATATGACAGCAGGATAATTTCAGAAGGGCCTGGAGAGACTTACATGAACTGATGCTGAGTGAAATAAGCAAGACCAGAAGATTATTATATACTTCAACAACAATAGTATATGATGACCAATTCTGATGGACGTAGCCCTCTTCAACAGTGAGATGAACCAAATCAGCTCCAATAGAGCAGTAATGAATTGAACCAGGTATACTCAGTGAAAGAACTCTGGGAGATGACTATGAACCACTACATACCAATCCAATTGGGAATTGGGATTCCCAATCCCTCTGCCTTTGTTGGCCTGCATTTTTGATCTCCTTCACAGGCTAATGGTATGCTATTTCAAAGTCCAGTTCTTTTTGAACAGCAAAATAACTGTTTGGACATGTATACTAATATTGTATTTAATTCATACTTTAACATATTTAACATGTATTTTTCAACCTGCTATTTGGGGGAGGGAGTTGGGGGGAAGGAGGGGAAAAATTGGAACAAAAGGTTTGGCAATTGTCAATGTTGTAAAATTACCTATGCATATAACTTGTAAATAAAAAGGTATAATAAATTTAAAAAATAATATAAGCCCATTAGGCTTAATAATTAAGAATTTATTGGTGACTTTTGATGAAATAGCTTCAGAAGCAATCTCATTGAAGGTCAATTGCTGGTAAAGAGGCTAGTTTTTTGTTACAGAATTTACTTAGTGTTATTTTGAACTTATTTATCAGTGTATATGTTGTATGTTTCCTATAGCCAAATGAATATATGTTCCTTAAAGACCAGCACTATTTGATTTTTGTCTTTGCATCTCAAATACTTAAAGTAAGCCTTTAATAAGAATTTATTAATGTAAATTGGTTATTACTGTAGAGAAATAAATCTTTCTAGGAGTTCATCAGTGAATGGAAAGAAACAAATGTTATACCTTGAGGTGAGGGGATGGTAAGAAAGAAAAGGAATAAACAATTAACAGTTAGCTTTAAGATAAAAAATTAACATCGGAATAGTTTTATTATAATCCTAGATTTGACATGTGCTAGCTCAAAGAATTATAATTAATTATTCCATAAGTCTTTTTCTAGATTTCCCCACATATCCAATGTGCTTACTCTCATAATAAAGAAAAACAATTTAGTAAAACCAAATGACACTTCATTGACTTCTGATAGCACACACACCATTCTGCTCACATAGGCCCTCACTTCTTCAGGGAAATGGATGCAATTCATCAACTCTAACAACAAGATACATAGTTTCATTTACACTTCAATAAGCTCTCTTTAGGTATTATTTTCATTTGTGTATTATTAATCATTGGGCATACTATTTTTCTACTGCTTATTTCACTCTATCATTTCATGTAGATTCATCAATGTTTCTTTGAAGCATTCATATTCACTAATTCTAAAGATGCAATAATATTCCATAATATTTATATACCACAATTAGGCCAGATTAGGCTAAATTAAAAGACTTTATCTCGAGGGTTTGCTATCACAAAAAATAATGACATGAGTATTTCATTATTAATAGAAGCTTTCTTTTTATCTTTGATCTCCTTAGGATGTATGGAAACTCTAACACATATAATACAGCAGCTCTTTAACATAAATAAATTAATCAGTAAATATTTATTCAGTACCTTCTATGTGCCTGGTATTATGCTGAGAGCTAACAGAGTAACAAATGCAGTAATCAGGAATTGAGAAATTAGACTACAAACAGAAAATTCAATTAGTGGATTTTTTAAAATTCAAGTTCAGAAAAGGGTAGGAAACAAGATAAAAGGGAAGAGGAGGGGAGAGGAGAGGATAGGGAAAAGAGAACAGGAGAAGAAAGAAGAGGAAAAGAAAGGGAAGGGAAAGGAACAAAGAGAAAATAAGGGGAAAAGGCAAAGAAGAAAAGAAAACCAGAGACAAAAATTTAAAAAAATAGGAAAGGGAAAGAAATAAGCCAAGTGAGATTACTACAAGAGAAAAGAGAAGAGAAAATGATAGGGGAGAAGAAAAAAAAAGGAAAAGAAAGGTGGAAATAAGGGCAAGAAAAGGGAAAGAAAAAGGCTGAAGGAAAATATTGTTTGCTGAATCCATCAATTATCTGGAAAAAGATAACATATCTTATTCTGAATCCTTTGTACTTTTTTGTTGGTCATTATGTTATTACAAAATCCACAAATCTTTCAAAATTGTTTATTTTTATAATATTGTTATTATTGTTAAGTTGTTCTTCTGGTTCTGCTCACTTTACTTTGCATCTTTACAAAAGTCACCCTGGGACTTTCTAAAACTCTCCTCTTTGGTATTTCTTACAGCATAATAGTATTTGATCACACTCATATACCATAACTTTTTCAGTCATTACTCTGATATGCATCACCTCAGTTTCTAATTCTTTGCCATCACAAAAAGAACTGCTATAAATATTTTTGTATATATGGGTCCTTTTCTTCTTTTTTGTTCACTATGGGTTAAAAACCCAGTAGCAGTGTCAAATACATAGCTTAATAGCTTTTTGGACATAATTCCAAATTACTTTCCAGAATGGCTAGACAAATTCGAGGCTCCACCAAGAATGTATTAAAGTACTTTCAACAAGTACAATTTACTAATTTATTGATAGTTGATGGGCAGTAGAGAACAATCTACTTTAATTGAAATATGCATTTTATATATATGTATGAGGAACAGAAAGAGAGAAGAAAACATAGCATTTATGTTCTAAAAATGCTCATTTGCATTAGATATTTTTTTCTGAATACAGGATTTTTGATGAGGAAGTTCAATGTATGGGATTTTTTTTTGCATAATGAAATTGGGGGTGAATGATTTAGTGCATATTTACAGAAGATCTCACCTCTAAAGTGTTTCCCGTAGTTAAAGGTAAATTATCTTTGCAAGCTATAAAAGTAAATAAATCTAGAGTGTCTAATAATGGTCAGACTCAGGGACAACTGCAGGCTCAACCTCCAGGGAAAGAAAATTTAATCCTTACACTAAAAAAGAAGGAAAAAAAAAATGTGCATACTAATCCATCATTCTGTCATTTTATTTAAAAAAAACCTTTAGTCCAGGTTTTATGTATCTATTTTCTCAGCTACAGTACTTGTCAATTTGTATCATACATCATATTACAACTTAAAAACATGCCTTGAGGTGGATCCTTGTCTCCTAATGCTTTCTTTACACCAACAGAATGAATACCATGAATGCCCCTGGTCTGTGTGTTAAATGTTTTTGACTGCCAGTCATTGTCTCTGTGTCCTATGTGACTGTCCTGTTGGTTCAATGCTCTGCTAAATTAAGAAATTTGGGAATTGGTTATTTAAATGTTGCAACTATACTTAGTGTAAAATTTGCTTAAGATTTTAAACTTTTAAAAACTGGCACACAGATAGTTTAAATTCAGGTGTGGCTGGAGTTGAGCTAGCCTAGATAAGATCTTTGAAGAACAAAAGGAGTTTATGCTAATTATTTGAACTCTGGCTGGAGAAAAATCTGATTCAGAACTTTAGGATGATTCTAAATTTGTGGGAAATAATTTTACTGTTGCCTTGGCATGCCAAACTTGTTCTGAGTATTCTTTTAGGCAGTTTTAAGTTGTGGGAAATAATTTTACTGTTGCCTATGCAGGCTACATTTATTTATCTTTAAATGTAAGATCTTAAGAATTTGTTGGAAGTGAAGTTCTGTTAACTTACCTGAAACTAGTCATGTGCCTCTAATTAGGTAAAAAAAAAAAAAAGGTCTGAGTTTTCTAAAGGCTCTAACTCTGGCTAAAGTTGGAGCTTAGGAAAAGTCCATTGAAAGTAATGGGCACCCCCAACCAAAAATTAAACTCGAAATACAAAAATTAAAAGGAGAAATCAATAAAATTGAAAGTAAAAAAACTATTGAATTAATAAATAAAACCAAGAGTTGGTTTTATGAAAAAGCCAATAAAATAGATAAACCTTTGGTAAATTTGATCAAAAAAAAGAAAGAGGAAAATCAAATTGATAGTCTTACAAATGAAAAGGGGGATCTTTCCACCAATGAAGAGGAAATTAGAGAAATAATAAGGAGTTACTTTGCCCAACTTTATGCCAATAAATTTGATAACTTAAGTGAAATGGATGACTTTCTCCAAAAATATAGGCTCCCTAGATTAACAGAGGAGGAGATAAATTGCTTAAATAGTCCCATTTCAGAAAAAGAAATAGAACAAGCTATTAATCAACTCCCCAGGAAAAAATCCCCAGGGCCAGATGGATTCACATGTGAATTCTACCAAACATTTAAAGAACAATTAGCCCCAATGTTATATAAATTATTTGAAAAAATAGGGGATGAAGGAGTCCTACCAAACTCCTTTTATGACACAGACATGGTACTGATACCTAAACCTGGTAGATCGAAAACTGAGAAAGAAAATTATAGACCAATCTCCTTAATGAATATTGATGCTAAAATCTTAAATAAGATATTAGCAAAAAGACTTCAGAAAATCATCTCCAAGATAATACACTATGATCAAGTAGGATTTATTCCAGGAATGCAGGGCTGGTTTAATATTAGGAAAACTATTAATATAATTGACCATATTAATAATCAAATTAATAAGAACCATATGATCATCTCAATAGATGCAGCAAAAGCATTTGACAAAATCCAACATCCATTCCTACTAAAAACTCTTGAGAGTATAGGAATAAATGGATTATTCCTTAGAATAATCAGGAGTATATATTTAAGACCGTCAGTAAGCATAATATGCAATAGAAATAAACTGCAACCTTTCCCAGTAAGATCAGGAGTGAAACAAGGTTGCCCACTATCACCATTACTATTCAATATAGTACTAGAAATTCTAGCCTTGGCAATAAGAGCCGAGAAAGAGATCCAAGGAATTAGAGTAGGAAATGAAGAAATCAAATTGTCACTTTTCGCAGATGACATGATGGTATACTTAGAGAACCCCAAAGACTCTGCTAAAAAGCTATTAGAAATAATTCAGAATTTTAGCAAAGTCGCAGGATACAAAATAAATCCACATAAATCCTCAGGATTTTTATACATTACCAACACAATCCAACAGCAAGAGATACAAAGAGAAATTCCATTCAAAATAACAGTCGATAGTATCAAATATTTGGGAATATATCTACCAAAGGAGAGTCAGGAATTATATGAGCAAAATTACAAAACACTTGCCACAAAAATAAAGTCAGATTTAAATAACTGGAAAGACATTCAGTGCTCTTGGATAGGCCGAGCGAATATAATAAAGATGACAATACTCCCCAAACTAATCTATTTATTTAGTGCTATACCAATCAGACTCCCAAGAAACTATTTTAATGACCTAGAAAAAATAACAACAGAATTCATATGGAAGAATAAAAGGTCAAGAATTGCAAGGGAACTAATGAAAAAAAACTCAGAGGAAGGTGGTCTAAGTGTACCTGATCTAAAGCTATATTATATAGCAGCAGTCACCAAAACCATTTGGTATTGGCTACGAAATAGACCGGTAGATCAGTGGAACAGATTAGATACAAAGGACAAAAAAGGGTACATCTATAGCAATCTAATCTTTGACAAACCCAAAGATTCCAACATTAGGGATAAAAATTCATTATTCGGGAAAAAACTGTTGGGAAAACTGGAAATTAGTATGGCAGAAATTAGATATGGATCCACACTTAACACCATATACCAAGATAAGATCAAAATGGGTCCATGATTTAGGCATAAAGAGGGAGAAAATAAATAGATTAGAGGAACAGAGGATAATCTACCTCTCAGACCTGTGGAGGAGGAAGGAATTTATGACCAGAGGAGAACTAGAGATCATTATTGATCACAAAATAGAAGATTTTGATTACATCAAACTAAAAAGTTTCTGTACAAATAATACTAATGCAAACAAGATTAGAAGGGAAGTAACAAATTGGGAAAATATTTTTAAAAACAAAGGTTCTGACAAAGGTCTCATTTCCAAAATATATAGAGAACTGACCATAATTTATAAGAAACCAAATCATTCTCCAACTGATAAATGGTCAAAGGATATGAACAGACAATTCTCAGAGGAAGAAATTGAAACTATATCCACTCACATGAAAGAGTGTTCCAAATCACTACTGATCAGAGAAATGCAAATTAAGACCACTCTGAGATACCACTACACACCTGTCAGATTGGCTAAGATGACAGGAACAAATAATGACAAATGTTGGAGGGGATGTGGGGAAATTGGGACACTAATACATTGCTGGTGGAGTTGTGAAAGAATCCAGCCATTCTGGAGAGCAATCTGGAATTATGCCCAAAAAGTTATCAAACTGTGCATACCCTTTGACCCAGCAGCGCTACTACTGGGATTATATCCCAAAGAAATACTAAAGAGCGGAAAGAGACATATATGTGCCAAAATGTTTGTGGCAGCTCTTTTTGTTGTAGCTAGAAACTGGAGGATGAATGGATGTCCATCAGTTGGAGAATGGTTGGGTAAATTGTGGTATATGAAGGTTATGAAATATTATTGCTCGGTAAGAAATGACCAGCAGGAGGAATATAGAGAGGCCTGGAGAGACTTAAATCAACTGATGCTGAGTGAAATGAGCAGAACCAGAAGATCACTGTACACTTCAACAACAATACTGTATGAGGATGTATTCTGATGGAAGTGGAAATCTTCAACATAAAGAAGATCCAACTCACTTCCAGTTGATCAATGATGGACAGAGGTAGCTGCACCCAGAGAAGAAACACTGGGAGGGGAATGAAAATTGTTAGCACTAATATCTGTCTGCCCAGGTTGCATGTACCTTCGGATTCTAATGTTTATTGTGCAACAAGAAAATGATATTCGCACACATGTATTGTACCTAGACTATATTGTAACACATGTAAAATGTATGGCATTGCCTGTCGTCGGGGGGAGGGAATAGAGGGAGGGGGGGTAAATTGGAAAAATGAATACAAGGGATAATATTATAAAATATATATATATATATATATATATATATATATATATATATATATATATATATAATAAAAAAAAAAAAAAAAAAAAAGAAATACTAAAGAGCGGAAAGAGACATATATGTGCCAAAATGTTTGTGGCAGCTCTTTTTGTTGTAGCTAGAAACTGGAAGATGAATGGATGTCCATCAGTTGGAGAATGGTTGGGTAAATTGTGGTATATGAAGGTTATGGAATATTATTGCTCGGTAAGAAATGACCAGCAGGAGGAATATAGAGAGGCTTGGAGAGACTTAAATCAACTGATGCTGAGTGAAATGAGCAGAACCAGAAGATCACTGTACACTTCAACAACAATACTGTATGAGGATGTATTCTGATGGAAGTGGAAATCTTCAACATAAAGAAGATCCAACTCACTTCCAGTTGATCAATGATGGACAGAGGTAGCTACACCCAGAGAAGAAACACTGGGAGGGGAATGAAAATTGTTAGCACTAATATCTGTCTGCCCAGGTTGCATGTACCTTCAGATTCTAATGTTTATTGTGCAACAAGAAAATGATATTCGCACACATGTATTGTACCTAGATTATATTGTAACACATGTAAAAAAAAAAAAAAAAAAAGCAAGTAATGGGCATGTTGGGCCAGAGAGAAATTCATTATTTGAAATATGATAGGAAAAGCAGTTGTATATTAATGGGAATTTAAAGCTGATTGGATTTTCATTTAAAATATAGGTTATTAAAACAAAATGCCAGTAGCTTACCTTGGGAGGTCCTGTTTGTATCTCCCTACTTTGATGGTATGTTGCTTTATAGAAGTACTGGGTAATTTGTACACTATGTTCTGTTAGGTATATGTATTAAGTGTTACAAAATTTCATTCAAAGTTATTTGTGAATCTTGAATTTTAAAGTTTAAGAAAAAAGTGAGTTAAAGACAAGGGACAAGAGAGATTGATTTGCAAAAGCAATTAATAGATTAAATGGGAGGTGGGGCCAAGATGGCCGAAAAGCCACACACATCATTCTAAGCTCCTCTTCTACCCTCAATACTAACTAACAAATTCAGCCTCAACAATAGTACTTGACTGCTAAAATCCATGAATATTGTGAATACAACAAATTACCAGACAAAGATAATCTGGAAGATCTCCAGAAAAGGTTTGTCCTGATCGGCAGGAGCAGGCCAGTGCAAGCACAGAGTTAGAATGCAAAGGCTACACACTAAGTGGACCGGGATGGGGGCAGCCTCTGTGGGTGGAAAATTTGCAGGGAAGATTCTACCACAGGAGAAGTTACACAAATTCCAAATGTAGAGTGTACTCCAAAATATGCCAGAATTTAACAGCATCTGGCTACACCTACCAAGCACAGGGAGTTACTCAGCACAGACCCCAGCACAGCTGTGCAGCTCCATTATGCAGCATGGGGCTTTAGCCCGGGTCAGTCACACTTCTGTACAGCAGGGGGACTTTGCCCAGTGCAATCGAATTTTCACAGGGCAGCTGCATTTCCCAGAACAAAGACACTTCCAGTTTGGGGCTCTTACCAGGGCAATTCCACAGCTCAGCTTCCCTTTGCAGCCCCTTTGCAAGACAGCTATTGTCCATATATCTATCCCTGTTCTGCAGAGGAAGCTGTGTAACCTTCTTGCCCTGAAGGCAGAAGCTAAGAGCTTTTTTAAAAAATGAGTTAAAAAGCCAGGCATACTCTAAACATTGATAGCTTCTATACAGAAAGAGAGCAGGTTTTCAACCCTGAAGAGACTAATAGAAGGAGGTATCCAGAAAAATTCCAAAGGGGGATGTAACATGATCCCCATCACAAAAGGCTATCCTAGAAGAATTGTTTTTAATTTGCATTTCTTTTTTTTTCATTAATTTTATAATTATAACTTTTTTTGACAGTACATATACATAGGTAATTTTTTTTTTTAATATTGTCCCTTGTACTCCCTACAGTTCCAAATAAAATTTTCCCCTCCTTCCCTCCACCCCCTCCCCTACATGGCAGGGATTTCCATACATACTAATATCTTATAGTATATGCTTGGTAAAATATATATATATATATATATATATATATATATATGTGTGTGTGTGTGTGTGTGTGTGTGTGTGTGTGTGTGTGTGTGTGTGTAGAACGGAATTTTGTTGTTGGTGTTGTTGCAAAGGAAGAAATGTATTCGGAAGGTGAAAATAATCTGGGAAGAAAAACAAACAAACAAACAAACAAAAAATGCTCACAGTTTACACTCATATCCCAGTGTTCCTTTTCTGGTGTAGCTGATTCTATCCAATATTGATCAAATGGAATTGCATTAGCTCTTCTCTCTGTTGAAGATATGCACTTCCATCAGAATACATCCTCATACAGTATCATTGTTAAAGTGTATAATGATCTCCAAGTTCAGCTCATTTCACTCAGCATTAGTTGATGTAAGTTTCTCCAAGCCTCTCTGTATTCCTCCTGTTGGTCATTTCTTACAAAACAATAATATTCCATAACATTCATATAACATAATTTACCCAACCATTCTCCAATTGATGTATGTCCATTCATTTTCCAGTTTCTAGCCACTACAAAAAGGGCTGCCACACACATTTTGGCACATACAGGTCCCTTTCCCTTCTTTAGTATTTCCTTGGGATATAAGCCCAGTAGTAGCACTGCTAGGTCAAAGGGTATGCATTTTGATAACTTTTTGGGCATAATTCCAGATTGCTCTCCAGAACGGTTGGATTCCTTCACAACTCCACCAACAATGCATCAGTGTCCCAATTTTTCCACAGCCCTTCCAACATTCATCGTTATTTGTTCCTGTCATCTTAGCGAATTTTACAGATGTGTAATGATATCTCAGAGTTGTCTTAATTTGCATTTCTTTGATCAATAGTGCTTTGGAACACTCTTTCATATGAGTGGAAATAGTTTTAATTTCATCATCTGAAAATTGTCTGTTCATAACCTTTGACCATTTATCAATTGGAGAATGGCTTGATTTTTTATGATTAAAGTCAATTCTCTATATATTTTGGAGAAGAGGGCTTATCAGAACATTTAATTATAAAAATGTTTTCCAATTTGTTAATTCCCTTCTAATTTTGTTTGAGTTAGTTTTGTTTGTGGAAAAAATTTTAATTTGATGTAATCAAAATTTTCTATTTTGTGGTAAATAATGATCTCTAATTCTCCTTTGGACACCAATTCCTTCCTCCTCCACAAGTCTGAGAGGTAAACTATCCTATCTTGCTCTAATTTATTTATGATCTCGTTCTTTATGCCTAAATCTTGGACTCATTTTGATCTTATCTTAGTATGTGGTGTTAAATGTGGGTCGATGCCTAGTTTCTGACATAATAATTTCCAGTTTTCCCACCAGTTTTTGTCAATTAATGAATTTCCCAAAAGTTGGGATTTTGGGGTTTGTCAAACACTAGATTGCTATTTTTATTCACTATCTTGCCCTGTGAACCTAACCTATTCTACTTCTGGCCAACATGGAGGCGTGGAGGCAGACAGCTGCTTGAGCTCCGTGATTTCTCTCAGGACTTACTTCATGACAAGCCACGGAGTTAATGCTTGACCGGAAAAGAAACCCACAAATAATCACCAACAGAAGACTTCCTTGAAATTCACCAGAAAAGGTCTGTGTTTGCTCGGGTGAGGGTCAAACAGACTGGGTGCAGACTGAAGGCAGGCAGCCAGAGTGAGACAGGCAGCTTACACAGCTCAGACTGGAGGGGGGAGGGATACAATCTCTGCCATTTCTGCAAAAAGACTTTTACCCCAGTGGGGTTATTCCTTCATGGCAGCAAGCCAGGAGCAGCAGAGAGGGTGTAAACACCGGAGATGAAGAATAAAACCCCAGAAGACCAGCGTCTCTCAGAACCCCGCCACCTCCAACCTGGAGTGACTCAGGGCATTCTTACAGCCTCAGAGCTCAGGTGCAGCATACCCATTGCTGTCCTGTTAGTGGCTTGCTGCTGCCCTCCCTCCCAGTCTGTAGAAGAAGCCCATTAGCATCATCCTGCCCCATCCCCCCCAAAACAGACCTATTGTTTCTTTTGTCAATTTGTTTTCTTCGATTCCTGCTCTGACAAAATGAACAAAAAATTCAAAAGGTCTCTAACCATTGACAGCTTCTGTATGGAGAGAGAGCAGACTTCAAATACTGAAGAGACTAAAAACAGACTGTCCCCAGATGAATCCCCTATGGGGGATATGATCTGCTCCTCAATACAAAAGAATCTCATAGAGGAAATCAAAAGGACTCTCACAAGAGAGCTAGAAGAGAAATGGGAAAAGGAAAGGGAAGCTTGGCAAGAGAGCCTGGAGAAGTCATTCCACACATTTAAAGACAGCATGGATAAAGAAAACAAATCATTAAGAAATAAAATTAGTGAGCTGGAAAAAGAAAACAGCTCTCTAAAAAATAAAATGGATAAAATGGAAAAAAATTCCATAGAAGAAAAAAACTCACTTAAAAACACAATTGGGCAATTACAAAAAGATATAAAAAAGTGAGTGAAGAAAATACATCATTGAAAATTAGACTGGAACAAGTAGAAATGAAAGAACCAATTAGAAACCAAGAAGTAGTCAAACAAAACCAGAGAAATGAAACAATTGAAAAGAGACCTGGAAAACAGATCCAGGAGAGACAATTTGAGAATAATTGTACTCCCTGAAAATTGTGAGGATAAAAAAGAGTCTGGAAATTATTTTCAAGGAAATTATCAAAGAGAACTGCACAAACATTTTGGAAACAGAGGGTAAAATAGACATTGAAAAAATTCATCTATCACCTACTGAAAGGGACCCTAAAATCAAAACACCAAGAAATATAGTGGCCAAGTTCAAGAAGCTGAGGCTAAGACTATTCCTTAAAATAATAAGGAGCATATATTTAAAACCATCAGTAAACATCATATGTAATGGTGATAAACTAGAACCTTTCCCTGTAAGATGAGGAATGAAACAAGGTTGCCCACTATCACCATGACTATTCAATGTAATACTAGAAATGCTACCCTTGGCAACAAGAGCCGAGAAATAGATTCAAGGAATTAGAGTAGGAAATGAGGAAATCAAACTATCACTCTTTGCAAATGATATGATGGTATACTTAGAGAACCCCAAAGTCTCTGCTAAAAAGCTATTAGAAATAATTCAGAACTTTAGCAAAGTTGCAGGATACAAAATAAATCCAGATAAATCCTCAGCATTTTTATACATTACCAACACAATCCAACAGCAAGAGATACAAAGAGAAATTCCATTCAAAATAACGGTCGATAGTATAAAATATTTGGGAATATATCTACCAAAGGAAAGTCAAGAATTATATGAGCAAAATTATGAAACACTTGCCACAAAAATAAAGTCAGATTTAAATAATTGGAAAGACATTGAGTGCTCTTGGATAGGCCGAGCAAATATAATCAAGACAATACTCCCTAAACTAATCTATTTATTCAGTGCCATACCAATCAGACTCCCAAGAAATTATTTTAATGACCTGGAAAAAATAACAACAGAATTTATATGGAACAACAAAAGGTTGAGAATGTCAAAGGAAGTAAGGAAAAAAAAATTGAATGAAGGTGGTCTAGCTGTACCTGATCTAGAACTATATTATAAAGCAACAGTCACCAAAACTATTTGGTATTGACTAAGAAATAGACTAATTGATCAGTGGAATAGGTTAGGCTCTTTTTTTTTAATTAATTGTTATAATTATAACATTTTCTTTGACAGTACATATGCATAGGTATTATTTTTTTTTCCTTTTTTTTACAACATTATCCCTTGTACTCCCTTCTGTTCCGAATTTTTCCCCTCCTACCCTAAACCCCCAACACTACATGGCAGGCATTCCCATACATATTAAATATCTTATAGTATATCCTAGGTACAATATATATGTTCAGAACTGTATTTTGTTGTTGTTGTTGCCAAGGAAGGATTGTATTCAGAAGGTAAAAATAATCTGGGAAGAAAAACAAAACAAAACAAAACAAACAAAAAAAATGCTCACAGTTTACACTCATTTCCCAGTTTGCCTTTTCTGGATATAGCTAATTCTGTCGATCATTGATAAATTGCAATTGGATTAGCTCTTCTCTATGTTGAAGATATCCACTTCCATCAGAATACATCCTCATACAGTATTTTGTTGAAGTGTATAATGATCCCCTAGTTCTGCTAGTTTCACTCAGAATCAGTTGATGTAAGTCTCTCCAAGCCTCTCTGTATTCCTCCTGTTGGTCATTTCTTACAGAACAATGATATTCCATAACATTCATATACCATAATTTACTTAACCATTCTCCAATTATGGACATCCATTGATTTTCTAGTTTCTAGCCACTACAAAAAGGATGCCACACACATTTTGGCACATATAGGTCCCTTTCCCTTCGTTAGTATTCCTTGGGATATAAGCCCAGTAGTAGCACTGCTAGGTCAAAGGGTATGCATATTTTGATAACTTTTTTGGGCATAATTCCTGATTACTCTCCAGAATGGTTGGATCCTTTCACAATGCATCAGTGTCCCAATTTTCCCACAGCCCCTCCAACATTCATCGTTATTTGTTCCTATCATCTTAGCGAATCTTACAGGTGTGTAATGATATGTCAGAGTTGTCTTAATTTGTGCTTTGGAACACTCTTTTATATGAGTGGAAATAGTTTTAATTTCATCATCTGAAAATTGTCTGTTCATATCCTTTGACCATTTATCAATTGGAGAATGGCTTGATTTCTTATAAATTAAAGTCAATTCTCTGTATATTTTTGGAGAAGAGGCCTTTATCAGAACCTTTAACTATACAAAATGTTTTCCCAATTTGTTACTTCCTTTCTCATCTTGGTTGCATTAATTTTGTTTGTGCAGAAACTTTTTAATTTTGTATAATCGAAATTTTCTATTTTGTGATCAATAATGGTCTCTACTTCTCCCTAGGACACAAACTCCTTCCTCCTCCACAACTCCGAGAGGTAAACCATCCCATGTTTCTCCAATTTATTTATGATTTCGTTCTTTATGCCTAAATCTTGGACTCATTTTGATGTTATCTTAGTATGTGGTGTTAAATATGGATCCATGGCTAGTTTCTGTCATACTAATTTCCAGTTTTCCCAGCAGTTTTTGTTAAATAATGAATTCTTATCCCCAAAGTTGTGATCTTTGGATTTGTCAAACACTAGATTGCTATTTTTATTCACTATCTTGACCTGTGAACCTAACCTATTCCACTGATCAACTAGTCTATTTCTTAGCCAATACCAAATGGTTTTGATGACTGTTGCTTTATAATATAGTTCTATATCAGGTACAGCTAGACCACCTTCATTTAATTTTTTTTTCATTACTTCCCTTGACATTCTTGACCTTTCGTTGTTCCATATGAATTCTGTTGTTATTTTTTCTAGGTCATTAAAATAGTTTCTTGGGAGTCTGATTGGTATAGCACTAAATAAATAGATTAGTTTAGGGAGTATTGTCATCTTGATTATATTCGCTTGGCCTATCCAAGAGCACTGAATGTCTTTCGAATTATTTAAATCTGACTTTAGTTTTTAGCAAGTGTTTCTAATTTTGCTCATATAATTCCTGACTTTCCTTTGGTAGATATATTCCCAAATATTTTATACTATCGACCGTTATTTTGAATGGAATTTCTCTTTGTATCTCTTGCTGTTGGATTGTGTTAGTAATGTATAAAAATGCTGAGGATTTATGTGGATTTATTTTGTATCCTGCAACTTTGCTAAAATTCTGAATTATTTCTAATAGCTTTTTAGCAGAGTCTTTGGGGTTCTCTAAGTATACCATCATTTAATCTGCAAAGAGTGATAGTTTGATTTCCTCATTTCCTACTCTAATTCCTTGAATCTCTTTCTCGGCTCTTCTTGGCAAGACTAGCGTTTCTGGTACTACATTGAATAGTAATGGTGATAGTGGCAACCTTGTTTTACTCCTGATCTTACACATAAAGGTTCCAGTATATCACCATTACATATGATGTTTACTGATGGTTTTAAATATATGCTCCTTATTATTTTAAGGAATAGTCCATTTATTCCTATACTCTCAAACCTTTTTTATAGGAATGGATTTTATCAAATGCTTTTTCTGCATCTATTGAGATGATCATATAATTTTTTATTAATTTGATTATTAATATGGTCAATAATACTAATAGCTTTCCTAATATTAAACCAGCCCTGCATTCCTGGTATAAATCCTACTTGATCATAGTATATTATCCTGGGGATGATTTTCTGAAGACTTTTTGCTAATATCTTATTTAAGATTTTAGCATCAATATTCATTAAGGAGATTGGTCTATAGTTTTCTTTCTCAGTTTTCAGTCTATCTGGTTTAGGTATCAGTACCATGTCAGTGTCATAAAAGGAATTTGGTAGGACTCTTTAAATCCCTATTTTTTCAAGTAGTTTATATAGCACTGGAGTTAGTTGTTCTTTAAATGTTTGGTAGAATGCACATGTAAATCCATGTGGTCCTAGGGATTTTTTCTTAGGGAGCGGGTTAATAGCTTGTTCTATTTCTTTTTCTGAAATGGGACATTTTAGACTACTTACTTCTTCCTCTGTTAATCTGGGCAAGCTATATTTTTGAAGGTATTCTTCCATTTCATTTAAGTTATTGAATTTATTGTCATAAAGTTGAGCAAAGTAGCTCCTAACTTTTGTCCTCATTTCCTCTTCATTAGTGGTGAATTCTCCCTTTTCATTTTCAAGATAACAATTTGCTTTTTCTTTTTCCTTTTTTTAATCAGGTTTACTAAGGGTTTGTCTATTTTGTTGGATTTTTCATAGAACTAACTCTTAGTTTTATTAATTAATTCAATGTTTGTTTGTTTTTTTTACTTTCAATTTTATTAATGTCACGTTTTATTTTTAGAATTTCAAGTTTTGTGTTTGTCTGGGGGTTTTTAATTTGTTCCTTTTCTAGCAATTTTAGTTGTAAGCCCAATTCCTTGACCCTCTCTGTCTGTATTTTATGCAGAAATATATATTACAAAACTTCCCCTTATTACTGCTTTGGCTGTATCCCACACATTTTGGTATGATGTCTCATTATTGTCATTTTCTTGGTTAAAGTTATTAATTATGTCTATGATTTGCTGTTTACCCAATCATTCTTTAGTATAAGATTATTTAGTTTCCAATTATTTTTAGTCTATTTTCTCCTTGCTTTTTATTAAATGTAATTTTAGTTGCATTGTGGTCTGAAAAGGATGCAATTACTATTTCTACCTTACTGCATTTGATTTTGAGGTTTTTATGACCTAGTATATGATCAATTTTTGTATAGGTTCCATGAACTGCTGAGAAGGAAGTATACTCCTTTCTGTCTCCATTTATCTTTCTCCAAAGACCTATCATATCAAAATTTTCTAGTATTCTATTTACCTCTTTGACTTCTTTCTCATTTATTTTGTGGTTTGAGAGTGCAAGGTTGAGATCTCCCACTATTATAGTTTTGCTTTCTATTTCTTCTTGCAGCTCTCTTAATTTCTCTTTCAAAAATTTAGATGCTGCACCACTTAATATTGATACTGCTTCATTATTGATGCTACCCCATAGCAGGATATAATGCCCTTCCTTATCTCTTTTAATTAGATCAATTTTTGTTTTTGCTTGATCTGAGATGAGGATGGCTACCCCTGCTTTTTGGCTTTGCCTGAAGCATAGTAGATTCTGCTCCACCCTCTTTTTTTTTTTTTTTTTTTTTTTTTAGTTTGAATGTATCACCCTGTTTCAGGTTTGTTTCCTGTAAATAACATATAGTAGGATTCTGGCTTTTAATCCAGTCTGCTAACTGCTTCCTCTTTTTGGGAGAGTTAACCCTATTCACATTTATGGTTAGAATGACTAATTCTATATTGCTTGCCATCCTGTTAACCCCTGCTTATGCTTTTCTCCTTTCCTTCCCTCTTACCTCCCTACCCAGTATTAAACTTGTAAACACCACTTGCTTTTCACAGCCCTCCCTTTTTAGTATCCCTCCCCCACCTTAAAGTTCCTCCCCGTATTTTACCCCTTTTTCTCACAATTTCTGTATTCCCTTTCTCTTAGCTTACTCCTTCCCTCTCACTTTTCAAAGAAGTGGAAGAAGTTTCACCATAAATTGTATATGTCTATTGATTCACACTGTGTTCATTTCCCTCCTTTCTTTCTGTCAGATATAATAGGTTACCTTTGCCTCTTCATGAGGTGTATTACCACCACTTTATACTTTTTATGATGTAATTTCCGTTCCACCTTTAGTTTCTAGGAAAAATAGGTTTTTTACATTTGTTCTTTACATATTTTA
The DNA here is from genome assembly GCF_048593235.1 of Sminthopsis crassicaudata. Classification (NCBI taxonomy): domain Eukaryota; kingdom Metazoa; phylum Chordata; class Mammalia; order Dasyuromorphia; family Dasyuridae; genus Sminthopsis; species Sminthopsis crassicaudata. The sequence continues at coordinate 248,857,923 of NC_133618.1, forward strand.
GGCAGAAGTATAGTTCTCAAGATTTCTTTTTACCTTTTTACAAATCTCTTAAGTTCTATATTTGAAAATCAAACATTTTGTTATGAACTGGTTTTTTCATCAATAATAGATTGAATTCATTTATTTCCTTAAATGTCCATCTTCTTCCCTGGAAAACGATGCTCATTTTTGCTGGGTAAGTTATTCTTGGCTGCATACCAAGTTCCTTAGCCTTTGGGAATATTATATTCCAGGCCCTTTGTTCTTTTAATGTGCATGCTGCTAGATCGTGGGTTATCCTTATTGTGGCTCCTCCATATCTGAATTGCTTTTTTCTAGCAGCGTCCAGTATTTTTTCCTTCGTCTGATGTTTCTTGAATTTGGCCAGTATATTTTTTGGCCAAATTTTGATTTTAGGGTCCCTTTCAGAAGGTGATAGATGAATTTTTTCAATGTTTCCAAAATGTCTCGGGAGTTCTCTTTGATAATTTCTTGGAAAATAATGTACAGGCTCTTTTTTTCCTCACATTTTTCAGGGAGTCCGATTATTCTCAAATTGTCTCTCCTGGATCTGTTTTCCAGGCCTGTTGTCTTTCCAAAAAGGTACTTGACATTCTTTTGAATTGTTTTGTTTTTCTGGTTTTGCTTGACTACTTCTTGATTTCTCCTTGAGTCATTCATTTCTACTTTTTAAAGTCTAATTTTCAATGATTTGTTTACTCATTTTTTTATATCTTTTAGTAATTTTCCAATTGAGTTTTTATCTTCTATGGATTTTTTTCCATTTTAACCATTTTATTTTTTAGAGAGCTGTTTTCTTTTTCCAGCTCACCAATCCTGTTTTCCTTGGAGTTGTTTACCTTTTCTAATTCACTAATTTTATTTCTCAATGATTTGTTTTCTTTATCCTCTCTGTCTTTAAATGCGTGTAATGACTTCTCCAGGCTCTCTTGCCAAGCTTCCCTTTCCTTTTCCCATTTCTCTTCTAGCTCTCTTGTAAGGGCCTTTTTGATTTCCTCTATGAGTTTCTTTTGTATTGAGGAGCAGATCATATTCCCCTTTGGGGATTCCTGTGGAAACAGTCTGTTTTTAGTCTCCTCAGTATTTGAAGTCTGCTCTCTCACCATACAGAAGCTGTCAATGGTTAGAGCCCTTTTAATTTTTTTGTTCATTTTGTCAGAGCATGAATCAAAGAAAACAAGTTGACAAGAGAAACAATTGGTCTGTTTCTGGAGGGCATGGGGCTGGATGGTGTTAACGAGCTTCCTCTATCGACTGAGGAAGACAGTAGCGAGGCACTAACAGGACAGCAATTGCTGTGCTGGGTCTGGGCTCTGAGGCTCTGAGAATGCACTGAGTCACTCCTTGTAGGGGTAAGGATGGCGGGATCCAGAGAGACGCTAGTTTTTCAGGGTTTTATTCTTTACCTCCAGTGTTTACACTTTCTCTGCTGTTTCTGGCTTGCTGCCAAGACAGAGTATCCACACTGGGGTATAAGTCTTTTCTCAGAAATGGCAGAGATCATACCCCTTCTCCCTCTGGTCTGAGCTGTGTGAACTGCCTGCCTCACTCTCCCTGCCTGCCCTCAGTCTGTGCCCAGTCTTTTTGTCCCCCCCCCACGCAAACACAGACCTTCTCTGGCAAATTTCAAGGATGTCTTCTGTTGGTGATTATTTGTGGGTTTCTTTTCCGGTCAAGCATTAACTCTGAGGCTTGTCATGAAGTAAGTCCTGAGAGAAAACGTGGAGCTCAAGCAGCTGTCTGCCTCAACGCTGCCATCTTTTCTGGAAGTCCTCTCCTAGAAGAAATTACAAAAGTTCTTAAAAGAGAACTAGAAGAAAAATGGGGAAAGGAAAGAGAAGCTCTGCGAGAGTATGAAAAATGCATATAATCCACTAAAAGAAAAATTTGATAAAGTGGAACAAGAAAACAGCTTCCTGAAATGTGAATTTGAAAAGTTAAAGAACTCCTAGGGAAACAGAATTTGTGAATTGTAAAAGATAAAGAATTCCCAGGAAGGCAGGATTTGTGAATTGGAAAAAGAAAATAACACAGTAAAAAAAAAAAAAAAATTCCATAGAGCAAAATAACTCATTTAAAAATGCAATTGGACATGTACAAAAAGAAGTTTTAAAAAAGCTAATGAAGAAAATAACTCATTAAAAATCAGAACTGAACAAATATAAATGAATGATTTGTTGAGACATCTAGAATCAGTCAAGCAAAATCAAAAAAGAAAAAAAAATTTAAAAATAGAAAAATGTTAAATATCTACTTGGAAAAACATCAGACTTGGAAAATAGAGCTAGGAGAGATAAACTAAGGATTATTGGACTTCTTAAAAATTATGGTGAAAAAAAATAGCCTAGACACTATTTTACAGGAAATCATCAAGGAGAACTGCCCAGATGTAACAGAATCGGAAAGTAAAATAAACATTGAAAAAATTCATCAAACACCTTCTGAAAGAGATCCTAAAATAAAAACAGCAAAGGAAAGTATGTCTAAATTTCAGAACTATCAGAATAAATAAAAATTATTACAAGCAACCAAAAAAAAATTAGAATACCAAGGAGCCACAATAAGAATCACTCAGCATCTAGCTGCTTCCACATTAAAGGATTGGAGGGCCTGGAATCTGATATTCCAAAAGGCAACAGAGCTTGGAATGCAACCAATAATAAACTACCCAGCTAAGCTGAGCATTTTCTTCCAGGGAAGAACATTTAAAAAAACAGATGGATTCCATTTGTTTCTAAGGAAAAAAAAAAAAAAAAAAACACAGATCTAAACAAAATATTTGATCTCGAACCATAGGATTCAAGAGAAGCAGAAAAAGGTAAAAGGAACTCTTGAAAACTGTATTTCTGTTGTGGATATACATTAAGACCACATGTATAATTTGATTTACTGATATAACATAAAAAAGGGAAGTAGAAATGGAAAGCAGAGAGTGTCAGAAAAAGGGAAAAAGGGAAATAAAAAGAGGAAAACTACATCCCACAAAGAAGCAAAGGAAACCTATCATATCTGAGGGAATTTAGGGAGGGGAAGGAACATGGTTTGAATCTTACTCTCATAACATTTGGCTCAAAGAGAAAATTATTGACATATTTGGTCTACAGAGAAACTTCACACCTCATTAAAAAGTGGAATTGGAAAAGGGAAAAGGAAAAGAGTAATAAGGGAAAGGTATAAGAAAAGGGAAGGGACTAAAAGGGGGTGGGAGGGATTCTAAAGAGGAAGAGCTCTGTGAGGCAAGTGGTACCCATAAAATTTAATACTGGGGAGGAGGGTAAGGAGGGTAAGAACAAGAAAAAGAAAAGCATAATCTGGAGATAAGAAGAAGAGAGGAAATATAGTATTTTAGGAATTTTAACTGTAAATGTGAACGGGATGAACTCTCACATAATGTCATCCTAAAGAATTATTATTAGGTGAAACAGCAAATTATAGTCACAATTAATAATTTCACCCAAGAGAAAGACAACAATGAGACAACATACCAAACTTTATGGGATGCAGCCAAAGCAGTAATAAGGGGAAATTTTATATCTTTAGAGGCTTACTTCAATGAAATAGTGAAAGAGAAAAATGAATTGGGCTTGCAACTTAAAAAAGATAAAAAAGATCAAATTAAAAACCTCAATCAAATACAAAACTTAAAATTCTAAAATTAAAGGAGAAATTAATAATATTGAAAATAAAGAACTAATCAATAAATAAAATTGAGAGTTGGTTTTATGAAAAAAATAAATTAATAGATATACTTTAATAAATGTTATTAGAAAAAGGAAAGAGGAAAATCAAATTGTTAGTCTTAAAATGAAAAGGGAGAACTTTCCACAATTCTACAATTGAAGAGGAAATTAGAGCAATCATTAGGAGTTACTTTGAGCAACTTTATGTCAACAAATTTGAGTACCTTCAAAAATATAGGATGCCCAGATTAAGAAAGGAGAAAGTAATAAGTAATGTTCTCTTTATTAGTAAGTTCATTTCAAATCATTGAAAGAACGTGACTCTCTCCATGTGAACCTGATCTCCATTTAGACCATGTGAGCATAATAACCTGATTTCTGTTTGGACCATGTGAGCCTAATAACCTGATTTCCATTTGAACCATGGGAACCCAATTAATGTAAAATATAACTTTCTTCATGGAAACTTAACCATTCTTTAACCCTGTGAGATTGGGAACAAGCAACACAAGGGTTTAGCTTCACTTTGACAATTCCAGGAACTAGCCACTCCTTGGAATGGTGGATGTCAGGGTGGGCTGGCTCCTTTCCCTGATATCAACATTATTTAAGTTATATCCTCAAAGCACATTTGTCACTTTCCTGTCTTATATAATATTCTTATGTACAATTTGGCACAAAGCCTCTTTGTCCCAACCCCTATAAAACAGGGATAAAGCATTCTCTATTTGAAGTCTCACCCATGAAGATAAAGATTTATCTGGGACCCCTTTTTCCCATTCGGAAACTAGAGGCTGTTGAATCGGGATTTTCAAGCCATGTGAAATCTAGTGTTGGTGCTCCTCTGAATTGATGTTTTGTTTTGTTTTTCTCCTTTTTTTGCTATTGTAATCATAATTCATAATTCTCTGGCTTGCATGTATTATTTGCTGTATTAGTTATTATTGTAAGCAATCTATTCCATGTATTGTATAATTAAATCTTACTTTTATAATTGATTGTGTGTGCATATCATTTATAGGAGTGAATCTGAACTTTCCTCTAAAATCACATAACAGATACCTAAACTAGGTAGGTTGAAGACAGAGAAAGAAAATTATAGATCAATTTCCTAATGAATATTGATGCTAAAATATTAAATAAAATATTGGGGGGCGGAGCCAAGATGGCAGAGAAGATACACGCAAATTTGTAAGTTCTGGAAGTGTCTGCCCTGAAACCGCGGTCCCTAGTTCAAAGGTTCCGCTTCTCTGGGACTTCCGGGGCTAAGTTCCACAGCCTCCAGCCGAGCAAGGCACTATGAGTTACCACACGCTTTTCAATCTCTTAACTACCCCCAGGTGAAAGCCCGTGACAGCCTAAGTCAGCCACAGCCACAGTGCTGAGATCTGCTGAGTCACCCTCAGGATCCTGGTGGATCTAGTATCTGGCTTTAAATTTTAAAGTGGCTTTGATTTCTCTTCTGATCTGCTGTTTTATAAGCAGAGTAGAGCTATCAGCCTATGCCAGATTCCTTTATCTCAGTGGCTTCTCTGATCCCAGATCCTAGAACTACCCCAATCCGGAAGTGACCTAACACCAATCTCAGAATGGCTGTGAAGCTGCCGTCTGCTGTCCAGGGTTTCTCCTTAAGGCAGTTAAGAACCTGAAAAGCAGGGGACACAGCCTGGAACAGCCTCTAATCCACATAGTGCGGGGTTCAGCCTGAGGCAGTGGAATTCTAGCAGTAGCAGAACTCCCACAGCAGTGGATCCTCCACATCAGGGACTGTGGTTTTTGGGCAGACACTTCTGGTTTGAGCACATGGGCTTTTTGCTTCAGCTGCTAATATCCACGGCCCCATGGGAGGCTTTGGCTGGGGTTTCTGACTTTTCATTGTTCAGCCTTAAACCTCAGGCCAGTTACTAGGCCACACAGTGGGGTTCCTCACTGGGCACTCCTCGCAGTGCAGCCATGCTAACCACCTCTGAGGCAATTCTGGGGAGGGGGGAGGGGAACTGTCTCCCAGAGCTCTCTCTTAGTCCAGACACAAGATAGCGGGAATTTATCCCTGTCTGGGAGGAAGCTGATAATTAAATTTCCTACCCAAAGGGCAGACCCACACAGATTTTTAACAATCAGTAAGAAGCTGAAGAGGATGATTGACACCTTCTATACAGAGAAAGAGTGGGTAGCCAACCCTGAGGAGGCTAACAGCAGACAGTCTCCAGATAACACCCTAAAGGGGAATGATACCTGACCCCCATCATGTAACTCTCTCTTAGAAGAGACTATTAAAAAGTTAAGAGAGTTTGCAAAAAATAGGGAAAAGAAAGAGAAGCTATTATAGAGAATAACAATGTCCTGAAATTTGAGTTGGAATAAATAAAGAATTCACAGAAGGAACAGGGAAACAAAATTTGTGAATTGGAAAAGGTTAAAAAAATCACAGGACAGTAGGATTTCTGAATTGGAAGAGATAAAAAATGCCCAATAAAGTAGGATTTGTGATTTGGAAAAAGAAAATAACTCACTAAAAAAAAAAAAGTGAAATGGAAAAAAAAATCAACAGAGCAAAATAATTCATTTAAAAACTCAATTGGACTAAAGAACTAAAAATGTGAATGAAGAAAATAACTCATTAAAATCAGGACTGAACAAATAGAAATGAATGATTAATTGAGAAAACAAGAATCAATCAAACAAAGAAAAAAAATGAAAAGCTGGAGAATAATGTCAAATATTTACTGGGAAAATCTATACACCTGGAAAATAGATCTAGGAGAGATAATCTGAGGATCATTGGACTTCCTGAAAATTATGATAAAAAAAGAGCCTAGATTCTATTTTACAGAAAATCATCAAAGAGAACTGTCCAGAGATAATAGAAACAGAAGGGAAAATCGGCATTGAAAGAATTCATCTAACACCTTTTGAAAAAAACCCTAAAAAAGAACTCCATGGAACATAGTGGCTAAGATGCAGAACTACCAAACTAAGGAAAAAATACTGCAAGCAGCTAGGAAAAAACAATTCAAATATCAAGATGCCACAATAAGGATCACACAAGATCTTGCTGCATCCACATTAAAGGATCAAAGGGCCTGAAAACTAATATTCCAAAAGGCAAAAGAAATAGGATTGCAACCAAGAATAAACTACCCAGCTAAGTTTAGAATTTTCTTCCAAGGAAGAAGATAGTAATTTAATGAAACAGAGGAATTCAATTTGTTACTAAGGAAAAAAAAAAGAAAGAAAGAAAAAAAAAAGACTTAAACAAATTTGATCTACATCTGTAAGACTCAATAGAAGCAGAAAAAATGTAACAACAACTAGTGAGAACCATATCTCTGTTGTGAATATACAGAAAGTCCACAGGGATATTTTGATTTTTCTGATATAACATAAAAAGGGAAGTAGTAAAGGGAAAGGGATATATCAGAAAAAGGGAAAGGAGAGATAAAAAGAGGGAAATGACATCCCAAGAAGAGGCATAGAAAATCTACCACATCTGAGGGAACTTAGAGAGGGGGAGAAACATTGTGTGAATCTTACTTTCTTCAGAGTAGGCTCAAAAAGTAAATAATTGACATATTGTTTTTCAGAGAATTCTCTCTCACCCCATTATAAGGGGGGAGAGGGGAAAAGGGAAAAGGAAAAGAAGAATAAAGGAAGGGTACAAGAAAGGGGAAGGGACTTAAAAGGAGGAGGGAGGGATACTAAAAAGGGAGGGCTGAACGTCACAAGTAGGGCCCATAAATTAAATACTGGGGAATGGGTACAGGAGAGACAAGGGGAAAAAAAAGCATAATCAGGCAATAATATAATGGCAGGAAATATGCAATTAGTAATTTTAACTGTAAATGTGAATGGAATGAACTCTCCCATTAAATGGAGGCGGGTAGCAGACTGGATCAAAAGTCAGAGCCCTATGTTGTTTACAGGAAACACACTTAAAGCAGGGAGATACATACTGAATAAAGGTAAAAGGTTAGAGCAGAATCTATTATGCTTCAGCTGAAGCCAAAAAAGCAGGGGTAGCCAGCCTTATCTCAGTTCAAGCAAAAGCATAAATTGATCTAATTAAAAGAGATAAGGAAGGAAACTATATTCTGCTAAAAGTTAGCATAGACAATGAAGCCATATCAATGCTAAACATATATGCACCAAGTGGTATAGCATCTAACTTCCTAAAGGAGAAGCTAGGAAAGTAACAAGAAGAAATAGTGGGAGATCTCAACCTTGCACTCACAGAATTAGATAAATCCACCAACAAAACAAATAAGAAAGAAATTAAAGAGGGAAATAGAACATCAGAAAAACTAGGTATGATAGATCTTTGGAGAAAACTGAATGGTGATAGAAAAGACTATACTTTCTTCTCAGCAGTTCATGGATCCTATACAAAAATTGACTGTATATTAGGACATAAAAATCTCGAAATTAAATGCAGGAAGGCAAAAATAGTAAATGCCTTCTTCTCAGATCACAATGCTATAAAAACTACATTCAACAATAAGTTAGGGGTAAATAGACCAAAAAGTAATTGGAAACTAAATAATCTCATCTTAAAGAATGAATGGGTGAAACAGCAAATTATAGAAACAATTAATAATTTCACCCAAGATAATGGCAACGATGAGACTTCATACCAAAAATTGTGGGATGCAGATAAAGTGGTAACAAGGCGAAGTTTTACATCTTTAGAGGCTTACTTGAATAAAATGGAGAAAGAGAAGATTAATGAATTGGGTCTGAAATTTAAAAAGCTAGAAAAAGACCAAATTAAAACCCACCAACCAGAAACTAACTTGAAATTTTAAAATTAAAAGGAGAAATCAATAATATTAAAAGTAAAAAAAAAAAAAACAAAACATTGAATTAATAAATAAAACTAAGAGTTGGTTTTATGAGAAAGCCGATAAAAGAGATAAACCTTTGGTAAATCTGATCAGAAAAAGGAAAGAGCTAAATCAAATTGTGAGTCTTAAAAATGAAAAGGGGAATCTTTCCACCAATGAAGAGGGAATTAGAGAAACAATAAGGAGTTACTTTGCCCAACTTTATGCCAAAAAACTTGATAACTTAAGTGAAATGGATGACTACCTCCAAAACTCTAGGTTTCCCAGATTAACAGAGGAGGAAGTAAGCTGCTTAAATAGTCCCATTTCAGAAAAAAAAATAGAAAAAGCTATTAATCATCTCCCCAGTAAAAAATCCCCAGAAGGATTTACATGTGAATGCTACCGAACATTTAAAGAACAATTAGCCCCAGGACTTCCGGCCAAGATGGCGGCGTGGAGGCAGACAGCTGCTTGAGCTCCTCGTTTTCTCTCAGAACTTACTTCATGACAAGCCTCTGACTTAATGCTTGACCCAGAAAGAAATCCACAGATGATCACCAAGAGAAGACATCCTTGAAAGTCGCCAGAAAAGGTCTGTGTTTGTTCGGGGGAGGGTCAATCAGACTGGGCGCAGACTGAGGGCAGACAGCCAGAGCAAGACAGGCAGCTCACACAGCTCAGACTGGAGGGGGAGGAGTACGATCTCTGCCGTTTCTGCGAAAGGGCTTTTGCCCCAGTGTGGATACTCCGTCTTGGCAGCAAGCCAGGAGCAGCAGAGAGGGTGTAAACACCGGAGGTGAAGATTAAAACCCCAGAAAGCCAGCATCTCTCAGAGCCCGGCCACCCCCAACCCCCACCTGGACTGACTCGGTGCGTTCTCAGAGCCTCAGAGCGCAGACTCAGTACAGTCATTGCTGTTCTGTTAGTGGCTCTCTGCTGCCCTACCCCCAGTCTGTAGAGGAAGCCCATTAATAACATCCAGCCCTATCCCCCGCAAAACAGACCAATTGTTTCTCTTGTCAGTTTGTTTTCTTTGATTCCTACTCTGACAAAATGAACAAAAAATTCAAAAGGGCTCTAACCATTGACAGCTTCTGTGTGGAGAGGAAACAGACTTCAAATGCTGAGGAGACTAGGAACAGACTGTCCCCAGATGTATCCCCTGGGAGGGATATAAGCTGCTCCTCAATACAAAAGAACCTCATAGAGGAAATCAAAAAGGCTCTCACAAGAGAGCTGGAAGAGAAATGGGAAAAGGAAAGGGAAGCTTGGCAAGAGAGCCTGGAGAAGTCATTCCATGCATTCAAAGACAGAATGGATAAAGAAATCAAATCATTGAGAAACAAGATTAGTGAGCTGGAAAAGGTAAACAATTCCAAGGAAAACAGGATTAGTGAGCTGGAAAAGGTAAACAACTCCAAGGAAAACAGGATTAGTGAGCTGGAAAAAGAAATCAGCTCTCTAAAAAATAAAATGGGTAAAATGGAAAAAAATTCCATAGAAGATAAAAACTCAATTGGACAATTACAAAGAGATATAAAAAAAGTGAGTGAAGAAAATACATCATTGAAAATTAGACTGGAACAAGTAGAAATGAATGACTCAAGGAGAAACCAAGAGGGAGTCAAGCAAAACCAGAGAAATGAAACAATTGAAAAGACTGTCAAGTACCTTACCAGAAAGACAACAGACCTGGAAAACAGATCCAGGAGAGACAATTTGAGAATAATCGGACTCCCTGAAAAATGGGAGGAAAAAAAGAGCTTGGACACCATTTTCGAGGAAATTATCAAAGAGAACTGCCCAGACGTTTTGGAAACAGAGGGTAAAATAGACATTGAGAAAATTCATCGATCACCTACTGAAAGGGACCCTAAAATCAAAACGCCAAGAAATATAGTGGCCAAGTTCAAGAACCATCAGACAAAGGAAAAGATATTGGAAGCTGCTAGAAAAAAACAATTCAGATATGGAGGATCCACAATAAGGATAACACAGGATCTAGCAGCATCCACATTAAAAGAACGCAGGGCCTGGAACATGATATTCCGAAAGGCTAAGGAACTTGGTATGCAGCCAAGAGTAACTTACCCAGCAAGAATGAGCATCGTTTTCCAGGGAAGAAGATGGACATTTAACGAAATAAATGAATTCCATCTATTTTTGATGAAAAAACCAGACCTACATAAGAGGTTTGATCTTCAAATACAGAACTCAAGAGACTTCTAAAAAAGGTAAAAAGAAATCTTGAGAACTATACTTCTGTCAAAAAAATATGTAAAGAACATATGTACAATTTGTCTTAGAAACTAGAGGTGGAAAGGAGATTATATCATAAAAAAGTATAAAGTGGTGGTACTACATCTCATGAAGAGGCAAAGGTAACTTATTATATCTGAGAGAAAGAAAGGAGGGAGATGAACATAGCGTGTATCAATAGACATATTCGATTTATGGTGAAACTTCTTCCACTTCATTGAAAAGTGAAAGGGAAGGAGTAAGCTAAGGGGAAGGGAATACAGTAATTTCGAGGAAAAGGGGTAAAATAAGGGGAGGATCTTTAAGGTGGGGGAGGGATCCTAAAAAGGGAGGGCTGTGAAAAGCAAGTGGTGTTTACCAGTTTAATACTGGATAGAAGGGTAAAAGGGAAGGAAAGGGGAAAAGCATAAGCAGGGGTTAATAGGATGGCAAGCAATATAGAATTAGTCCTTCTAACCATAAATGTGAATGGGGCAAACTGCCTCATAAAGAGGAAGCAGTTAGCAGACTGGATTAAAAGTCAGAATCCTACTATATGTTGTTTACAGGAAACACACCTGAAACAGGATGAGACATTCAAACTAAAAGTAAAAGGGTGGAGCAGAATCTATTATGCTTCAGGCAAAACCAAAAAAGCAGGAGTAGCCATCCTCATCTCAGATCAAGCAAAAACAAAAATTGATCTAATTAAAAGAGATAAGGAAGGGCATTATATCCTGCTAAAGGGAAGCATCAATAGTGAAGCAGTATCAATATTAAACATGTATGCACCAAGTGGTGCAGCATCTAAATTCTTAAAAGAGAAATTAAGAGAGCTGCAAGAGGAAATAGATAGCAAAACTATAATAGCGGGAGATCTCAACCTTGCACTATCAGAATTAGATAAATCAAACCACAAAATAAATAAGAAAGAAGTCAAAGAGGTAAATAGAATACTAGAAAAGTTTGATATGATAGATCTTTGGCGAAAGCTAAATGGAGACAGAAAGGAATATACTTTCTTCTCAGCAGTTCATGGAACCTATACAAAAATTGATCATATACTAGGGCATAAAAACCTCAAAATCAAATGCAGTAAGGCAGAAATAGTAAATGCATCCTTTTCAGACCATAATGCAATCAAAATAACATTTAATAAAAAGCCAGGGGAAAATAGACCAAAAAATAATTGGAAACTAAATAATCTTATACTAAAGAATGATTGGGTAAAACAGCAAATCATAGACATAATTAATAACTTCACCCAAGAAAATGACAATAATGAGACATCATACCAAAATGTGTGGGATACAGCCAAAGCAGTAATAAGGGGAAGTTTTATATCTCTACAGGCCTACCTGCATAAAATAGAGAAAGAGAGGGCCAACGAATTGGGTTTACAACTAAAATTGCTAGAAAAGGAACAAATTAAAAACCCCCAGACAAACACAAAACTTGAAATTCAAAAAATAAAAGGTGAGATTAATAAAATTGAAAGTAAAAAAACTATTGAATTAATTAATAAAACTAAGAGTTGGTTTTATGAAAAAACCAACAAAATAGACAAACCCTTAGTAAACCTGATTAAAAAAAGGAAAGAGAAAAAGCAAATTGATAGTCTTGAAAATGAAAAGGGTGAACTCACCACTAATGAAGAGGAAATTAGAACAATAGTTAGGAGCTACTTTGCTCAACTTTATGCCGATAAATTCGATAACTTAAATGAAATGGAAGAATACCTTCAAAAATATAGCTTGCCCAGATTAACAGAGGAAGAAGTAAGTAGTCTAAATAGTCCCATCTCAGAAAAAGAAATAGACCAAGCTATTAACCAACTTCCTAAGAAAAAGTCCGCAGGACCAGATGGATTTACAGGTGAATTCTACCAAACATTTAAAGAACAACTAACTCCAATGCTATGTAAACTATTTGAAAAAATAGGGATTGAAGGAGTCCTACCAAATTCCTTCTATGACACAGACATGGTACTGATACCTAAACCAGGTAGATCGAAAACTGAGAAAGAAAACTATAGACCAATTTCCTTAATGAATATTGATGCTAAAATCTTAAATAAGATATTAGCAAATAGACTTCAGAAAATCATCCCCAGGATAATACACTATGACCAAGTGGGATTTATACCAGGAATGCAGGGCTGGTTTAATATTAGGAAAACTATTAGTATAATTGACCATATTAATAATCAAATTAATAAAAACCATATGATCATCTCAATAGATGCAGAAAAGGCATTTGATAAAATCCAACATCCATTCCTACTAAAAACGCTTGAGAGTATAGGAATAAATGGACTATTCCTTAAAATAATAAGGAGCATATATTTAAAACCTTCAGTAAACATCATATGTAATGGTGATAAACTAGAACCTTTCCCTGTAAGATCAGGAGTGAAACAAGGTTGCCCACTATCACCATTACTATTCAATATAGTACTAGAAACTCTAGCCTTGGCAATAAGAGCCGAGAAAGAGATCCAAGGAATTAGAGTAGGAAATGAAGAAATCAAATTGTCACTTTTCGCAGATGACATGATGGTATACTTAGAGAACCCCAAAGACTCTGCTAAAAAGCTATTAGAAATAATTCAGAATTTTAGCAAAGTCGCAGGATACAAAATAAATCCACATAAATCCTCAGGATTTTTATACATTACCAACACAATCCAACAGCAAGAGATACAAAGAGAAATTCCATTCAAAATAACAGTCGATAGTATCAAATATTTGGGAATATATCTACCAAAGGAGAGTCAGGAATTATATGAGCAAAATTACAAAACACTTGCCACAAAAATAAAGTCAGATTTAAATAATTGGAAAGACATTCAATGTTCTTGGATAGGCCGAGCGAATATAATAAAGATGACAATACTCCCCAAACTAATCTATTTATTTAGTGCTATACCAATCAGACTCCCAAGAAACTATTTTAATGACCTAGAAAAAATAACAACAAAATTCATATGGAAGAATAAAAGGTCGAGAATTGCAAGGGAACTAATGAAAAAAAAAGTCAGAGGAAGGTGGTCTAAGTGTACCTGATTTAAAGCTATATTATAAAGCAACAGTCACCAAAACCATTTGGTATTGGCTAAGAAATAGACTAGTTGATCAGTGGCATAGGTTAGGTTCACAGGACAAGATAATGAATAAAAATAGCAATCTAATCTTTGACAAACCCAAAGATCCCAAATTTTGGGATAAGAATTCATTATTTGACAAAAACTGCTGGGAAAACTGGAAATTAGTATGGCAGAAACTAGGCATGGACCCACATTTAACACCACATACTAAGATTAGATCAAAATGGGTCCAAGATTTAGGCATAAAGAACGAAATCATAAATAGATTGGAGGAACATGGGATGGTTTACCTCTCGGACTTGTGGAGGAGGAAGGAGTTTGTGACCAAGGGAGAACTAGAGACCATTATTGATCACAAAATAGAACATTTTGATTACACCAAATTAAAAAGTTTCTGCACAAACAAAACTAATGCAAACAAGATTAGAAGGGAAGTAACAAATTGGGAAAAAATTTTTACAGTTAAAGGTTCTGATAAAGGCCTCATCTCCAAAATATACAGAGAATTGACTTTAATTTATAAGAAATCAAGCCATTCTCCAATTGATAAATGGTCAAAGGATATGAACAGACAATTTTCAGATGATGAAATTAAAACTATTTCCACTCATATGAAAGAGTGTTCCAAATCACTATTGATCAGAGAAATGCAAATTAAGACAACTCTGAGGTATCATTACACACCTGTCAGATTGGCTAAGATGACAGGAACAAATAACGATGAATGTTGGAGGGGCTGTGGGAAAACTGGGACACTGATGCATTGTTGGTGGAGTTGTGAAAGAATCCAACCATTCTGGAGAGCAATCTGGAATTATGCCCAAAAAGTTATCAAAATGTGCATACCCTTTGACCCAGCCATACCACTACTGGGCTTATACCCCAAGGAACTACTAGAGAAGGGAAAGGGTCCTGTATGTGCCAAAATGTTTGTGGCAGCCCTTTTCATAGTGGCTAGAAGCTGGAAGATGAATGGATGTCCATCAATTGGAGAATGGTTGGGTAAACTATGGTATATGAATGTTATGGAATATTATTGTTCTATAAGAAATGACCAACAGGAGAAATACAGAGAGGCTTGGAGAGACTTACATCAACTGATGCTGAGTGAAACGAGCAGAACCAGAAGATCATTATACACTTCAACAATGATACTGTACGAGGATGTATGCTGATGGAAGTGGATTTCTTCAACATAGAGAAGAACTAATCCAATTCCAATTGATTAATGATGGACAGAACCAGCTACATCCAGAAAAGGAACACTGGGAAATGAATGTAAACTGTTATTTTTACCTTCTGAATCCAATTCTTCCTGTGCAACAAAAAATTCGGTTCTACACACATATATTGTATCTAAATTATACTGTAATATATTTAACATATATAAGACTGCTTGCCATCTGGGGGAGGGGGTTGGGGGAGGAAGGGAAAAAATCTGAATAGAAGTAAGTGCAAGGGATAATGTTGTAAAAAATTACCCATGCATATGTACTGTCAAAAAATGTTATAATTATAAAATAAAATAAAAAATTAAAAAAAAAAAAAAAAAGAACAATTAGCCCCAATGTTATATAAACTATTTGAAAAAATAGCAGATGAAGAAGTCCTACCAAACTCCTTTTATGACAAAGACATGGTACTGATACCTACACCAGGTAGGTTGAATACTGAGAAAGAAAACTATAGACCAATATCCTTAATGAATATTGATGCTAAGATCTTAAATAAGATATTAGCAAAAAGACTTCAGAAAATCATCCCAGGATAGTACACTATGATCAAATAGGACTTATACCAGGAATGCAGATAGTCAGGGGCATATATTTAAGACCGTCAGTAAGCATAATATGTAATGGAGATAAACTGGAAACTTTCCCAATAAGATCAGGAATGAAACAAGTTTGCCCACTATCACCATTACTATTCAATATTGTATTAGAAATGCTAGCTTCGGCAATAAGAGTTGAGAAATAGATTAATTGAATAAGAGTAGGTAATGAGGAAACTGTCACTCTTTGCAGATGATATGATGGTATACTTAGAGAACACCAGAGATTCTAATAAAAAGTTATTAAAAATAATTCACAACTTTAGCAAAGTTGCTGGACACAAAATAAATCCACATAAATCGTCAGCATTTTTATACATCACCAACAAAATATAACAGCAAGAGATACAAAGAGAAATTCCAATCAAAATAACTCTCAAGTGTATAAAATATGTGGGAATCCATCTACCAAAGATAAGTCAGGAATTATATGAGCAAAATTACAAAACACTTGCCACAAAAATAAAATCTGATTTAAATAATTGGAAAGACATTCAGTGTTGGTGGATTGGCCGAGTGAATATAATAAAGATGACAATACTCCCCAAACTAATCTATTTATTTAGTTCTAAACTAATCATACTCCCAAGAAACTATTTTAATGACCTCGAAAAAATAATAACAAAATTCATATGGAAGAATAAAAGGTCAAGAATTTCAAGGGAATTAATAAAAAAAAAGTCACATGAACGTGGTCTAGCTGTACCTGATCTAAAGCTACATTATAAAGGAGCAGTTACCAAAACAATTTGGCTTTGGCTAAGAAATAGACTACTTGATCAGTGGAACAGATTAGGTACACAGAACAAAATTGGCTATAACTAAAGCAATCTAGTGTATGACAAACCCAAAGATAGCAACATTTGGGATAAGAATTCATCATTTGAAAAAAATGTTGGGAAAACTGGAAATTAGTATGGCAGAAATTAGATATAGACCCACACTTAACACCATATACCAAGATAAGATCAAAATGGGTCCATGATTTAGGTATAAAGAATGAGATCATAAATAGATTAGAGTAACAGAGGATAGTCTACATCTTAGACTTGTTGAGGAGGAAGGAATTTATGACCAAAGGAGAACTACCACCACACACCTGTCAGATTGGCTAAGATGACAGGAACAAATAATGATGAATTTTGGAGGGAATGTGGGAAAACTGGGACACTAATGCATTGTTAGTGGAGTTGTGAAAGAATTCAGCCATTCTGGAGAGCAATGTGGAATTATGCCCAAAAAGTTATCAAACTGTGCATAACCTTTGATCCAGCAGTGCTACTACTGGGCTTAAATCCCAAAGAAATACTAAAGATGATAAAGGGACCTGTATGTGCCAAACTGTTTGTGGTAGCTCTTTTTTTAGTGGCTAGAAAATGGAAAATCAATTGATGTTCATCAACTGGAGAATTGTTGGGTAAATTATGGTATATGAAGGCTATGGAATATTATTGCTCTGTAAGAAATGACCAACCCAAAGAATACAGGGAGGTTTGGAGAGACTTACATGAACTGATGCTGAGTGAAATGAGCAGAACCAGGAGATCACTATACACTTCAACAACATTACTGTATGAAAATATATTCTGATGGAAGTGGATATCTTCAACTTAAAGAAGATCCAACTCAATTCCAGTTGATCAATGATGGACAGCAAACAGCTACACCCAGAGAAGGAAACACTAGGAATTGAATGTAAACCGTTTGCGCTACTCTCTTTCTACCCAGGTTACTTATACCCTTCGGGAATCCAATTCTTAATGTGCAACAAGAAAATTGGATTTACACACATATATTGTATCTAGGTTATATTGTAACACATTTAATATGTATAGGATTGCCTGTCATCTAGGGAAGGAGTACAGGGAGGATGGGGAAATTTTGGAAAAATGAATACAAGGGATAATGTTGTAAAAAAAATTACTCATGCATATTTACTGTCAAAAATATAATTATAAAATTAATAAAAAATAAAATATTAGCAAAAATATTACAGAAAATCATCACCAGTATAATACATCATGACTAAGTAGAATTTATACCCTAAATGCAGGGCTGGTTTAATATTAGAAAAACTATTAGTAAAATTGACTATATCAATACCCAAATTAACAAAAACCATATGATTATTTCAATAGATGAAGGAAGAGCATTTAATAAAATCCAACATCCATTCCTCTTAAAAACACTAAAGAGTATAGGAATAAATGGACTTTTCCTTAAGATAATCAGTAGCATCTATTTAAAAACCATGAGTAAGCGTCATATTAACGGAGATAAACTTAAACCATTGTCAATAAGATAAAAAGTGAAACAAGATTGCCCACTAGCACAATTACTATTCAATATTGTATTAGAAATGCTAGCTTTAGCAATAAGAGTTGAGAAAGAGATTAAAGGAATTAGAATGAGGAAACCTAATTATCACTCTTTTCAGATGACATGATCGTATACTTAGAGAACCCCTGAGATTCTACTAAAAAGATATTAGGAATAATCCAAACCTTTAGCAAAATTGCAGGATACAAAATAAACCACATAAATCATCAGCATTCTTATATATCACAAAATCCAACAGAATTACAAAGAGAAATTCCATTTAAAGTAACTGCCGGTTATGTACAATATTTGGGAATCTATCTGCCAAGGGAAGTCAGGAACTATATGAGCAAAACTACAAAATGCTTTCTACAAAAATAAAGTCAGTTCTAACCAATGGGAAAAATATTAAGTGCTCTTGAATAGGTTGAGCAAATATAATAAAGATCACAATACTATATACCAATCAGACTCCCGAAAAAACTATGTTAATGACCTAGAAAAAATGACAACAAAATTCATCTGGAAGAACAAAAGGTCAAAACTTTTAAAGGAAATAATGAAAAAAAAATTAAATGAATGTGCCTAGCTATACCAGATATAAAACTATATTATAAAGCAGCAGTTACCAAAACCATTTGGTATTGGCTAAGAAATAGACTATTTGGTCAGTGGAATAGGTTAGGTTCACAGGACAAAATAATCAATAACTTTAATAATCTAGTGTTGACAAACTCAAAGACCCCAGTTTTGGGGATAAGAATTCACTGTTTTACAAAAACTGCTGGGAAAATTGGAAATTATTATGGCAGAAACTAGGCATTGACCCACACTTAACACTGTACACATCAAGATAAGTTCAAATTGGGTTTATGATCTAGGCATAAAGAATGAGATTATGAATAAATTAGAAAAACATAGGATAGTTTACCTCTTAGACTTGTGGAGGAGGAAGGAATTTGTGACCAAAGAAGAATTAGAGATCATTATTGATCACAAAATAGAAAATTTTGATTATATCAAATTGAAAAGCTTTTGTACAAATAAAACTAATACAGACAGGATTAGAAGGGAAACAATAAACTGGGAAAACATTTTTACAGTTAAAGGTTCTGATAAAAGCCTTATTTCCAAAATATATAGAGAATTTACTCTAATTTATGAGAAATCAAGCCATTCTCCAATTTATAAATGTTCAAAAGATATGAACAGACAATTTTCAGATGAAAAAATTGAAACTATTTCTAGCCATATGAAAAGATGCTCCAGGTCATTATTAATCAGAGAAATGCAAATTAAGACAACTCTGAGATACCACTACACATCTGTCAGATTGGCTAGAATGACAGGAAAAGATAATGCTGAATGTTGGAGGGAATATGGGAAAACTGAGACACTGATACTTTGTTGGTGGAATTGTGAAAACATCAAGACATTCTGGAGAGTGATTTGGAACTATGCTCAAAAAGTTATCAAACTCTGCATACCCTTTGATCCAGCAGTGTTACTACTGGGCTTTTATCCAAAAGATATCTTAAAGTAGGGAAAGGGACCTATATGTGCAAAAATGTTCAGGGCAGCCCTCTTTGTAGTGGCTAGAAACTGGAAATTGAGTTAATGCCCATCAATTGGATAATGGCTTAATAAATTGTGGTATATGAATGTTATGGAATATTATTGTTCTCTAAGAAATGACCAGCAGGGCGATTTCAGCAAGGCCTGGAGAGACTTACATGAACTGATGCTGAGTGAAATGAGCAGGACCAGGAGATCATTATATACTTCAACAACAATAGTATATGATGATCAGTTCTGATGCCTGTGGCTCTCTTCAACAATGAGATGAACCAAATCAGCTCCAGTAGAGCAGTAATGAATTGAACCAACTATACCCAGTGAAAGAATTCTGGGAAATGAATGTGAACCACTCCATAGCATTCCCAGTCCCTCTGTTTTTGTGCGCTTACATTTTTTATTTTCTTCACAGGTTAATTATTTCAAAGTCCGATTCTTCTTGTGGAGCAAAATAACTGTATGGATATGGATGTATAGTGTATTTAACATATACTTTAACATATTTAACATGTATTGTTCCACTTGCCATCCGGAGGAAGGGGGAGGGGAAGGAGGGGAAAAATTGGAACAAAAGCTTTTGCAGTGGTCAATGCTGAAATATTACCTGTGCATATATCTTGTAAATAAAAAGCTGAAATGTTTTTAAAAAATAGTTTAAATGGAGCAGGGGGGGGGGGAAGAGCAGTCACATGGAATTTCCCCTCCCTCCCCAACTAAGTGTGTTCCAGCCTCTTTCTCCAGAGGCTTGGCTTTGGCAAAAGCTTTCAAGAGATAACCCCGCTTTTAAGTTGATTGATCTATAATTTGGGAGGTCTATTTCTAAAAGTTTAAAGGACATTTTAAAGAATCTTTTAGATTCTTGTATGTGGAATTGGGTATTCTGTATAAGTTTAATTAATTGTATCCTGAGGTTATGCTCATCATTTTAAGGAGCCTCTGAAAATAATAGTTTTTTCTTGTCCTTTCGAAAATGTTTCTGTTAAATATGAAAGGTAACTTGTGAACTTACTGAAACAAATCTATTACTGTTATCAATATGAGTTTATGGTATTTCTAAGAGTTTAACAGTTTTAAAAACCTCTTGGATTCTTTTTTTTTCAAGTTAAAAAGCTTTTTTTTATTAAGTTTATAATTATAACTTTTTTTGATAGTACATATGCATAGGTATTTTTTTTTACAACATTATCCCTTGTACTCCCTTCTGTTTGGAATTTTTCCCCTCCTTCCCTCCACCTCCTCCCCTAGATGGCAGGCATTGCCATACATATTAAATATCTTATAGTATATCCTAGGTACAATATATATGTGCAGAACCGAATTTTGTTGTTGTTGTTGTTGTTGCAAAGGAAGAATTGTATTCGGAAGGTAAAAATAATCTGGGAAGAAAAACAAACAAAAAATGCTCACAGTTTACACTCATTTCCCAGTGTTCCATTTCTGGGTGTAGCTGATTCTGTCCATCATTGATCAATTGGAATTGGGTTAGCTCTTCTCTATGTTGAAGATATCCACTTCCATCAGAATACATCCTCATATAGTATCATTGTTGAAGTGTATAATGATCTCCTAGTTCTGCTTGTTTCACTCAGCATCAGTTGATGTAAGTCTCTCCAAGCCTCTCTCTCTCTCTGTATTCCTCCTGTTTGTCATTTCTTACAGATTAATAATATTCCATAACATTCATATACCATAATTTACCCAACCATTCTCCAATTGATGTACATTCATTCATTTTCCAGTTTCTAGCCTCTACAAAAAGGGCTGCCACAAACATTTTGGCACATACAGGTCCCTTACCCTTCTTTAGTATTTCCTTGGGATATAAGCCCAGTAGTAGCACTGCTGGGTCAAAGGGTATGCACATTTTGATAACTTTGTGGGCATAATTCTAGATTGATCTCCAGAATGGTTGGATTCTTTCACAACTCCACCAACAATGCATCAGTGTCCCAGTTTTTCCATACCCCTCCAACATTCATCCTCTTGCATTCTTTTATGTGATATTATTTAAATGATTGTATTGAGTCATCCTGAGGACATATAAAGAGCCTCTGAAAATAATATTTTTGTCCTTTTGAAAATATTTCTGTTATGGACAATATGTAACTTAGGATATTTATCTATGTATTAGGCATTTTTAAAAGCAAACTGATTTTTATGTGTAATATTCACTTATGGAAACATCTACTTAGATATGAAAATATGAACTTTCTGTGACAAATTCTTACTGTTATAAATAATGTTATGATAAATATCTGTTTAAGATTTATCTGAAACTTCAGCTAATGGAATTTGTTATTGGAAGTAAAATTCCTTGGGCTTATAGTTAATACTATTTGGGAGTTTTAAAGACCCACCCTCTGACATTTAGTGGGACAATTTACTAGAGTAAAAATGAATTAAAATATTTTATCCTGTTTTTCTGAAAGTTAAGTTTTAACTGCTTATGTTATATCTACGTCCCCTGCATTTTTTTCTCCTGTAACTAATTTCTATAATCAGAACAATGGTCAATAGAAACTGTTCATGCAATTCAATTATGCCATACCTTGCTATTTCCAATCTGGTTATATGTTATACCTTGCTGTTTTCAACCTGGTCATATGTAATCATTATAATGATATAATAATTACACATATATTCTAAATGCTTGGGCAAATAAGTATTTAATCTGATCATTTTTCTGTTATTGGATTATGTGTCTACAGATATTCAGATTTTTAGAAGTTTCTAAATAATGAGTGGACAGTTAGCACAGTGAGAACTAACTGCTATTTATTTATGGGGCCTTTCCTGTGGAGAAAATATATTAAGCTGCTGACCAATTCATACTGTCCTCTTCAAAGTTTGTATCAGTCTGTTAAAACCTTTATTTGTTAGATTTGTGTTTTGTGTTCTAGATTTTGGTCTTGCTTCTGAGAGCTAGATCAGCTTTGATTGCCCATACTCCAGGCCACACCACATGGATCCTCGAGTCTCCTGCTAGTGCCCAGCCTGAAGAAGTTTTGAATGAAGCTTTGTACCTTACCTTGATGGACTGATATGGAGAATTTAATAACCCTGATTGGGTCATCTATTACTGTGTGTTTAAAATTGAGGATGAATTTTTTAAAACTGTATAATTAACTATTGCTGTATGTTTGAGGGATTTTTAGGAAACTTAACTGTACTAGTCTGTTATGTATAGGAATTTTGGTTCACTCTTGGGATTTATATGTGAAATGGTCATTTGATAATTCTTTTCCATGAGAAAAAAAGGAAGAAACTGGTTGAAACTGGTAAGGAAATTGGGGAAAGTGAGGTATTTTTCTTTGGCACTTCTGCCCTATCCCCTATCTCATTAGTTCAGATTGAGTTGGAAATTATTTAAACATTTTTGTTTTTATTCCTTGCTTAAAATTTACTGGAGTAGGATTTGCTGATTATGTTTTAATTTTGAAATCCCTTATTCTGCTGGAATTGCCCTGGCAGACTCAGTTTTGGGGGATTATTTTTTTAGAAACAACCAGAAATCAGATACCTATCCTGGGACTGGCAGTCTCTCTGAACTGTTTCTCTACTCCTGTTGCCCCAGTTCCTTAGTTAATATTTCAGCATTTTAATATCAGGCCTCTAATAGGTCTGGGTTGCCTGCTTTGATCTAACTGCATAATCTGCTCAGAAATTTGTTTCCTAGTAGCAATTCCTGTTCTATTAAGAGGGGACAGGTGGAGCTACTCTGTCCCCACTTTTTCCCTCTTTTGGAGTCCCTGAAATACTTGGAATGTGCTCTTAGGGCAGCAGGATTGTCTTGAGCACTGCTACTCAGCAGAAGCTGAGTTAAATGCACAAATAACCACAGACATAACTCACAGTGAACTGTCCATCTCAAACTGTATTCTCTGGCCGAGATGCTCTAACTGCAGAGGACTTGCTATTTTTGCAACAGAGAGGCCTGTGTGTCTCCCTAAATGAGGAATGCTGTTTTTATGCTAATAACTCTGGGGTTATCAGAAAGAGACTGGTTCTTGCCATAAATCCTTACATTTTTCTAGTTTTAGTTTGGTTTATTTGCTTTATATAGGGTTGGTCAAAATCATGGTGCTAGGTCCTTATATTGGAAGGTAATTCTATGATTTGAATATTCAGAAGAGAGAGAGTATGGAATGTTATGCCATAGTTCTCTTTAATGGTCCTGACTCAGTTTCTCTAATTATCCTGACCCTATCCTGCCTTAGTTTCCCTAATTGTTCTGTTACAGTTTATAATTGTCTGCTTAATCCTGCAAAACTTCCCCTCTCTCTTTATCAGAATATTTGATAAGGATAAAAGATCTTATGTTTTAGAATGACAGAATGCCTCTCCCAATCCCAAGCTAACTATCAGATACTGTCTTATCAAGATGTCTCTCCCCATTTCCAGGGTTCTATCTTCCCCCCCCCACTATGCCATTCTATCTCCTATGTCATCCCATCTCTGGTGGCTCACCCCACCTTGTCAGAGTCTAGTTCCTGCTCTCAGCACCCTGACTCTGCCCCTGCCTCAGTCTACCCCTTAAGTCTGAGTCACATGTATATATGTCATTGAGAACTCACATTGTTTGCTGTATTCTTGGAGATGATAGTCTCATTCAGCCCTGGAACCAAACCATGGATCCATTTGGTCCCAGTAAATCTCTCCCTTTTAAATAAATTATTAAATATTCTTTAATCTCTACCTTTCCTCAGTTTCTCTTTCATTATAATCTCAACATGATAAACATTATTCCAGAATCACATTTTTCAAACTCCTTTTAGCAATCACAGATATGTTCAGGAATGAATGACTAAACTCCCATCCAGGTTGATTGACATTTGAAAATGAGGAAAATGAGATTTATAGGTTTACTTGCCAGTTTTAAAGCTTTGATCCTTACACTAAAAAAATCACACATTTGACAAGCATTATTTAGGATGCTGCCTGATTGGTCTTCTCAGAGATATGACAATCTGTGATTCACCACGTCGGATACAGGGATCACAAAAATTTAAACAATCTCCCTTCATATAAACTCTGTAGGAAAAAAAAAAAGCATTTTTACCTTCACAGTAATTTTCAAATGCTTACTATTGAAGTTAACTTTATTGATCATTAGGGGTCTGAGATGCTATTTAAAGAAGGTCTCTAAAAGCAGATAAGACCCTGTGTAAGTATGGAATGAAGATCTTAAATATTTGTTCAGCTAAGACCACAGCTAAGTTTGAAACTAGTTAAAGGGCATAGGATAAACAAAGCATTCCTGTTATATAAGCAAAAACTGACTGTGGAAGACAATTCAAAGAAGTAAATGCCTATAGCATTCAGATCATGGATCAACCAATACATTACCATGTTAAATGAAAATATATAGAAATACTGTCTCTCCTAAACTCCTTCAAGTAGCTTACAGTTGAATCAGGAAGAACATAATATAACAAGGCCATAAAAAAGATATATAACTCCTTGGAATGCTGACTATATTAAAAATATAAACATACACATAAAACAACAACCTGTTTAGATCTGTATTTTATTTCTCACCAATAGCATTTTCCCTCTGAGACTCCATCCAGAGTGTTTCTCTCTCTCTCTCTCTCTCTCTCTCTTTCTCTTTCTTTCTCTCTCTCTTTCTCTTTCTCTTTATTCCTTTCTCTCTCTCTCTCTCACACACACATACATGTGTATATATATATATATATATATATGTACATATATATATATATATATATGTATGTGTGTATGTATACACAATATATATATATATATGCATTTGGATATGTACATATATAGTTATTATTGAAATAGAAATCCAAATTAATAACAAAAATTACACAACAAACAGAAAGTATTCTCACTACCTATTTCCATCACACACCACTCCCCCCAAAAAACAATAATTTTCAAAGATGAAAAGTTGCATATTACACTCATTTCTACTCTATGCTGCTAAATTAGTATGGCAGTCAGCATAGAGAAGCAGTAAAACTTCATTAGCAACTTGCTCATTAAATAGACACAGAAGACAATATGTATGGTAAAACACTGGCTATACTAAACCAGTAATTCTACTGTCACTGTTTCCTGGAATAAGAAGAGAGGAATGCTTGTATAGATATCCAGAGTAAATGCCTAGACACTAAATAGCATTGGCAAAAGTGAGGCAACATTTCAATGTATGCAAACCAGAATCCTGGGAGACACAGACCATGAACAGCCTCTGTTTTGATTGCTTCTTCTCCTGCCCTTTTCTTTCAATTCTAATCTGTTCATTTCTTTCCTAAATCCCCATATATATCAGACAGACTTCTGTAATTTGCCAGGTAAATAATTAGCTACCTGCTGAACTTTTGCATAGAATTCTGGGGGATATTGTCCCAAAGAGAGCATCCTGTCATCCCTGCCCAAGGAGACTCTATCCCTCTACTCTTCCTAATACAAAAATAGCATACTGCTTTATATAAGAAGTTAGATTCCAGCTAGGTAGACTAGACAATACATGATAGTGAAAGAGGAGAAGAAAGAGAGAAAATATCACAAAATTTAAAACCTGATAGTCTCTCACAATTAGTTTAATTCATAGTATCCAGAAAACTACCCTATTACAATCTAGTCAATAATTATTCATAAAATCTCTGCTTAAATATATACTAAGAAAAGGAAACCTTTCTCCACCCAAGACAGTCCATTCACCTTTCAATCATTAAGTAGTTTTTTTTTTCCTTTCTTATAACAAGATTAAATTTGCCTTTTTTTCCCCAATATAGTCTAATTGCTCCTAACTCTTATAAGGCCAAACAAAACAAGTATTTTTCTTCTACATGATAACTCTTCAAATACTTAAAGCAACTGTCATGTCCCTTTTCTTTACTGTGCTAACCAGCTTTAGTTCATGGGATCTACATGTGTCATGGATTTAATCCCTTAATCACATTGAATTTTTCACACTGAATGATTTTTGAGTTTAGCAGTATCCTTCCTAAATTTGCATCCCATACTGAACACAAAACTCCAGATGTACTTTGATCAATGCATAAGACAAAAGTAGTATCACCTACTTATTCTTAGAAACTGTCTCTACATAGTCCAAGACTGCATGCCTTTTCTCAGCTGTGATAATATTCTGTTGAGTCAAATCAAATAAACAATCATTCAAACAAACAAACAATTGTTTTGGGCCAGACACTCTGCTTAGCCCAGGGGTCCAAATACAAGCAAGAGACAATTCTTATACCTGTTGTGTCACAGTTCTCTTTTATCATCCTGACTCAGTTTCCCTAATTGTTCTGCCTAGGTTCCTAATTGTTCTGCTCAACCACCCCTCTCTCCTAATCATGATGATCCTGATAAGGATAAAAGATCTTCTATCTTAAACATCATGACCCCAGCCCCTTCCCTACTTATCTGAATGCATCTCCCAATCCCAGAATATCCAGTGTCTCTCCCCATCCTGTCAGAGTCTAGTCCCTGCTCTTAGCACTCTGACTCTGCCCCTGACTCTGTCTACCCCCTGTATCTGAGCCAAGTGTATATACGTCATTGAGATCTCAGATTGTTTGCTGGATTCTTAGAAAAGATAGTCTCATTCAGCCTTGGGACCAAATCATGGATCCATTTGGTCCCAATAAATCTCTCCCTTTTAAATAAATTATTAAATACTCTATAACCTCTGTCTTGCCTCAGTTTCTCTTGCATTATACACCCAAAGAAATTGTATTCCTTTTGTGGAGCTGAAAAATGAGAGTGGAAAGCACATCTCTAAAGTGCTAAGAATCAAAAATAGAGATAAAAAAAGGAATCAAAGGTGGCTGTCCTGGATGCATTCTCACAATGTAGGATCTAAGAAGAACGAATCAATGAGAGAAGGAGGCCAGTCAAAGAGGAATGTTTCAGAGGGATACATATCAAGATTATATTTTACTAGAAGTTCTAAATCCTATTTCTGACAAAAATGTTTGCTAATCAAACTTTCCCCATATTATACTTATGAAGTCGATTTGTTAACATAATTATAAGACTTCATGTTTAACCTTATTAAATTTCATCTTCTTATTATAAGTTCAATGTTATAACCTGTCAAGATCTTTTAAAAATATGATTCTCATAATTAAAGTATTTATTATAGTTTTCCCAACTTTGTTTATTATGCCAAGTATAAAAGTATATCCAATTCCTTTATCTAAGTAACTAATAAAAGTGTTCAGTGATACCTGTACAATCAGAGTTCTCTGAGGTACCACATAGGATACTTACTTGCTATTGTCATCAAAGTATTAATGACTACTTTGGGATCTAACCATTTAAGCAGTTTCAAATTCACTTAACTGAGCTCTAACCTAGTCAACATCTCTCTACATTTCCCCCAAGAATTGTATGAGATATTTTGTGAAATTCTTTGCTAAAACCTAGGGAAACTGTATCTATAGAATTTTCCTTACCACTTTTTTATTTATGTAATAAAACAAGTATATTGTACATGAAATTACAAGTCTACTATGCAAAATTTGCTATTTCTTTCAAATATGCAAAAATTATTATATAAATGTTTTCTTTGTCCTCACTCTAGAGATAGTTAACATTTGACATAGATACACATACACTCACATCTGTTTATGTATGTAAAATTATTCTAGACATACTTGTATTTTTCAGTTCTTTCTCTAGATGCAGAAAGTCTTTCTTCTTATTTCCTTTATTGCTAATTTTGTTGTTTATCATAAACAAAGTAACTTGTTTACTCAAAATTGTTGTTAAAACAATATTGCTGTTACTCTACACAATGTACTCTTGGTTCTGTTCATTTCAGTCCTCAATATCTCATAGAAATCATTTCAAGTTGTTTTTTTTTTTCTAAAATCATTGAGCTCATCATTTCTTATAGTATAGTAGTATTCCATCAGCCATTCCCTATTTGATAGGCATCCTTGCAATTTCCACTTCTTTCCTACTACAAAAAGAGCCACTACAAACATTTTAAGGGATATAGTTTCTTTTCATTTTCCCCGATATTTATGGAAATAGACCATTGATTATGGAAATACTGGTTTTACCATGTCAAATTGTATAAGTCATTTAATAGATTGTTTTTCAAAAAATGCCTAGATCACTTTACAATTCCACCAACAATTAATTAATGTTCCAATTTATTTAGTTAATCTAAAAAAGAAAGAGAAACAAAGAAACAAAGAAAAAGGTTATGTTTTTATCAAGAAGGCAATGGTTTCTATCAAGATCTCTAAAGAAATCATCAAGCTTTCTCTAAATCTGAAGTCACCTAAAAGCAGAGTTCAAGTGCTCCTAAAAGAAAAAAAAAGCAACTATAGAATTGAGTATATAGATGTAAGACATTAAGGAAAGCCAGAAGATTTCTTTTCACAACATAACATAAAAGCTCTGAGAATCTGGTTATCTGTTTAACTTTCACCAGATTTCTATTTTTAAGTTACTCTAGCTTAAGGTGCCCTAACTTAAGTGAGTTACATTTACTTAGTCTTAGTGAAAGTCTTATACACTGGGCTATACAACAAACTGTCTGAGGTTTTAGGAAAAATTATAGTAAAGATCTGAGCTACACTGATCTATAGAGTCAGTATATAAAGCAATAGCTACAAATGTTCAAAAATAATGGAATATGCTGCCTCAATGGATAATGAATCCCTCCTAATAATGTGTGTGCACATGCATGTATGTGTATGTATGTATGTATATATATATACATATATATATATATATGTATATATATATATAATTATTTTAAAACTTATAAAGTTCTTCTCAAATACTATTTCATTTTATCTTCATAGCAACCATTTATGAAGGTACCAAATGACAACTTGTCATAGGTAGGATGACAATTTCTCAACTATAAATTAAATTCATGATTTAGGGAAGTATTGATCTGGATGACCTCTGTAGTCCCTTATGATTCTGCAATTCTATAATTCTATAACTAAACTAAGGTCATTGGGAAGTGTGGCATTAGATAGGACAAAAGTTTTTTGGAGTTAAAGGGGATTAGACTGAGTCTAGAACATATGCACTGTCCAAGATGGTATTTTAAGGGGTAACATCACAGAAGATAGTCCTTGGAGGACAATAAACAAAAAGAAGTAGGGATACTGCAAAACAGGAACAAAAGGATGCTGAAAACCATCCCAAATATTTCATAAATGTGGCCAGGCCTAACCCTATTAATAATCCTTTTAAAAATCATCTACCCATAAAATCATCATTGATTCATAATATTCCTTTTGACTTTCCTGAGCAAACTACCACACTTATGTTTGGGTTTTCATATAAGCAAGCACTCCTTCAGCTGATCACTCACTACTTCTGTTCTATCTATAGTCTAGTTGATAATGAGACAGTATATCAATGTCAGTTTTAAATTTATTAAACATATATATATATACATATATATATATATATATATGTATATATAGAGAGAGAGACACAGAGAGACAGAGAGACAGAGAGAGAGACAGACAGAGAGACAGAGAGAGAGAGAGAGAAAGAGAGAGAGAGAGAGAGAGAGAGAGAGAGAGAGAGAGAGAGAGAGAGAGAGAGAGAGAGAGAAAGAGAGAGTAAATTAAATCAGATCAACAGGAAATACCTTAAAGGAAGTCGATATTCTGACTAAGATCTTGCTTGAAAACAACATGCTAACCAGGCTCAAAATGTTAAAGCTATTATCTATGTCCATAAAATGAAATCATCAGTAGTCCCAGGATATGCTTTTGAAAACTTTCTCTCAGAAATCATCTTCACCTTACAATAATTTATCTCTGATTATTGCAAAAGTTATTTCTCTCCTATTGCAAGAGTGAGAAGTTAAAAACTGATTATAAAATGTGTTTGGGGATACACTAACCTCTTCAGCATGTGTACACAGAGACTTAGGAATTTTTAAAATAGATGTAAAGGACAAAACTGATAGAATTAACAGTTTCACAACCCTAGCCAAAGTAATTTTCTTAAAAAAAAAAAAAAAAAGGAAAACAATATTGTGAGAGTCCAGAATTATTAAAATGGGAAATATACCAGATGTAGTGTCTCATATCTGTTGTCTATGCCACTGGGGAATCTGAGGATCTCTTGATCCTTCATTTTTGATGTTTGATCCTAAGCTAGAGGATCTCTTAAGCTTGGGAGGTCTAAACTTCAGGAGCCTAAACTAGGTGGGCACCTACACTAAGTTCAGGATTGAATTTCTGGGAATAAGGGATCATCAGATTGCTAATGGAAGCAGGAACACCTTGCCCCCAATGTTTCCCATGTTGGGAATACAGAAAGGTAAAACTTTTAGGCTTATTAGAGTAGAATTTAACAAATAATCAAAGAAAAGAATAAATAAATAGACTAATAGATGTAATTGTTTTTCTTATACAGAGATTATTCTTTTTAAAATTGTTTTTCTTGAGAATCTGTCCTTGGGATTTCTTTATTTTTTATATATATATTTTTTTTAACATTTCTGCCCTTTTTCATGGCTGTACTTAAAAGCAGAGGATTCTTTAAAAAGTTTCAGGAGTCAAACTTTCCAATCTTCTCTTAATTTTCACATTCCTAGTTGGGCACAAACCTCTTTCTTCTTAATCCTGCTTCTTCCTTTGAGGAAAAATTAAACCGGTCTCCTGTTCCTTTGGTAATTACTCTATTCCCCAAACCTGACAAATCCTTTTAATACATATAGGCTGCATAGTTGTTAAGGATACTGAACTGTACACAGCACCACTTAGTGGCTAAACACCATATGAACTCCTTGGTGTGGTCTTTTTTTTCCCTAGGAAATTTTCCTTTAATTAAAAAAAAAAAAAAAAGCAAAAGCAAAAAACAAAACAGAACAGAACAGAACCCCAACATTTTTAAGCTGTGTTTTGTTTTGTTCTTGGAAATCTCTGAGGGTCAGTGAGCTGATTTGGAAGGCTAAGAAACAGTGATAATATATGTATCAAAGCATCAGGTTGAAACATTTGACACATTAATAGCAAAGATATATGCATACTATGTAAAGAGAAGAAAATATTAATCACATTATGAAGAAAGAGAGAAGTTAAAAAAGCATAAAATCAAAGATGCTTTTTCATCCCACAGGAATTCTGATAATGTCTTTAAGGAAAAGCAACAGGGCCAAAGTAGTTTGTCTCTGGAACTTAGAGATAATAAATGCCTAGCTATTAGATTATTGGATATTTTTGTTTTATTTAGTTCAATTCAATAAAGATTTTTCAACTCAATATGTATAGTAGTAATAGAGGAAAGTACATAGAGTGGGGTAGAGAATGGAACAGATGACTGTCCTTCAAGGAGCAGTTAAAAGGATAATTATTTACACTTAGATAAGTAAATATATAGGCTAGGCTATGATAAGGAAGATGCCACTGAAAAATAGAGAAGGGGAAAAATACTCTAAGTTTTCATATGTGGAAGCTTGGGGTAGAAAGTACATATGGGAAAAAAGAAAAGAAGAATTTTGGCAAATGAAGATGATCGAGAGAATTGGGAAGAATAGTCTTGCAAATTATAGAAGGAAATCCTACATGAAAGGTTGGAATTTGCATTTATTATATTGGGCTATAGGTAACAGGGATACCTCCCTCCTTCTCTCCTTCCCTATATTCCTCCCTTCTTTTCTCCCTCCTTCCCTCATCCCCCCTCACTTTCCCCCCAAGTCTTCTTGTATAAAATGAATATTATAGAAATGTTTTATATTATTGTACACATATAAACCATATTAGATTGTTTACCATGTCAGGGAGGGGTTAGAAGAAGAAAGGACAGAGGAACAGAATGTAAAATTAAAAACTTAAAAACTTAAACAAAAGCTTAAAACTGATTTAACATATAATGGAGAAAAAACAAATATTATACTTAAAAACTTTTAAATAAATGCCATCTTTAAAATGTTCTTACATATCTTTGTATATTTATCTCCTGAGATAGCTTGTGTAGAAGCATATACTGGTTAAAGTTTAATAATTGTCTTTCCAAGAAAGAAAGTACATATAACATACTTTTTTTAAAAAAATTAATTACATTATTAGCATTTTCTCCATTACTTTCTGATGTGTAGACAATCAATAAGACAATAAATTCAGCTCCAATTTGTAGTGATTACCAATTTCTGATATATAAAAGCTCATAATGAAAATTTAACAATTGACTTTTAAAAGTGTGTTCAGGCTGGCTCCAGCAGTGTGATTTGGAATCAGAGGATCTGGACTTAAAACATAACTCTATCTGAATTCAAACCAGTCAATTTTCTTCTCTGGGCCTCAGTTTCTTGATCTGTAAAGAAGGTTGATCTAGGCAAGTAGTTCCCATTTGGAGATTCCTCATGGAGTCCAAGGGGTTCAAGCTAAAAAATTCTTTAATGACACTTTATGCAGTAAAAATTTACCAATTATGTTACAAATATATTTTCTGTTTCTGACAATAAGCATGTGCATATTGGAAGCAAAATTGTTTTATTTCTACAGAAATTAGAGCTTTGGGAGGAGGAGGAAGCACAAGTTACCATTGTAGTTGTTGAAAGTATTTAACTGACAAACCCAAAACAGTATCAAGTACTTAAATTGCTCTGGGGTTCACAACACATTTTTGTTATTGTTCAAGGACCAAAAAAATTAAAAAAAAAAGGGGAACCACTGATCTATAGTTAAAATCCTATATCTGTCATATGGGGCTATGTCCTTCAAGATGTTGCCAAGTTTTATAACAGTCAACCTTCTGCAGCAAAATAGTTTTGGAGTGCTTTTGGCTGCAAGACTTAAATTAACTGTTCTGAATTCAAGGTATTCTTATTAAAAAAACAGAAATGCTTCTCTCACTTCCTCCACTGAACTCTCTTAACACTTTATTTGTCCCTCTCACAGGGGCTTATCACATTCTATTTTGCATTAGAGTTATTTGTATCCAATTCTTATTCCACTAGTATTATTCTAGAAGGGTAATGACTGTCTTATTTATCTTTGCAATCCACCAGAGTGCATATACTAGGTGCTTAATAAATAAATGTCTAATTGAATTTGTCCAAGGGACATGTCAAGTTTACCCAATGAAGTTATGTGATTGTAAAAGGGCAATTGCATTTGTATGTGAATAGAATACTTCCAGCTTTATAGCTGGCATAGTTTTTGACATGTTTGGCCAAAACCTTCCCTGAGAGTAGGAAGACCTCAAGATCAGTGTTTAAGAACTCCCAGACATTGAAGCTATACACATTTAGAGTTTACCATTTCTCCTGTCTAAAAAAAAATAAAACAAAAACAAAAACAAACA
This sequence comes from Sminthopsis crassicaudata, assembly GCF_048593235.1. Lineage (NCBI taxonomy): Eukaryota > Metazoa > Chordata > Mammalia > Dasyuromorphia > Dasyuridae > Sminthopsis > Sminthopsis crassicaudata. The sequence goes on from NC_133618.1 coordinate 248,891,769, forward strand.
AAAAAAAATACTGAGACAGCTTTTAATGTAATGCCAGAGAAACTGAGGCAAGATAGAGATTACAGAGTATTTAATAATTTATTTAAAAGGAGAGATTTACTGGGGCCAAATGGATTCATGGTTTGATCTCAGGGCTGAATGAGATTATTGTCTCCAAAAATCCAGCAATGTGGTTTCTCAATGATCTGTATACACATGGCTCAGACTGAGGGGGTAGATTGAGGCAGGGCGGAGTCCAGGTGTTAAGATCGAGAATGGGACTCTGACAAAATGGTTCTGACGAGGTGAGGGCAGGCATGGTGGATGGGATAACCTAATGGGAGGAGGTACCCTGGAGATGAAGAGAGGTATCTTAATAAGATGTTATCTGACATTCTGATAGTTTGGGATAAAGAGAGGTATTATTATATTTTGAAATATAAGATATTTTATCCTTATCAAATATTCTGATAAAGAGGGAGGGGAGGTTTTGCAGGACTGAGCTTTGAGCTGATAATTATAAACTGAAGCAGAGAAACTGAGTCAGGACTGGGTCAAGATAATTAGGAAAACTGAGTCAGGACAACAAAAGAGAACTGTGGCATAACATTAAAACACTTCACTTTTATAAAGAAGTACATTATCATAGTCTTAAAGGATTTACAGGAAAGGACCTTAGACCTCACTTCACTGAATACAGTGAAAACATACAGAAAAGGAAACCTAAGTCCAAAGAGAGCAAATTAATTGACTAAGACCACTTCAGTAACACAAAGCAAAGCTAGGATTCAAAAGCAGCGCTTCTGACTTTGAAATCTTTTCTCAGGCATTTAAAGTCACAAGCATTTCAAATGTTTAAATAGCTTGCCTCTCTCCCAGTCTGTGAACTCTTTTTAATAGTATACATATAGGATGGGAGCAGGGACAAGGCAGAGGTGGGGGGGAAGCTGAGCAATATGAGATGAATACTGACTTAATAGTCATAGATTTAAAGTTAAAAGAGACACAGCACTGAGGAAAACACTTCACAAAACTGAGAGAGGGAAGGAGAGAGAGAGGGAAGGGAGGGAGAGAGAGGGAGAGAGAGAGAAAGACAGTGGGTCAGAGGGAAAGAGGGAGAAAAAAGGAGGGAAGAAGGAAGAGAAAGAGGGAAGGAGGTAGAGAATGAGGGAGGGAGGGAGGGAGGAAGAGAGGGAAAGAAAGAGAGAGGAAGGAAGGAAGGAAGGAAGGAAGGAAGGAAGGAAGGAAGGAAGGAAGGAAGGAAGGAAGGAAGGAAGGAAGGAAGGAAGGAAGGAAGGAAGGAAGGAAGGAAGGAAAGAAAAGGAAGGAAGATTCTCTTCTATTTCTTAACTCTTTAAAAAATGGCTAATTATCTGAATGGTCCAGAAATCCAAAAGAAGAAGCCAGACCAGAGCCTATACCTATTCCAGCTCAATCTTAGGTTCTCTTATTAATACCTCTAAAGGGAACAACATCCCCAATTAAATACCATGCATTAAAAGGTCCTCAGTAGAGAGTACCATCGAATATCTGCCAAAACAAAGGTTCTGCCAGGTATGGCATAAAACAATTCAATTGTTTGACAGCACATTGTGCATTTAAATCATTGTGCTGTCAGGTACTTGACATTACTTTCTGAACTACATTTCGCCCCCACCACTTCCCAATAATTATAAAGATTCTTGGCCTCTGACAAATTTTAAATCTTCCCATATACACGTGGTGCCAATATGTCTAATGTTAACAAAGTTGTGCCTTTCACTACCATGTTACTTGTTCCCACTAATTTGTATTTGCCCAAAGCAATGTGAAATCCAGAGGTTTGCAAATTCATTATGTACTCTCCACTTCTGTCAGTCATGGTGAAATGTTACATTATTAGGTATGAGTTTGAGGCAAATTGCAGAGGTTTGTTATTTTGCTGAATGAAAAAATAAATCCACCCCCTCAAAATCAGACTGTCTTCTTTAGGTTTTTCAAGGAAGTTTACACCATCATTTCTGGGTTTTTTTTTAAAGCTTTTCGTGTGTTCTCAATATACAATAGAATAATGATAACTGCTATTTCCAATTAACTTCTCCCTTTCCTCCTCCTCCTCCTCAAAAAAAAAAAAAAAAGACATCAACTCTCTTTAAACAAAATTAGGAAATTAGGAAACCATTTCTGAAATCAAGGTTTGGGTTCATAGATATATGGGGGAGGAGAACTCATTGGACATTGGACGTTTTCTTTTTATCTTGAGAATTTTGATTTGAGTTTATCAGAGAATGTCAGAACTAGAAGGTGCTTTAGACTAGAAAATACCCAAAACCAGAAGAAATCCTAGAAGACACAATATCAGAATTGGAAGGAACCTTAGAACAAATATTAAACACAAAATGTGGTAGCTAGAAGATGACATAATACATAGTATGGAAGAAGTAGAAGAAACTTTCACACAGAATTTCAGAGCTGGAAGAAATATTATCACATATAATGTCAGAACTGGAAGAGACCATGCAAAGAACTGGAAGGTAACCCATCAAGCCAAATCATCAAATCCCAGCTAAATTGTTTTACAGTTAAAGGGAAAGGTCCATCTCTCAGTGTGGACAGAGTTTTATATCAGCAATTTGGGGATTAATATTATTTGAAATATGGCAGGAATGTTAGGAAAGAGTGCACTGCAACTATTTAAATTTTTTTAAAGTGCTTGCACTAATGTGTTATAATTCTATATAATTATATAATAGTTCTTTAAAAAAATATTACATAATCACCTTCATTGTCTCCCAAATTTAATTACTGGCTAATCACTTATGCTGGAGAACCATCATTTGTTAAATAGGCTTGCCATTTGTGAAAAGCCAGCCTCGGGGGACTTCTGGCCAGGATGGCAGTGAGGAGGTGCAGAGCTGCTTGAGCTCCCCATTTTCTTTCAGAATTTACTTCATGACAAGCCTCAGAATTAATGCTTGACCAGGAAAAAAACCCCACAAATAATTACCAACAGAAGACATTCTTGAAATTCGCCAGAAAAGGTCTGTGTTTGCTTGGGGGAGGGGACGAACAGACTGGGCACAGAATGAGGGAAAGCAGCCAGAGCAAGGCAGGCAGCTCGCACTGCTCAGAAGCAAGGGGGGAAGGATGCAATCTCTTTGGTTTCTGCAAAACGAACTTTACCCCAGTGTGGATATTCTGTCTTGGCAGCAAGCCAGGAGCAGCAGAGAAGGTGTAAACACTGGAGGTAAAGATTAAAACCCCAGAAAGCTAGCATCTCTCCTGACATGGCTACCTCCATCCCCACCAGGAGTGACTTAGAGCTTCAGAGCACAGACACATAGCACAGCCATTGCTATCCTCTTAGTGACTTGCTGCTCTCTCCTGCAGTCTGTAGAAAAAACGCACTAACACTATCCAATCCCATTCACCCCCAGAAACAGACCAATTATTTCTCTTGTCAATTTGTTTTCTTCGTTTCCCACTCTGACAAAATGAACAAAAAATTTAAAAAGATTCTAACCATTGACAGATTCTGTATGGATAGAGAGCAGACTTCAAACCCTGAGGAGACTAAAAGCAGACTGTCCCCAGAGGAATCCTCTAAGGGGGATATGATCTGTTCCTCAATAGACAAAACTCTCATAGAGGAAATCAAAAAGGCTCTCACAAGAGAGCTAGAAGAGAAATAGGAAAAAGAAAGGGAAGCTTGGCAAGAGAGTCTGGTGAAGTCATCCAGAGGGATAAAGAGATCAAATCATTGAGAAATAAAATTAGTGAGTTGGAAAAAAAATGATGAAATGGAAAAAAAAAATTCCATAGAAGATAAAAGCTCAATTGGACAATTACAAAAACATATAACAAAAGTGAGTGAAGAAAATACATCATTGAAAATTAGAATCAAACAAGTAGAAATGAATGACTCAAGGAGAAACCAAGAAGTAGTCAAGCAAAACCAGAAAAATGAAACAATTAAAAAGAATATCAAGTACCCTATTGGAAAGACAACAGACCTGGAAATCAGATCCAGGAGAGACAATTTGAGAATAATCAGACTCCCCAAAAATTGTGAGGAAAAAAAAAGAGCCTTGACATTATTTTCCAGAAAATTATCAAAGAGAACTGCCCATACGTTTTGGAAAAAGAGGGTAAAATAGACATTGAAAAAATTCATCAATCACCTACTAAAAGGGACCCTAAAATCAAAATACCAAGAAATATGGTGGCCAAGTTCAAGAACCATCAGACAAAGGAAAAAATATTGGAAGCTATTAGATAAAAGCAATTCAGATATGGAGGAGCCACAATAAGTATAACCCAGGATCTAGCAGTGTCCACATTAAAGGAATGAAGGGCCTGGAATATGATACTCCAAAAGGCTAAGGAATTTGGTATGCAGCGAAGAATAACTTCCCCAGCAAAAATGAGCATCCTTTTCCAGGACATAATCCTTTTTCCAGGAAAAAAGATGGACATTTAACAAAATAAATGAATTCCATCTATTCTTGATGAAAAAAGCAGTTCATCACAAAATGTTTGATCTTCACATATCACATAGAAAATCTTCATATAGAAATCTCAAGAGATTTCTAAAAAGGTAAAAAGAAATCTAGAGAACTATATTCCTGCTATAAAGATATATAAAGAACACATGTATAATTTATCCTTGAAACTAGAGGTGGAAAGGAAATTATATCATAAAAAAGGGGAAAGTGGTGCTACCACATCTCATAAAGAGGCAAAGGTAACCTATTATATCTGAGAGAAAGAAAGGAGGGGGAAGAACATAGTGTGTATCAATAGACATATTCGATTTATGGTGAAACTTCTTCCACATCATTGAAAAGTGGGAGGAAGGAGTAAGCTAAGGGGAAAATTATACAGAAATTGTGAGGAAAAGGGGTAAAATAGGGGGAGGAACTTTAACGTGGGGGAGGGATACTAAAAAGGGAGGGCTGTGAAAAACAAGAGGTGCTCACAAGTTTAATAATGGGTAGGGGGGTAAGAGGGAAGGAAAGGTGAAAAGCATAAGCAGGGGTTAACAGGATGGCAAGCAATATAGACTTAGTCATTATAACTATAAATGTGAATGGGGTAAACTCCCTCATAAAGAGGAAGCAGTTAGCAGACTGGATTAAAAGCCAGAATCCTACTATATGTTGTTTACAGGAAACACACCTGAAACAGGGTGAGACATTCAAACTAAAAGTAAAAGGGTGGAGCAGAATCTACTGTGCTTCAGGTGAAGCCAAAAAAGCAGGGGTAGCCATTCTCATCTCAGATCAAGCAAAAAGAAAAAATTAATCTAATTAAAAGAGATAAGGAAAGGCATTATATTCTGCTAAAGGGTAGGATAGATAATGAATCAGTATCAATATTAAACATATATGCACCAAGTGGTGCAGCATCTAATTTCTTAAAAGAGAAACTAAGAGAGCTGCAAAAAGAAATAGACAGCAAAACTATAATAGTGGAGATCTCAACCTTGTACTCTCAGAATTAGATAAATCAAACCACAAAATAAATAGGAAAGAAGTCAAAGAGGCAAATAGAACACTAGAAAAGTTTGATATGTTAGATCTTTGGCAAAAGCTAAATGGAGACAGAAAGGAGTACACTTTCTTCTCAGCAGTTCATGGAACCTATACAAAAATTGATCATATACTAGGACATAAAAACCTCAAAATCAAATGCAGTAAGGCAGAAATAGTAAATGCATCCTTTTCAGACCACAATGCAATGAAAATTACATTCAATAAAAAGGCAGGGAAAAAAAGACCAAAAATAACTGGAAACTAAATAATTTCATACCAAAGAATGATTGGGTGAAACAGCAAATCATAGACATAATTAATAACTTTACCCAAGAAAATGACAATAATGAGACATCATACCAAAATATGTGGGATACAGCCAAAGCAGTAATAAGGGGAAGTTTTATATCACTAGAGACCTACTTGCATAAAATAGAGAAAGAGAAGGTCAACTAATTGGGCTTACAATTAAAAATGCTAGAAAAGGAACAAATTAAAAACCCCCAGACAAACACGAAACTTGAAATTCTAAAAATAAAAGGTGAGATTAATAAAATTGAAAAAAAACTATTGAATTAATTAATAAAACTAAGAGTGGGTTCTATGAAAAAACCAACAAAATAGACAAACACTTAGGAAATCTGATTAAAAAAAGGAAAGAGGAAAAGCAAATTGTTAGCCTTGAAAATAAAAAGGGAGAACTCACCACTAATGAAGAGGAAATTAGAACAATAGTTAGGAGCTACTTTGCTCAACTTTATGCCAATAAATTTGATAAGTTAAATGAAATGGAAGAATACCTTCAAAAATATGGCTTGCCTAGATTAACAGAGGAAGAAGTAAATAGTCTAAATAGTCCCATTTCAAAAAAAGAAATAGAACAACCTATTAACCAACTCCCTAAGAAAAAATCCCCAGGACCACATGGATTTACATGTGAATTCTACCAAACATTTAAAGAACAACTAACTCCAATGCTATGAAAACTTTTTGAAAAAATAAGGATTGAAGGAGTCCTACCAAATTCCTTTTATGACACTGACATGGTACTGATACCAAAACCAGGTAGGCTGAAAACAGAGAAAGAAAATTATAGACCAATCTCACTTATGAATATTGATGCTAAAATCTTATATAAAATATTAGCAAAAAGACTACAGAAAATTATCCCTAGAATAATACACTATGACAAAGTGGGATTTATACCAGGAATGCAGGTCTGGTTCAATATTTGGAAAACTATTAGAATAATCAACTATATCAATAACCAAATTAACAAAAAACATATGATCATCTCAACTGATGCAGAAATAGCATTTGATAAAATTCAAAATCCATTCCTACTAAAAACACTAGAGAGTATAGGAATAAATGGGCTATTCCTCAAAATAATAAGGAGCATATATTTAAAACCGTCAGTAAACATCATATGTAATGGCGATAAACTGGAATCTTTCCCAGTAAGATCAGGCATGAAACAAGGTTGCCCACTATCACCATTACTATTCAATATGTACTAGAAACACTAACCTCAGCAATAAGAGCCGAGAAAGAGATTCAAGGAATTAGAGTAGGTAATGAGGAAATCAAACTATCACTCTTTGCAGGTGACATGATGGTATACTTAGAGAACCCCAAAGACTCTGCTAAAAAGCTATTAGAAATAATTCAGAATTTTAGCAAAGTTGTAGGATACAAAATAAATCCACATAAATCCTGAGCATTTTTATACATTACCAACACAATCCAACAGCAAGAGATACAAAGAGAAATTCCATTCAAAACAACTGTCGATAGTATAAAATATTTGGGAATATATCTACCAAAGGAAAGTCAGGAATTATATGAGAAAAATTACAAAACACTTGTCACAAAAATAAAGTCAGATTTAAATAATTGGAAAGACATTAAGTGCTCTTGGATAGGCTGAGCGAATATAATCAAGACAATACTACCTAAACTAATCCATCTATTTAGTGCTATACCAATCAGACTCCCAAGAAACTATTTTAATGACCTAGAAAAAAGTAACAACAAAATCCATATGGAAGAACAAAAGGTCAAGAATTTCAAGGGAAGTAATGAAAAAAAAATCAAATTAAGTTGTCCTAGCTGTACCTGATCTAGAAATATATTATAAAGCAAAAGTCACCAAAACCATTTCTTATTCACTAAGAAATAGACTAGTTGATCAGTGGAATAGGTTAGGTTCACAGGACAAGATAGTGAATAAAAATAGCAATCTAGTGTTTGACAAACCCACAGATCCCAACTTTTGGGATAAGAATTCCTTATTTGGAAAAAAAAAAAAACTCCTGGGAAAACTGGAAATTAGTATGGCAGAAACTAGGCATGGACCCACACTTAACACCACATACTAAGATAAGAGCAAAATGGGTCCATGATTTAGGCATAAAGAATGAGATCATAAATAAATTAGAGGAACATAGGATAGCTTACCTCTCAGACTTGTGGAGGAGGAAGGAATTAGTGACCAAAGGAGAACTAGAGATCAGTATTGATCACAAAATAGAAAAAATTGATTACATCAAACTAAAAAGTTTCTGTGCAAACAAAACTAATGCAAACAAGATTAGAAGGGAAGTAACAAATTGGGAAAACATTTTTACACTTAAAGGTTCTGATACAGGCCTCATCTCCAAAATATACAGAGAATTGACTTTAATTTATAAGAAATCAAGCCATTCTCCAATTGATAAATGGTCAAAGGATATGAACAGACAATTTTCCGATGATGAAATTGAAACTATTTCCACTCATATGAAAGAGTGTTCCAAATCAGAGAAATGCAAATTAAGACAACTCTGAGATACCACTACCCACCTGTCTGATTGGCTAAGATGACAGGAACAAATAATGATGAATGTTGGAGGGTACACTGATGCATTGTTGGTGGAGTTGTGAAAGAATCCAACCATTCTAGAGAGCAATCTGGAATTATGCCCAAAAAGTTATCAAACTGTGCATACCCTTTGATCCAGCAGTGCTACTACTGGGCTTATATCCCAAAGAAATACTAAAGAAGAGGAAGGGACCTGTATTGCCAAAATGTTTGTGGCATCCCTTTTTGTAGTGGCTAGAAAATGGAAAATGAATGGATATCCATCAATTGGAGAATAGTTGGGTAAATTATGGTATATGAATGTTATGGAATATTATTGTTCTTTAAGAAATGACCAACAAGATGGCTATAGAGAGGCTTGGAGAGACTTACGTCAACTGATGCTGAGTGATACGAGCAGAACTAGGGGATCATTATATACTTCAACAATGATACTATATGAGGATGTATTCTGATGGAAGTGGATATCTTCAACATAGAGAAGAGCTAATCCAATTCCAATTGATCAATGATGGACAGAATCAGCTACACCAAGAGAAGGAACACTGGGAAATGAGTGCAGACTGTTAGCATTTTTTGTTTTTCTCCCCATGTGATTTTTACCTTCTAAATCCAATTCTTCTTTTGCAACAACAACAAAATTTGGTTCTGCACATATATGTTGTTCCTAGGATATATTATAACATATTTAATATGTATGGGAATGCCTGCCATCTAGGGGAGGAAATGGAGGGAAGGAGGGGGAAAATTCAGAACAGAAGGGAGTACAAGGGATAATGTTGTAAAAAATTACCTATGCATATGTACTATCAAAAAATGTGATAATTATAAAATTAATAAAAAAAATCCACCCTCATTTGAAAATCTATCTTCTATTCCCAAGCATTGTTGCCATCTTATTGTGTTACATTGCTAGATATCACCCACTTCATACAATTAATTTCATTTAGAGTAGTGCTGATAGCTCATACATTCAAGGCAGTTTATCATGCATACATATAAACAGACTGAAAATTTAGTGAGGCATGTTGGGTAAACATGATCAAAATGTATGCTCAGTTTTCTGGATTTTAGCCAAGTTCTTTAGATTTAAGTGTGTGGAGGATTTTTTAAAAATAATGTTTATAAATTTATACTACAAAGGCAACTTTCTTCTCTATTTCAACCCCATCCTTGCCACCACTCTTAAATTTCATTGATTTTCTATTTTTCTTTTCAAAACTTTTCTGCTTCAAGCTTCTGCTCATGGAGTTGAAGTGTCACTATTTCCTCAGTGATTTAGGAGAAGAACTTGTGTGGATGGTGTACAGGTAGGAGTGGGCCCCAAGGCTAGCATGTATCTGGGCAATGGCCCTAGCAGAAAGTATTTCATTCCATCCAAGAAGAATAAACTTAGCTAAGCCTGTCTCATGAAAACAAGTTTAAAGCAAACCAAACTATAGGTAAAGGGCTCTATCAACATGACAACAGAACACCTGAAGAGTAGAATGGCTGCCAGGCCAAAAAGATGCCAGAAGCACCCAATCATACCCCCAAATAGGTCAGGCCTCACCATAATTCAAATAGAGCAAGACTTCTTTAATCTAAGCCAATCAAGATTGCGATAATTTTGCTGAAGAAGATAATGATTAATCATAAAATTCCCATGGTATTTTAAAGCAAGAAATTTCCCTACCACAGAAATCCAATGCTGGAAAAACTCTCAGAGGTCAGTCTGTTCCACATCTGGATGTTCTCCAAAGAATCCCAGAAAAGTTACTATTCAGTATCTTGAAGACTTCAGGAAATAGAATTCACTGCTTTGCGGAACAGTCCACTCTACTCTGAAACAATTCTAATTGTTAGGAAAATGTTTCTTTACACTTAGTCAAATAATCATTCTAAAACACAGGTTTGACCATTTCAACTCACTATTGAATAAATTCATGGCTTCTTGCTACCTCCCAGAAGTACTGAATGTTCTTTTTGTCTTTTAAAGTACTTCATAATATGCCCCATTCTTCCCTTTCCAGTCATCTTATACCTCATTACACTCTATATACATTGTAACACAATTACACTGGCCTTCTGCCTGTTCATTGAACAAAATAGTTCATTTCTAGACTCCCTGTATTTTCATTGACTGTCCCTCATGCCTGAAATGCTCTCCCTCTTTATTTGTATCTCTTGATTCATTGGCTTTCTTCAGATCTCAACTAAATCCTTTGTTTTACAAGAAGCCACTCCTAACTCCTGCAATAATAATGCTTTCTCCTTTGGTAAGTCTATCTACTTCCAAAAAGCAATCTTTCAGATATTTGAAAATGGATATCATTTATACTCCTCACCCTATCCAATCTTTAAGCTTTCTCTTTTTTGTGATTAATATGCCTGCTTGATTAAACCTATCATCACATTGCATGGATTTAAGTTTCCTCACCTTTCTTGTGGAGGAGTGGGTCAGATGTAGCTTATCAATATTCTTACCCGAAAGATACAATTAAAAACAATACTCAAGACGTGGTGTGCTGAGAACATTGTGCTGCAGAGAAGACAAGAACCACTACCACTGGTACAGCTAAATGGTGCAATAGATACCAGGGGACCTGAGTTCAAATTTTGCCTTAGATACCTAACACATTAGCTGTGTATGACTCTGGGCAAGTCACTTAACCAGAATTGCCTTGCAAAAAAAAAGAAACAAAGAAAAAGAACAACAGCCATCATTTTAGTTCTAAATTGCCACCAATAGTCTAAAGATATATAATTTGGCTGCCAAATTGTTACTGTTGACTTATATTGAGTTTATCACACTTGGTATCCCTTGTGACTTTTGTTAAATTAATTACCTTTTCCAAGTCTTCCCATCTACAACCAATATCTATTCTCCCAGCTTCCCATTTTCTACTAATTTGAAAAAGACAATATATAATAAGCTATGCTTTCATCCAAGTCGACATTTTAAAATATGCAGAATAAGGGTTTGTTTTTTTTTTGTTTTTTGCTCATTTAGCATCTGCCTTTGGGAGAAAGTGTGGGGCTTAGGTAACTACTAGTGACCATTAAGGACAAGGATGCTTTAGACAATGCAAGCATTAGCCTAGTGTGGAGAATGTATGTCTGGGCCTAAGATGATCAGGAAGGAACCTCAGGCACTGGATAATAAGATCTGTAGTCATATCATGCTGGACCCAAGTAATCAGAATGAGAAACTGCATAACCTGATTTGTAGCACCAATGTCTTCTTGCAAATAAGGTAGTTTAATATCTAGATTTCTTTTTGCATTCTCTCAAGTGCTATCATTTGTAAAATTGTTCTCTCAAGTCTTTATGCAGGCAACGTTGTCAGCCTGGGTTGAGATACCCCATGGCTAATCTGGCCCACCAAGTTTCCTCATGAAAACAAATGTATTATTTGAAGATTCAGAAGAAAAAGTCATTGCTTTCCACTTGGTGGGCTGAATCACCTGTTTATTCTAGTCTGTGCCCCCTCATTCCTTTCTTCTGAGGCTATTTTATGAGACTGCCAGCCATTATTGCTCCCCAGAAATGCTCTTTCATCCCAGCTCCAGCTCCTTAGACCTGACCCTGATTTCAAAGCTGAAAAGATAAATTCTTTGACCTATCTCTAATATTCTCCTAATTTCTTCTACTGGCCTCACATGATGGGCTTAAATATATTTGACACCAGTTGAACCAGTAATTCCACTTTCGTTTATATGCTCAGAGTCAGTGGCACTTTGAACACAACATGAAAATCTATGTAAATGAGCATACACATTTATGCAAAATGATATGCAAATCTTTGACCCTGAATTTGTCAGCTTTGCCATCATATTTGGTAACACAAGAGAACTATGTACTGATTGTCCTAGACCTCGTGAAAATAATCACATTTTTAAAATTACAATTTGAAAAATGTGGTAGATCACAAAGCTTAGTTTTCCTATTCAAATCAAAATTAAAGAATATGTTAAACTAAATTAAGTTGAAATTTCAGTTTAAAAGATAATAACTATAAATTAAGTTGTGGTTTAAATCAGAAGTTATTTTATATATTTTTTTCTATTTTATTTCTCTCAACTCTCAAGAAAGCTAACTAAATTAATTTCTCGGAATTTTCTTATTATAATATTATAAGACACCCAAAAATATATATTCTCTAAGATTATTAAATATTCCATGGAACTGAAATGATTTGGCCATGATTTATCTGTTTCAATTGTTTCAATTGTTTTAATGGAATTCATACCTTCTGTTGACAGATTTGGTTAACGTAATTGGTTATACTTTTAAAGATAGTTAAAGATGATCAGTGGTCAGTCCAGTTTAGCAAGCATCACCCAAAACATATTTCAAAGCTTCATTTCAAAAGAAAATTGCTTTATTATAAAGGGTCCTGAGATTTCCAACACAGACACATTTGAGAGAATAGTTCATGTCTTAGTACAATGTGCCAAAAATCCAGATGTTATTGATCTTGTGACAGAGTTGGTATAGTTGTGTGTGTCGTCTGCACTCAAAAACAAATCAGGCAGCTTACTGTACCACTTCATGTTTTCCCCAAGGCTACACACAATATAAAGCAGTACAAATATAGTCCTGCAGAAAAAGGTTCCCAACTAACAAAACTAGCTAGGTAAATCAAGTGTAGAGTTGACCCTGAAGTCTGGAGGCCTGATTTCAAATCTGACTTCAAACACTTACTAGCTATGAGACTCTTAGAAAGTCATAAAACCTCACTTTACCTCAGTTTTCTCAACTGTAAAATGGGAATAACAACAGCACCTACCACACTGGGCTGTGAGGATCAAATGAAATATTTCTAAAATAAAACAAAACAAAAAACCCAGATAAACTCCCCAAATAAAAAGTGTTTGACATTATACTATATGCTATATAAATGTTTATTCTCTCTTCACTTCCCACTTATCCCTCCAATTAAGAGCAGCATTGCTATAATGTAATATGATTTCAAATAGTTTTCTTACTTTTCCTCTTTCCATCACAATTAAGTTCCTTATTAATGGTATTTTTGTTTAGTCATATCCAACAAGTGGTTTGTCCTTTACTTCTCCAGTAGATTATTGTGAACAGAGGTTAAGTGACTTGTTCAGTAAGTATCTGAGGTCCCAATGGAACTCAGATCTTTCTGACTTTGAGTCCAGTTTTTAATCCACTGTGCTACCTAGATGCACCTATTAATAGTATTGCAGCCTTTTTAAGGGACTCCAGACTAAAATCCAGGGCTATCTCAGCTTTTATGAATTTTCTATAGGTAACATCCAACTATGAGAGAAGCCCAATCTTCTTTAGTGATATAGGTAGTGGTTACTACCTTTTTGCTCCCCAGTCTTCCCAATGGTGAGGATATAGTAATAACTTCAGGCTACTAGAGTATTTATTTTATAAACAATTATTTCCTTAAAGTTTACAAATGTTCTTTCTTGCAGCAGTTGATCTATCTTCAGACAAAGCTCTTACTTCCCAATTTCAAGATTTGTCTTGAATGATCCTAAATGAAAAGTTATCCTCTCCTACTGGTCCCATTTTTCAGATTCTCAATAAGGCTAAATTCCAGGCTTTTCAAATTCTGCCTGACCAATGAGAACATTTCAGAGAGAAAGCAACAATAATAACTCTTAATTTAAGCCCTGTCATAATAATATCATTGTTATCCAGCTGAATAACAAGAAACTTAAGTGGAACTTAGACTAATACTAATTCAATCAGACCTCCAATTATGAGAAGTAACAGAGTTTTTGAACTACTGAGGCTCTACTCTAACACTGTTCTGCCACTGACTCTCAGAGCGAATTATTCCCTCATACTAATTTGTTTTCTTCCTCGGTGAATGACTACTTTGTCAGAGGCCATATTAACAAAATATGATTTAAATGATCATTTTTCAAAAAAGAAATATATATATATATATAAAACTTCATCTTTCCATGTTTATGACAGACTTATGTTATGCAAATGAGATACATATCAGTACTCTGAAATCTTGCATCTAAGAGCAAAAAAAGTCCATTTCTTTCTTTACCAAAATGACAGAATAGATTTCAAACCAGTGATCTCTGATAAATATACCTTAATTTTATTCATTTTGTTCCTTTCAAACCAAAGCTATACTGCTGGGGGCTTCCCATCCTTCCTTCCCATTATGTCCTCCTGGGACTGAAGACAACCTGAGATGAAATAAATTCCTACTTTAGATGGTTCCTAGAGGAAGAAAAGTAGTTATGCCTGTGTGATAGAACATCTTTCTTCTCTACTCTTGGTGGAAATTTGCAAAAATATCCTTAATATTTTCTATTTTACATTTATTGTAAAATTCTACACTAATGGAATTCAAGAAAATCATTTCCTTGGACACAGGAGACAGGAGTAATCACTGAAAAGTTGAGGAAGTGGTCAGGCTTGATAACTTGATGTTGATCCCTCACTGAGCTTTGGATTTGTCAATTATCTTGGCTCTATGAAGGAGCTAAGAACTAGAGCCATCCCCCTGGTAAAAAATGGGACCTCAATTGGTAAGTCAATGGGTGGGGGGAAAGAAGGAGGTAGCTCTTGAAATGAAGAAGAATAAAAGTTAGACATCTTCTACTTGTTGGAAGAAGCAGCTATAAAAAAACCTTAGAGATTCTTCTCCAATCACTCATTTTAAAGATGAGTAAATTGAGTCCCATAGAGTTTAAGTTTAAATTACTTCAGGTCATTGGGCAGAAACAATCAGTCAACCAAGTATTTTTTACATAAGTAATTACTATGTGCAAGTATTTTGAAAAGAGGAAAAAATAAAATAATTCCTCCCCCCTAGAAACTTACAGTCAAATGGAAGAAACAATACATGCACATATACACACGTATGTAAATGTATGTATATATGCACATGCATATAAATGTATACATGTTTAAAATGAATACGAAATAACCTAATAAACATAAATTGAATACAATATTTTTATGGGAGGGAGGGGAAAACAGAAAGTGACATGAAAGCTGAGTTCTGAAGAAAACTAGGGGGACCAAAGAATAGAGGAGGAAGGACTGTATTGCAAGAATGAGGAACAATTACACATGGGCTCCAAAAAGAAAGATGTCAGAACACATAACTTCTAGTAATATTAGGACCAGGTGCCAGGCTAGAATTGTAAGTGCTTGTGTATCCAAAGGATAAGACAGAAAGCAGATTTAGGAAAAGAACCTCAAATTTGGTTTCCAAAATTCCTTGGTTTGACTACTATTGCTAACATTACCTATTGCAGGTGAATTACTTTCCCTCTCTCAACCTATTTTCTCCTCTATAAAACAGTGTTATTGTATTAAGTCATCTCTAAGAATCTTTCCTGTCCTAATGTTCTTTGATTTTGTGACTTTCATGGATAATAGGGCAGGACTGAGGCAAAGAATAAAAAAAAAAATTAAGCTAGTCCAGAATAGTTGATCTATGCTTAAATTTTAGCCACAGAAGCTTCACCCTACAAACCTTGTGTTTTTTCTTTCCTTTTTTTCTTTCCCCATAATGTCCTGGCAATAACCTTTTTTTTTAAAAGTTCCAGTTTTGTTTTGGCTTAAATAATGGGAGGAAAGGGAGAATTTGCCCCTTATCCAGGTTAGAAAAAGGAACTTATCATGTCCCAAAAATCATCAATAATGTTGCCAGAACACATCACAGGTTTGGAAGAAGTTGGAAAAAAAGAATAGGGGTAGAGAGACAGGAGAAAGATAAAAAAGAAAAAAATATATATCTCTTGACTAATGGTACTTGAAATAAAGGTGCTTAATAAATGGTTGTTGATAGCTAACTGACTGACAGCTCTGAACATTCATTGTGTCTGAGGTAGCTAGGTGCTATAATAGACTAGTAGTGGGCATAGATTTAGGAAATTGTGAATTCAATCCAGCTTCAGATACTTATTAGTTGTATGATCCTGGACAAATCACTGAATCTCTGTTTGCCTCAGTTTCCTCAATTGTAAAATGAGGTAAATAATTAACACCCATCTCTCAGTATTGTTGTGAGAATGAAATTAATATCTGAAAAGCACTTAAGATAGTTTCTGGCATATAATAGACAGCTTCTTCCTCCCTCCGTTCCCTCCCTTCCTCCATTCCTCCCTCTCTTTTTCTCTTCCTCCTTCCCTCCCTTCCTTCCTTCCTCTTCCCACATTCCCTTCCTCCCTCCTTCCTTTCCTTCCTCCCTCCCTTCCTTCCTTCTTTCCTTCCTTTCTTCCTTCCTTCCCTTCCTCATTCTTCTTTGTCTTTTGGAATTCCCACCCTGGAGTTGTTCTATCTTAAATGGTTAAAAACCAATATATTTAATTAGCCTCAGATGCCAAAGAACATATATTTCTCTCTAGCTATCTTCCTGGCACATGCATGGTATCCCTCCAAACTCTGCATCTCTTTCTCCAGGACAGTAATCAACACTATCATTGATTTTGAAAAAAAGTAAATCATATTAAAAGGCATTATTATCTTATTTATAAGGTGGGAGCTATTAGTATCTAAGGTTCAGGAAACAACTTCGAATGTTATCATTTCAACAAACTAGATGCTAGAATCAGCAAAACCAGTTAATAAAGAGTATTATTTCTGACATCAGCTAATATTTATTTAACTGATTGTTAATTCTCCAATCAGTCAACTTTATTGTTAAGCCCAGTGCTAAGTATGGTCATATAATATTCCTACTAACTGCAATAATTAATAAATTTAAAATTGAACATTTGAGATTCTTAGAAAATCTGAAAAAAAGACTTTATTTGAATAAAAGATATTATTCTTATTAATACCAGAAGCTAAAGTATATGTGGAAGAAAACCAAGGCGCCTTATTAACTGACTTAGAAGAGTATATTGAGGAACAGTTTTTAACTGCACCTCAATAGAATGCATAACATTTAACTGGAGACATTTTATTGGTGGTTCAAGAATAAGGAAGAGTTCCCTTAAATCCTACCTCCTGCTCTGAGACTTTCTCCATGACCCCCATTTTATGTGTACAAATGCATTTTAGCACAGGTTGTTAATGTATTGTCCCTACAAATCAGGC
This sequence comes from Sminthopsis crassicaudata, assembly GCF_048593235.1. Classification (NCBI taxonomy): domain Eukaryota; kingdom Metazoa; phylum Chordata; class Mammalia; order Dasyuromorphia; family Dasyuridae; genus Sminthopsis; species Sminthopsis crassicaudata. The sequence continues at coordinate 248,909,163 of NC_133618.1, forward strand.
AAGGAAAAAAATGATATAGAAGGTAAAGAAGGCTTTGCCTTCCTTTGAAAGATCATTTGGGTTATATCCACTCATATGAAAGAGTGTTCCAAATCACTACTGATCAGAGAAATGCAAATTAAGACAACTCTGTGATACCACTATACACCTGTCAGATTGGCTAAGATGACAGGAACAAATGATTATGAATGTTGGAGGGGATATGGAAAAACTGGGACACTAATGCACTGTTGGTGGAGTTGTGAAAGAATCCAGCCATTCTGGATGCCCAAAAGTTATCAAACCCTGCTATTGGGCTTATATCCCAAAGAAATGCTGAGGAGGGGAAAGGGACCTGTATGTGCCAAAATGTTTGTGGCAGTTCTTTTTGTAGTGGCTGGAAACTGGAAGATGAATGGATGTCCATCAATTGGAGAATGGTTGGGTAAATTATGGTATATGAAGGTTATGGAATATTATTGCTCTGTAAGAAATGACCAGCAGGAGGACTACAGAGAGGCTTGGAGAGACTTACATCAACTGATGCTGAGTGAAATGAATAGAACCAGAAGATCGCTGTACACTTTAATGTCGTATGAAGATGTATTCTGATGGAAGTGGATATCTTCACCATAAAGAAGATCCAACTCACTTCCAGTTGATCAATGATGGACAGAAACAACTACACCCAGAGAAGGAACACTGGGAAGTGAATGTAAATTTTAGCACTACTGTCTATCTACCCAAGTTACTTACACCTTCAGAATCTAATAATTAACGTGCAACAAAAAAATGGTATTTATATACATATATTGTATCTAGCTTATATTGTAACATGTGTAAAATGTATGGGATTGCCATGTCAGGGAGTAGAGGGAGGGAGGGGATAATTTGGAAAAATGAATGCAAGGGATAATATTATAAAAATTATTCATGCATATATACTATGAAAAAATTATAAATAAATAAAATTTTAAAAAAAGAAAGATCATTTGGGGTGATTAAGTACAGAAAAGTAGTGGTCTTTCTATTAAGACTTATAGTAGACTGGTAGAGACAAAAGTCTACCTTTATCAAATTTGGTAGTAGGGAAATGAAGGAGACAACTTAATGTATTTGATTTCAATCTGGTATGTCATCTGCTAGTACTTACTTACAATCAATTTAGGAAACATGGTGTCCTGGAAAGTTTTAATTTTATTATGGTGTTGACTAACTTGTTCAATATATTTAAACTTGTACCTAACTGATGTATCCAGTTGTATTATCACCTGTGGTTGCCTAAACAAGGTAAGACCAAATGATTTTGAAGGTTGTATAATATCCATGGTTTGGACCTTCTCTACTTCTGTTGTAAGAAAATAATAATAAATGTTCTAATGACTCTTGGAAATTTGGTGGAATAAATTGAAAGTGCTCTGAATAACATAAAGCAATATCAAAATATGAGACACTTTACATATGTAAGACCTGACAACTAAGACATTAACAAGAATGGAAGGAGGAATGTGTTGGTAAATTTTTAATAAGCTGCTCTCTGGGGGGAAAAATGCATATACCATTATCCAATATAAAGTTCAATGTGTAAATGTGTAAAACCATTTTCATCACTTTTTTAAGTCTGACCAGTTCTATTCCTGGCTTTCTCAGTAACTGCAAGTGGACAGGTTATATTCTTTCTGATCTCAGCTTCTCATGTGTAAATTAATCTAAGATGTAGAGTGTACAAAAATGGGCACTGACTCCTTCACTCTAGAGATACTTCCTCAGGGATTGGAGTCACTAAGTAAGAGTCCCATTTCAATAGTAATATCATTCACATTCTCAGTGCTCCCAGGTCAAATCATTCTCTGGGCTTTCTTTCCTCAGGAGGAGTCTTGCCTCATTGGTACACTATGTACCCTCTCCATCTCACCCTTGCCTCCCTTTCTCATTTATTCTTTATGTGTGGTCTTCCTACTTTTGAATATAAATTTATTGAACAGAATTACTCTCTTATTTGCTTGTATTTGTATTCCTAGTGCTACACATAGTAGGTAGTACAAAATAAGCACATAAAGGCTTTTTAATCTATCTATAAATGAGAATACAGGGATCCAGAGAAGCTAAGTTCTTGTCAAAGGTCATAAAAGTATTTAGCGATAAATCCAGAATAATAATAATTGGCATTTATAAAGGGGTTAAAGGTTTACAAAGTACTTTACAAGCATCTCCTTTTATCCCCAAAATTACACTGAAAGGTAAGCGCTATTATGACCCCTTTTTACAGATGAGGAAACTGAGAAAGATCAAAGTCAGTGATTTGCCTAGAGTCATACTACTAATATTTGGAGGATAGATATCAACTCAAGTTTTCCTGAGTTCTGTTCCAGCTCTTTATCTGTTGTATGATCTAATTTCCTTAAAAATAAAACTAAGAACACAAATGTTCTGACTCCCAATTCAGTGGTCTTTCAAATGTACTTCAAATTTTCCCATGGTCATTTTAGCTCTAATCTTCTCTGGTTAGAAAATGAACATTTTTCTTTTGTTTTGTTTTGGTTTTGGCCTCTGTGAGGTTGTCATATCCTCAATAAGAGGATCAGCAGTTCTCAACCCATAATTTTTATTATTATAACTTTTTATTGACAAAACATATGCATGGGTAGTTTTTTAACATTGACTCTTGCAAAACTTATGTTCCAACATTTCCCTTCCTTCCCTCCACCCCTTCCCCTAGATGGCAAGTAGACCCATACATGTTAAATATCTTAAAATTTATGCTAAATACAATATATGTATACACATTTATATAGTTATCTTGTTGCACAAAAAAATCAGATTTAGAAAGAAGGTAAAAATAACCTGAAAAGAAAAACAAAAGTCAAGCAAACAATAACAAAAAGAGTATAAATAATATATTGTGGTCCACACTCATTTCCCAGTATTCTTTTGCTGGGTGTACCTGGTTCTGTTCATTTCTCATCAATCGAAACTAATTTGGATCCTCTCATTGTTGAAGATAGCCACTTCCATCAGTATTGAATCTCATATAGTATTGTTGTTGAAGTATATAATGATCTCCTGATTCTGCTCATTTAACTTAGCATCAGCTCATGTAAGTCTCTCCAAGCCTCTCTGTATTCATCCTGCTCATCATTTCCTACAGAACAATAATATTCTATAACATTCATATACCACAATTTACTCATCCTTTCTCCAATTGATGGGCATCCATTCAGTTTCCAGTTTCTAGCCACTATGAAAAGGGATGCCACAAACATTTTGCACATACAGGTCCCTTTCCCTTCTTTAATATATCTTAATATGCTCAGTAGTAACACTGCTGGATCAAAGGATATGCACAGTTTGATGGTTGGTTCCTTTCATAATTCCACCAAAAATGCATCAGTGTCCCAGTTTCCCCACATCCTCTCAATGCTACATTATCTTTCCCTGTCATTCTAGCCAATCTGACTGGTGTGTAGTGGTATCTCAGAGTTGTCTTAATTTGCATTTCTCTGATTAATAATGACTTGGACCATCTTTTCATAGGGCTAGAAATAGTTCCAATTTCTTCATCTGAGAATTGTCTGTTCATATCCTTTGACCATTTATCAACTGGAGAATGGCTTGATTTCTTATAAATTTGAGTGAATTCTATATATATTTTGAAAATGAGGCCTTTATCAGAACCGTTGACTGTAAAAATGTTTTCCCAGTTTATTGCTTCCCTTCTAATCTTGTCTGCATTAATTTTGTTTGTATAAAAACTTTTCAATTTGATACAATCAAATTTGATACAATCAAATTTTTCTATTTTGTTAACAATGATGATCTCTAGTTCTTCTTTGGTCACAAATTCCTTCTTCCTTCACAGATCTGAGAGGTAAACTATCCTATCTTCTTCTAATTTATTTATAATCTCATTCTTTATGCCTAAATCATGAACCCATTTTGATCTTATCCTGGTACATTGTGTTAAGTATAAGTCAATGTCTAGTTTCTGCATTTCCAATTTTCCCAGCAGTTTTTGTCAAATGGTGAATTCTTATCCCCAAAATTGGAGTCTTTGGGTTTGTCAAACACTAGATTCCTATAGTTATTGACTATTTTATCCTGTGAACCTAACCTATTCCATTAATCAACTAGTCTATTTATTAGCCAATACCAAATGGTTTTGATAACTACTGCTTTATAATACAGTTTTAGATCAGGTACAGCTAGGCCACCTTCTTTGATTTATTATTCATTAGTTCCCCTGAGGTTCTTGACCTTTTGTTCTTCCAGATGAATGTTGTTGTTATTTTTTCTAGGTTATTAAAATAGTTTCTTGGGAGTCTCATTTGTATAGCACTAAATATATAGATTAATTTAGGTAGTATTGTCATCTTCACTATATTCACTAAACCTATCCAAGAACACTTAATATTTTCCCAATTTCACTTTATTTGTGTGCAAAGTGTTTTGTAGTTTTTCTCATATAGTTCCTGACTTTTCTTGGCACATATATTCCCAAATATTTTATACTATCGTCAGTTATTTTAAATGGAATTTCTCTTTGTATGTCTTGCTGTTAGATTTTGTTAATGATGTATAAAAATCCTGAGGATTTATGTGGATTTATTTTGCATCCTGCAACTTTGCTAAAGTTGTGGATTATTTCTAATAGCTTTTTTTTTATTGGGACACCCATAATTCTTTCATCCCTTCAAATATTTTATCTAATTCCCAATTTAATGTTATGAATAACTTCATGAATTTGAATGAGCATCTCATCAATCCATTCTATGAGACCTCTTTCTACTTTTTAATAAAGATTTTTCTCATTGGATTTACCTTGTCATGATTAACTTGGAAACATCTTTCTGGACTTTGGTTTTTTAGTTTGCAAAGTGTAGAGTTCATCTCTTATTTAATCAGTATTCAGTGTCTTTCCTATTCCTCCTGTCATCATAAATGCATATTGCATTGGTCACTGCAGATTTCTCATTCCATTTCTTCATTTGGCACATGGTCAAATATTCATATTTGTCATAGGACCATAGACTTTCAAAGTAAGAAAAAAATCTCAGAGGTTATCTAGTTCAGTTACTCCACTCATTTTATAGATAAGAAAACTACATCCCAGAGAAACCAAATGATTTACCAAGGGTTTTAGCTCTCAGCCCAGAATATTTTTCAATTGAACAAAGATGCCCACAAAATATATAAGAAATTAAATGCTTATTTTAAAAGTTCATTTAATTATCAGAGTAGAAATCACTTCAATTTACACAGTAAGCTCTTTTTCCTCTGCTATACACACACACACACACACACACACACACACACACACACACATTTTATTTTTTTTTTAGATATCTAGGAAGTAGATGTTAGAATCTGACAAATAATCAAGAAATGGGAATAAAATACTCCAAGGGTATATTTGTTGTTCTTTAATCCAATGAAAACAGCCTCAAGGCTCTCATCACAAGTTTACAAGTCATACAAGAAAGTAAAGCTCAGAGTTGAAAGGGACCTCAGAGATCATGTGGTCCAAATCCTACCTGAAGCATGAATTGTGTCTGTAATACTTTTAAGAAGTGATCATTGAACTTTGACTTAAGTGCACCCAACAAAAAGAAATTTGCCATATTCTAAATCAGCTCATTCCAGTTTTCGGATAACACTATGGACAACCTGGTATAGTGAAAGGAGCAATTGATCTGGATCCATGGGGACCGAGTTTAAATATCAGGTCAGCCATTATAATCCTATGTAAATTGCTTAACAACCCCAAACTTTAGCTTCTTCAGCTCCCGGTAAAATTAGTAAAATGTGAGAGTTGGTATCTTTTACCTTTACATGTGTAATTCTAATTTTTAGAAAGTCTTCCTTTATGTTAAACTGAAATCTTCATCCTTGTAATTTCCTTTCATCCATCCCAACTTTGTTCTCTAAGATCAGGCAGAACAAGTCTAATCTTTCTTCCAACAGATTATAGAACCACAACATGGTTTGGTTCCAAAACATTATCACTCTACTTGATCACCTGCCATTTTTTACTAGTGATGAAGAACACACACACACACACACACACACACCTTTTAGTTCTTTTTAAAGATCTTATCTTATGATAGAAATTAGGCATGGACCCACATTTAACACCACATACTAAGATAAGATCAAAATAGGTCCAAGATTTAGGCATAAAGAACGGAATCATAAAAAAAATCAGAGGAACATAGGATAGTTTACCTCTCAGACTTGTGGAGGAGGAAGGAATTTGTGTCCAAAGGAGAACTAGAGATCATTATTGATCACAAAATAGAAAAATTTGATTACACCAAATTAAAAAGTTTCTGCACAAACAAAACTAATGCAAACAAGATTAGAAGGGAAGTAACAAATTGGGAAAACATTTTTACAGTTAAAGGTTCGGATAAAGGCCTTATCTCCAAAATATGCAGAGAATTGACTTTAATTTATAAGAAATCAAGCCATTCTCCAGTTGATAAATGGTCAAAGGATATCAACAGACAATTTTCAGATGATGAAATTAAAACTATTTCCACTCATATGAAAGAGTATTCCAAATCACTATTGATCAGAGAAATGCAAATTAAGACAACTCTGAGATATCATTACACACCTGTCAGATTGGCTAAGATGACAGGAACAAATAATGATGAATGTTGGAGGGGCTATGGGAAAACTGGGACACTGATGCATTGTTGGTAGAGTTGTGAAAGAATCCAACCATTCTAGAGAGCAATCTGAAATTATGCCCAAAAAGTTATCAAACTGTGCATACCCTTTGACCCAGCAGTGCTACTACTAGGCTTATATCTCAAGGAAATACTAATGAAGGGAAAGGGGCCTGTATATGCCAAAATGTTTGTGGCAGCCCTTTTTGTAGTTGCTAGAAACTGGAAAATGAATAGGTGTCCATCAATTGGAGAATGGTTGGTAAATTATAGTATATGAATGTTATGGAATATTATTGTTCTATAAGAAATGATCAACAGGAGGAATACAAAGAGGCTTGGAGAGACTTACATCAACTGATGCTGAGTGAAACAAACAGAACTAGGAGATCATTATACACTTCAACAATGATACTGTATGAGGATATATTCTGATGGAAGTGGATATCTTCTTTTTTTTCTTTTTTTTTTGCTTATTTTGCCTGTTATCTTTTTTTTATTAATTTTTATAATTATAACATTTTCTTTGACAGTACATATGTATAGGTAATTTTTTTTTTACATTATCCCTTGTACTCCCTTCTGTTCAGAGTTTTTCCCCTCCTTTCCTCCACCCCCTCCCCTAGATGGCAGGCATTCCCATACATATTAAATATCTTATAGGATATCCTAAATACAATATATATGTTCAGAATCACATTTTGTTGTTGTTGTTGCAAAGGAAGGATTGTATTCTCAAGGTAAAAATAATCTGGGAAGAAAAAAACAAAAAACAAAAATGCTCACACTTTACACTCATTTCCCAGTATTCCTTTTCTGGATGTAGCTGATTCTGTCCATCATTGATCAATTGGAATTGGGTTAGCTCTTCTCTATGTTGAAGATATGTTGATAATCTATGTTGAAGAGCTAATCCAATTCCAATTGATCAATGATGGACAGAATCAGCTACATCCAGAAAAGGAATACTGGGAAATGAGTGTAAAGTGTGAGCATTTTTTTTTGTTTTTTTCTTCCCAGATTATTTTTACCTTCCAAATACAATTCTTCCTTTGCAACAAAAACAACAAAATTCGGTTCTGCAAATATATATTGTACCTAGGATATACTATAAGATATTTAATATGTATGGGAATGCCTGCCATCTAGGGGAGGGGATGGAGGGAAGGAGGGGAAAAATTCGGAACAGAAGGGAGTACAAGTGATCATGTTGTAAAAAAAATTTACCTATGCATATGTACTGTCAAAAAAAAGTTATAATTATAAAAATTAATAATAAAAATAAATAAATACATATATAATTTCATCTTAAAAAAAGATCTTATCTTAAGATCTAAAGATTCATCCTCAGAGGACTGAGATTTATATTCTTTTGAGATTCAAAACAATATGCTCTTTACTTGAACACAATTATCAAAGTCAGTCCCAAATAAAGTATCATAAAGTGAGGGACTTGGTCTCAAATCATTAACTCCCTCTCTGACTTGGAATCTGAAGCAACTGGGGATATTTATCTTATAGAAGAAAAAACTGAGGGAAGATATAGCAACTATCTTCATCTGAAGGCCTAGTAAAGGATAACATTTGTGCCTTTTGGTCCAGATAAGAAAACTAAAAGTAATAGATGTTTAAGAACGATAGAGTTTGACTTTTTTCAAGTAAAAACAAAGTAGGTAGTCTTGGAAAGTATCTGATTTTTCATCACTGGCAAATGATTGCCTATGACTAGAAACTGAAGAGAAGACTACTATTCATTTAGGGGTGGAATACATAGTTTCTAAAGTTAACTTTTAATTGATATGATTTTGTTATTTATTTCCCGAGGCCTGAGTTTTCTTACGCATAAAATATTGGGGTTGATTACCTACTTTTTAATGGCCCCTTCCAACTTTAAGATTCATTAATTCTACCTCCGTCAGAGGTTTCAATAAAACCAAATTTATCATTTTTTCTATATGTTTATTTACTTTGCATGTCAGAAATCCTCTAAAACAGAAAACAAGTCAGACAAGATATGATGTTGCAAATAAAGTTTTGATTCTGCCATTCATACAATATATGTTTTTCTGCTCCTAATTTTCTTCCCATTTTATAACCACAGGCAGAAAACAAATTACCTCAAAATATAGAACAAAAACTCTGGGATCCCAAGACAACTATCCTTTCAATTTTGTTTTGAAGATTTGTTTTTTTTATTCTAACAAGTTGATATTTTTGATAGCTTCATAGTTTGTCTCACTGGAGAGTTTTCTTTAGGACTAAACCCCTCTGCTCTGCCACATTAATTCTTGAAGGTTCTGAATTCCCAAAAGATCTCTCTCAGAAACATAAATAGCTCACTGCATTTTGCTACACTGATTGATATCTTAGAAATTCTATCACCTTTTTGTCAGTAAGACAAATAGATTCAAATAGATTTGAAGTTCAAGATCCAGTCACTAATCCAAGGTGTGGCCTTAGATAAGCCCTAGCATCTCTTGGGGCCTCTATTGCCTGAAAAAGAAGAACATACTAAGTGAACTTTAAAGCCTTTGGTAGATTTAACATGCTATGACTCTCTATATCCATAAGTCCTTGAGAGTCTATATTCCTTTCATAGTTATCATGACTCTCATCACTGTCAGTGAGAGACTGACAACACTGTTGTTAATGAAGACAGGAGGAGTCTTCATATTAGTTTCATTGTCCTATAAACCTGCCTTTATCACTAGTTCTTATGAGGAAGTACTCAGGAGGAAGACTTACTATTATGTATATTTGTATGCAATGGAAAGATACATGGTGAGAGTAAGCATACTGCAATATATAATCAAGAGAAACTCCTAAGAAGAATGATGGTATATAATGTTGCCAAAAACTTTGATGGGTGATGTAGCAAAGGATAATATATGAATACCCAGAGTACTCCACTGGTACCCTTGTGATATGTGTGGGAGTGAAGACCTCCCACACATGAGGTGGCGTGTCTTTGGTGGACTTTTTTGGATAATATGAATGAAAGTTGCTCAGGATGGGAAGGAATTGATACTCTGTGATCTGCATCGTTGAAGGAAGTTTCTGAATCTAAGAGATCACATGTCCATTTGTGTATGTATGTTATTATGTGTATTGAGATGGCCAGTAGCATGATTCCTATATTGCTAAAAAGTATATTTTGGTAACCTGCAATAGTGGGAAAAGTAATGAACTTTGATTAATATCCTGTTTGATTAATTTTCTGTTGCTGATTAGTCATGTGTCTTTAGGTAACAATCAGTTTTAGTCTTAATTTGCCTCTATAAAAGGAACAGAAAGAAGGGGAAGAAAAGTTGGATTATATTGAGCCTAAAGATCCCTTCTAGTTCCAGTATTTTGTGATTCAACATCTTATTATGCTTTTTCACATGTCATCACACACATCTACTAACCCACCCCCACTCACATAATTTTTTCTTTTACTAATTGCCTAGTGCCTTTCATATAAAATTTAAAAAAATTATTCAGCCTAGCATTTAAGGCCATCACTAACCTTTGCATTACATAGAAAATCATTGAAAATATAAAAAGTACTCAAACTTCATGGACTCAAATATATAATGAACAAATTTTAAGGTCTCTGGTAATTTTTTAAGTTAAATTATTTTTTATTAATTACCAAAATTTATTTTTCTCCTTCCCACTTCTCAGACCTGTTGGGAAAAAAGAAAAGAAAATCAAAACAATTGTAACAACTATGAAGTAAGCAAAAAAGATTATTAAATTGACAACGTCCAAAAATATGTTTCATTCTGGACCCTGAATCCATTACTTCTCTGTCAGAAGATGTACAAAATAGTTCATCATTGGTCTTTTATAAAATAGTTCATCATTGATCTTTTAAAAGGGCAATTGATCACAATATCAATTCGAGGCTTTAATTATTTCAGTTATCTTTATAATGTTACATATTTTCCCCTGATTTTGATCTGTATCTATTTATATATCTTCTGTTTTTCTTAAATCATTTTTCTTTCTTATAGTACAATATAAACATATTATGTTTATATACATAATTTGTTCAGTAATTTTTCAGTTAATAGGCATATTCTTAATTCTAGTTTTTTGTTAGATATATGTGTGTTTGTATGTACACAAAGATGTCTATACAAATGTATATATCTAAACACACACGTATCCTGATCTGTCAAATGTTTTATATATTATTATATTCATACATAGTATGTCTATGTGTATAGATAGATTTTTTTAACTGGTATGTGTACCTGTTATTTCTCCTAAAAGAGTATAACTTGTCTGAGGGCAAGGACTGTTACATTTTTATCTCTGTGTTCTCAGCACCTAGTTTGGTGTCTGATATATTCTGGAGTCAATGAATGTTGACTTTAATTTCTAGTACTTTTATTTCACTTTTTTACCCTCCATTCCTGCTAGTTCTTAAAAAGGGAAAAGAATAAGAAAAAACAAACACCACATGAAAAATCAGGAGGAGAAATAGTACTAAAAGAATAGCTAATTTCCTTCTAAACTATCATTTCTCCAAAACCCAAATCAACAAGTAGTAAGCAGAGGGAAAAAGAATCTTATACTCAGTGAACATCTGTAGCCCAATTAAAGTCAACAGTTTACAGGTGTTGAGAGGAAAATACTCATACTTTACCCTTACAAATCCATTTTCTTAATATCTCTTAGGAACAAAAGCACACTTTTCTCTAGGGCTCTTTAAATGTTATGCAGAAATACCAACTTCTTCTCAGTTCCTGTTGGTAATCCAGTCTGAATTTCAAAGTGGTAGAAGGAACTCTGGAAAAACCCACAAAGGGCTTCTCTACCACTAGAAGTACATATAACTACACATACCTGTCTCCAAGACAATAATGCCATTTACATTATATCAAGTCTGCACTTACAATTTATGTAAGTGTCCGCTAATGGCATGACATTATATAGTAGGAGCTTCGGGAAAAAAGAAAAGAAAAAGTCACTGTTCTCTAGAAGCTTACAATCTATTATGTAAGCAGAAAAAAAAATCTGATGATGGTGTCATAGCAGAACAGCTGCTGAGGATGTTATCTCTAATTTCCTTTATTTTAGGGATAGAAACACTGAGACCCAGAGAAAATTAAGTGATTTCCCCAAAGGAAGGTTGTGAGTAGAAGACCACACAGTTGCTTTGGTCCTAAATCCAATGTTCTGTATTTGAGAAGGGAGACAGCACTAACAACTGAGAGATAAGGAAAGACTTTCAAAATGAGTTAATATTTTAGTGACCTTGGTAGGAACCCAAAGAATATTTCTAAGAAGTAAACAGAGGAACTGGAGGTTGGAGAGGAATAAGCTAGGCAAAGGGCAGATCTAGAACTAAATATAGTTTTCATGGCAAACATGGAGGATTACACATTTCCTCTCACCATCTTTTGAGAAAGAAGGAAAAAATATTTATTAAGAAATTAATTTGTATTTATTAGAATAGAAAAATAGAGGTTGATTGACTTCTCAGGATCACACAGCTAAGTGTCTGAGGTTACATTTGAATCTAGATCTTCCCAAGTGCAATTGGCAGCAAAGTAGTATAGAGAGAGAGTATGGAATCTGAAGTCAGGAAGACTCTTGTCTGTGAGTTCAAAACTGATTTTAGTGACTTATTAGCTCTGTGACCTTGGACAAGACACTTAACCCTAGTTGCCTCAGTTTCCTCATCTTTTATAACAAGCCAGAAAAGAAAATGGTAAACTACTCCAGCATCTCTTCCAAGAAAACCCCAAAATGGGGTCATGAAGAGTCAGAGATGACTGAACAATGACATTATTTTGTCTGTAAGCCTTGTACCATCTAGATATGTTTGAGATAGAAGAAACAAAAGGAGAATAAGAATATAAAATAGGAGATATCTAATTTTGAAGGACATAAGGAATGAAAGGACAATTAAAGAGACTTGTATGAACTCACACAAAGTAAAGGTCCAAGACCATAAGAATAATCTAAACATTGACTACATCATAAACTGAAACAATATTGAAAGACAGATGGATTGATAAATTATGATGACCATCGTGGTCCAGAAGAACAGAAAGATAATAAAACACACTTCTTTATAGAGAGGGGTATGAAGGATGTTATATATGTTGTTAGACAAGATGTTAGCACATTGATTTAGCTTTGGTATAACATTTTTAGAAAGCATGAATAAAACAGCAACAACAATAACAACATTAATAGGAGATAACAGGAGAAGGAATTTAAATTTGTTAGATTCTCATCCTGAAGGAAGGAATAACCTTTATTAAGCACCCATCGTGTGACAAGCATTATTCTAAATCCTTAACTAATATTATCTCATTTGATCCTTACAATAACTTGTAATTTTCCAACTAAGGAAACTGACAAGACAGTTCAGTGACTTGCCCAGATTCACAGAACTGAAGGGGAATTTGAACTTAGATTTTCCTGATTCCAGGACCCGAACTCTATCCACTATCATCTATGTCATCTACTTGCCTCTAAGAGGAAAAATAAATGAAAGCCTTTCCTCTGTAAATCAATTAACAGCCATTTAATAAATGCTTATTATGTGCCAAGTACTGTGTTGGGTGCTAAATATTATCTCTTGTAGGAAATATTTTAATCTCAACTGGGATCATTAAGAGATGATGCCTTGACAAAAAGAAACAGTTCTGTAAATGAAACTTCTTGGTTTTAAAATAGTCCTATGGTGGAGCTGTGAACTCCAAAGGCTTGATGAAGCATCTCAAACAAATAATTATGCCTGAGACTTCCTTAGAAATTTTAGGGCATTCTGCCCATTGGTTGTTGGAACAAATTTTTCCCTATAGAGATTGCTTTGGTTTTGTAATCATATATGCTAGAAACTTGTTAAATTGCATCTTAAAAGACCACTGAATAGGTTATGCAAACTAAATTATAACCAATTGATCTCTACTTATACAGGTTTGAGGACCCTACAGCATGGGTGGTTTAAGAGTGGTATGAACATGATTGTGAAACTTCATTAAATCTCATCAATGAAAAAGTATTACTGATTTTATTTATCTAGTTTTATGCCTTGTTTTATTCTCCTAAGCACATCCAGAAAGAATCTTTATTTCATGAATTGCACAAATTACTATTCTTTCACACTTTGAGTTATCTGAGTCTAAGATCAGAACCCCAATCTCTAGAAATGTAGCAGTTTTAACCAGCAGACTACAATGCTCTAGAATTAAAAAGAGGGGAGAGAGGAAAACATTCACAATTTTTCAGAGCTATCTCATGAATTTCCTCTGACCTTGGGACCTAACAATTTGACTCAATCTTCTTTTCCCTCCTGCTGAACATTTTTAAAAATCAGAACTAATATATTCTAGACACAAGTCTTTTGCAACATCAAGGCAAAGAAAACTCAAAATATCCAAGCGAATGCAGCCACTTTTATCTCCTCAGAGGAAACAGACACAAACAGCTACTCACTTTTGGAGCTCTACATATGTTTCACTTGTAGGCTAGATGTCTCCCCCTCCCTCTAGGTTCAGAAACCTCTCATCCAGAGCAAATGTAGTCAGGTCTTATGTCCGAACTGTCTAGCAGCTTTTTTTTTTTTTTTTTTTTTTTTTTTTTTTTTTTTTTCCCCAGATCCGAATTGACACCTCGCTTCTCCTCCAAAATGCAAAGTCTCTTTCTTGCCTCCTCAGTCTTAACATTAAATACAGAACCAGATTCAGACAATCTCAGTTCTCGGCTGGAGATTGAGAACAGTGTAAATGCCGAGATTTAACCTTATAGAGGTCATGCTATTCCCCAAAGTTCTACAGTTGTGAAACATCCCTTAGCTATTGTTTCTTCAAGTAAATGAATGAATGAGCGAATGAATAAATAAAAAGCAATATGCTGTATAGTCATTCAACTGAAGAGAAGCGGGTGGTGGTATTAATTCATTAAATTCCCCCTTTTTGTTTGTTTTGTTTTTTAATTCATTCATTTCTTGTGAGTTTGGATCTTTTTTTTTTATCATAGGTTAAAGAGAGTAAGGAGAGATGGAAAATATCTGTCTCTACATTGGCAAGGAGAAGTCACTCTTCTTTCAAAAACACTTCTCCCTTCCACTCAAAGGAAACACTAGTGTTTCTGAGTAGAGGTCCTCTTATTATTTTATGATTTTTTTTCATTACTATTATTTCTGTCTCCAATTCATCTGCATCCAGCCAACTTTCTTAGCACAAAGAATCTACATCTCCCTGACCCGGCATTAGGAGCCTGACGCCCCCTTCACCTTCCGTTCTACTCGCAGGTGCGAAGGAAGACTGAGTCTTCCTTCTCCTCTCCCTCCCACATCGGTTTGCGAAATAAAGGCAAGGCGAGAGACTGTAGGGGTGAGACCCTAGGTGGTCGCGCAGGCGGCTACTGCGGGCTGGCATTGGAAGGCGCTGGCGGAGGCTGAGTGCGGCTCCTTTAAGGCTCCCTGTCAGTCGAAGGCGAACGGGGCCGGGCTTGAGGGGCGGGGATTTTGCTAGAGCTGCACGGAGCGCGTTTCACCTGCAGTTCAGACCAGGCGGAAAAAGAGGAGCGGGCGGCAGGGAGAGCGAGCGCGAACACCAAGGAGAGATCAAGAGAGGGAGGGGAAAAAACAGGGAGAGCGAACGGGCGAAAGACAGCAAGAGAGTTGGGTTCCCCAGAAGGTGGAGGCAAGGGACCAGAAAGGTGGGGGTGGCGGGAGGGGGTGGGGGGCGGGGACCGGGGATTGCGCTGCCGGGCTGGGAGCCGGGAGCTGGCGCGGGATAGCGGCAGTGGCAGCAGCGGCGGCGGGGGCGGCGGCGAGGGCAGCGGCAGCGGCGCGTGCAGGCGCCCGGGCGCAGCGGGGAAAATGACTATTGGCTCCGGAACTCTACTTGTGCTGCTATCGGTCTACGGCTCGCTCCGGGTAAGTTTCGTGCCCCGCTTGGTCGCCCGCGGCTGCTGCTGGAGAGCGACTACGGGTCCCTCCTCCTGCTTTGCTGCCTCTTACTCCTGCTCCTGCTCCTCCTCCTCCTTTTTTCCCTCCTCCTCCTCCTCCAAAGCCTCGGGCTCTTTGGGGTGCAGAGGGGAGGCGGTGGCGACCTGGGGTGGCGCAGGCTTAGCTCGCTCTCTACGCGCTCACACAAACACACACTATACACACACACAAACACACACATACACATATACTTCCCTACACTGTGTCCTCTAAGTGCTGGTGTGTAGCGGAGTCTCCCGGCTGAGATCGCTGGCATGCTTTCCAAAACACACACACACACACACACACACACACACACACACACACACACACACACACACAGCCTCCTCCATCCATCCATTCATTGGCTCTGGCAGCCCCCAAGCCCCTCTGTCTCTTCTTAAACTGAAGGGCTGTTTGGAAGAACAAGGCAGGGGAGGCTCATTTGGTCTGGGTACCCGGAGCTGGGTTCTCGCTGTGTAATACTACGCTACCCACAGTAGTTGAACCAGCTAAGCCTCTTTCCTCTTCCCCATCATCAGCTCCTCTGGACTCGGATGCATGGAGCCAACCTATGTCTCGTAGGGGAGCCAGGACGGCTGTGGAGTTGGCGAGCGTAGCCTGGAGCTGGGCATGGGAGGGAAGGAAGGGTTTGGCTAGCATGGGGAGGAGTCCTGGTGTATATGTGTATCAGGGTTCCAACTCCGCTGCTCCTTGCTCTGGGCTTTGCGTAGGTAGAACAGCACTGTCTCTGCTAATTTCTGCGGTAATAAATAAATAGTATTTGGCTGTGAATATTGGCATACCTCTGGGGATCTCCCTATGCACACACAAATACATCATTCACATGTACTTCCATAATAACCAAGATCTCACACGGGGCATTTTGAAAATAGAGTATCTTTAGTCTTTTGGCTTCTTGGTTGTGGAAGATTTTGAAGCACTGTCGCAGCATCGTGGTATAAGAGTCGGGTCAGCAAGGGGCAGTGTCCTTTCCCACCTTGTTCCGCTATTAGTCTTTGGAAAGATGATCTTGCCTTCACTTATTTAATTCAAATCTGTGCAGATAACAATTCCAAATGAGGAATAGTCGCGGAATTGGTCCTTTCTCCCTCAGGTGTTCCATTCTACCCCTATGTCATAACTTCCACTCTTCTCCCTTTGGAAGGAATGTCTTTATTTTTCTCTACTCACTGCACCCAACCGGTATGGGCCAAGTATCACTGCAGGTTTAGTGATTCAGGTTGGTGGTAGCAGGTTGGGATAGACTGGAACCATGTCGGTAGATTTGAGGAATTTGTAGAAAGAGGATAAAGACCTAGTCCCAGAACAGAGTGGATCGGGAGGAACATGCAAAAAAAAGAAAAAAAAAAATCTCCCTAGGAAGAGGCTCTTGGCATAGCCTTTAAACCTCGGAAATAAACAAAAGAAACCAGTCATAATGTTTGTTTTCAAACCACGAGGGAAAAAGGGCCTGGTGTGAATTATGTACTCACAACAGCTTCCCCTTACAGGGGAAAACTGGAGCTAACTTTGTGCTAGTGTATGATAGCCCTGGCAACTCACTAAGGATTTTGGGTGTGCCTTTGGTTTGTTTCGAAATTGAGGAAATAGTTCCCATCCAGAGGGTCTACGTATTGGGGGGGGATACACTTAATGGCTCAAGTTCTACCCTGGGTTAATTAAGGAAGAGGGGGAGAGGACAGCACCTGGTCCTTTAGTTTCCTTGGCTACCCTAGCCCAGAGCTGTTCAGATTCTCCTGACAGTTTCTTCGGAAGTCTGCCCATCTTGTCAGAGACAGCTGAGGTCTGGGGAACTGGCATCTCTTGCAGCTGAGTTTGGAACAGAAATTACAGTAATGATTTTTGTGTACTGTAAAGTCAAAGAAGTTTTTGATACAATTAAAAAAAAGTCTTATGATAGTGGACTTCTATATTTGCAGAAATAGTCTATATTATTATTTACCTCTAATCTCTTTAATTACTGGAGGAGTATGGAATTAATCAGTTTCCTTTCTGATGATTTGGCTCTTGTCTTTAATACACTGTTTAAGAAAGCTAGTGGGAAAAAAAAAGCAAGAATGGAGAGGGAGAGGGGGGAGAGAGGAAAGAAAGAAGGAAGGAAGGGAGGGAGAGAGGGAGGAAGGAAGGAAGGAAAGAAAAGAAAAGAAAAAAGAAAAGAAAACAAAAGAAAAGAAAAGATTATGCTTACAACTCTCCTCGGGCTCTGTAACATTTAACATTCAAATCGGATCAACTTGACTCTCAGAGGGAAAAGAACCACAGGGGTCAAGTTCAATAAAGAATCTGCTGGTGCTCTTCCTTCCTCTGGCTTTAGATATGGAATTGTAATAAAAAAAGTCCCTCCTAGGAGTGAGGGTGTAGATGGTGAGGAGAGCTGCAACTTTGAATCTTTCAGGAGGTTACATTCTCTGACTTCTTTAAGAGAGAATGCAACTTGGGACCAAACTCTTGAATGATTCTTTGTCTTCAGTACTTTAAATGGTAATGTCCCATCTAGCAGGTTTTGTGGGTTTGGGGGGGGGAGGGAATAGAGGGGAGAGAAAATAGAGAGGAGAGCATGATTTAAAGATTTTTCTTCATACTTCTAAGAACTTCAACCTTCTCTTCCCCTCCCAGTTCCTTGTTCCAGAAAGTACCAAGCAGGAATGGGATGGGTACCTAAGTCTCTTATACCTCTGAGGGAAGAATAAACTCCAATATTGCCTGGAAAACTGTTTGTGCTTTTTCCAGGCTCTCTTTTACTCATCACTAAGCTCTTGAGCCCCTCTGATTCAAGTCAGGGGAGCTCCTATAACCTCTCAGTCAACATGCTGTTCTTGAGTGACTTGTCATTATGTAGAAAACCCATTTCTTGCTGTCTGCCTTATCAGCCCCATTGGAATGATTCCCTGAAAGCTTGCATGCAATGAATGTCCTGCTTAGTCTTCCTGAATAATACCTCCCTGTCTTGCATGACATTCTCTCTGTAGCTCTCCCTTTCAGTTATAACTTCAGACAGCTGAGAATCCATGTTTTCAGATTGTCTGGGAAAGACCTCTATAATTCAGTTTGAAGTCCTTTCCAAACTCTAGCTATCATAGAGATAGAACACACAATCATGCTATTCATTTGCTGATTTTTCATTCATTTATTTTTATTTAAGAAAAAATTATTTTTCTACCCTTAGGCCCACAATGGAAATCTTACAGTCAGAGCAGCCTGCAAACCGGGTTTCTCCGAAGAAACTTACACTGCATTTATCTCCCAAAATGTTCTGCAAGGAGAGAAGTTACTTAAAGGTAGGGAGTCTTGGAGTGGTGAAAAAAAGTTATGGTATTCTCAATTGAAAGGGGCAGTAGTTCATATTTTCTAGGAATGCTGTGAAGCTCAAATAAGATAAAGGTCTATAGGGCTCTCAAAGTGCTGCACAAAGGTCAAAATTATTAAATTTTTTTTACTCTCATATCTTTGGGCATCCTAATTTTACATAAACAGTGTTTCTAAGGTGAACAAAATACAAGTCTATATAAAAACTATTTGGAATCTTAAGTAAATTATTTGGAATTTTTGTCATTTTTGAGTGAACTAATTTCCTGGCCAAGAAATTCAAAAAGGCTTGTAACCTCACCCAAATAATGTGCAGATGAGACTTTTCCCAAGTATTTTTATGTATGAAATTCAGGATTCTTAAATTATCCCTTCTTTGAAATGCATGATAAAGCAGACTTTGTTGTCGCAAATGTGGTAAACAAGCCTACAGACATTCTGTTCACAAATGTGGCATTCATTTTCATTACTGCCCCACTGACAACAAGAAAACACACATACAAGAAGAAACTACCAATTAGCTTTATAGTAATTGCAGGATTATATTCACTTTTGTGATAGCAAACTCCAAGACAGCTTCAAAATTGAAATGACAATAGATCATCCCAGATATTGATCTGTTTCCCTTTCAAGCCAAACTAATTAAACTTTATATTTGCATGGCAAAAGAAATAAATCCATTTTTCTCATCTGAGAAGAAGATGAAACCTCATATTTAATACATTGAGTTATATGTTTCTTATCTATTCCAGATTTTCCCATTGTGATAGAGTTTTTTTCAGAATCCAAAGTAAAGAAGGTTGGGAAGTTTATGTAAAGAATTGTTACATTTCAATTCATATAACTGTATAAATCATCAAATAACTTTATTTGTGGTAATAAGAGAAATATGAGTTTTCTCTTTTAACTAACTTTCTTATCAGTTTGTCATTGAGGTATGATGGTGTTGTTTTCCTCTTGAAATGAAAAACAACTATAGTTTTTTTAGATAGATTAGAAGTTTGTAGTGAAGTTTGGACTTCACTTCTCACTTGATGAATGTTGAAAAAAGGCAGGTTTCTATGCTGATATAACCTGTCTGCCTGTTTGCATCTTCATGGTCTGCCAATCAGGATTTTTTTTTAACTGACTCTAATGTCTTTTACTTATAACTCATCAGGAAACCTCTGAGATGACTTCTAAATCAGTCAGATGATGATATTGAATCACCTCATTGATCGACAGAAAATTTGTAGGCAGTTAGTATATTTATGTCTCCATGAGGAGGAATGTAATAGAAAATGGGAAAAAAAAAAGTTTTTGAAACTGGGTGAATGTGATTAAAAGATCACTAAAAGAAATGTAAATGTTTGCATATGTAAATTTCAAAAAATGCAATTTATTCTGTGTGGGAATCTTTAATTTGTTGAAGATTAATATATCTATATAATTTTATTAAGATTAAGAATTCCACTGTAGTTAATTGTTATGCATAATATAACAATACTTATTGTGCCTCCTTGATGCCTTTTACACCCCCCCCAACACCTTCTGTCCCCCAGCATGAGTGTGCTAGACTCTTTGGGATGAGTTTATTTATTCATTTATTTATTTTTATTAAGTTTCTAACAAGAGCTATGGTTTCACCAATGTAGGGAATCTCAATGAGATCCAAAACCTTTCTGCAGCATAGTTTTAGAAATTTGCCTGTGGCACTGAGGCATTACATAACTTGCCTAGGATCACACAAACAGTATGTGCCAGGACTTGAATCCAAATCTTTCTGACTCCAAAGCTAAATATCTATTTACTTTACCATGATGACTTACATGGATCTATATCTACACTTATATATAATGTGTATTTAGGTATACATGCACAGACACATACATGGACATATGTAGACACACACATACATGTGTGTGCATATAAGTATACATGCATGAGTATATACACCAACCCACATATATTATTAAAAAAACCCATAAATTTCTAGAAGATAATAAATTCCCTTGAGGGCAAGATTTTCTTCTTCCTTCTTCCTCCTCCTCTTTTTCTCCTTTCTCTTCTTCCTTCTTCTTCTTCTTTCTTTTCCTCCTCCTTTTCCACCTCTTATTCTTTCTTGTCTTCTTTTTGTCTCTTTATTCACAGTATCTTAGAAGAGGAGACATTTAACAAATGTTGAGTTAAATTTAATTGAATATAAACTTCTATTGTTTATAATCTAAAGTAGGTGATGCCATTATATAAATGCCTAAGCAAATAAATTCCCATACTCAAACATGTTTTCATTTGTTTTTGATTTTTTTAACACTCACTATACCTGAAATATATAACAGTGAATTTTATTTTCATAACTGAATGAAGAACTTTACTAAACAGCAAGGAACCGTACTTGTTCTCTCTTGTTTTATACTTGGGGGAAAATAGATATCCATTCCTTTGAGCTTAGATGTCATCCACCATTTTGTTACATTGAATTCAACTGGATAGCTGTCTTTTTTAAGGTCCATAAAATTTGTTAACAAATGACTATCCTCCCCCCCTCACAAAAACAAAAAACAAAACAAAAAAAAAAAATAAAAACTGTTCCTCTTACAATTATTTTTAGAAAAGGAAGCAAATTCTAAAACAAAAAAATGAAAAATTCAGCACCCCCACAGTAAATTTTAGGACTTTTTATAAGCACATTGAATAAGAACTATGCATCAAAGTGGCGTGTGAATCAAATTAAACAGGTAATGACAGCTTATAATTGAGTTATTCCGATGAAAATAGTTTAACCTTAATTTGACAACAAAAGCTTTCACAGTGTCATTTTTTTTATTATTACTATGTCATGAGCTATTCACTATTACGTTGTGGTTTATCTTGTTTGCCTTCATCAGCTCACCAGCATCTTAGAAACTTACAGATTCTAGCAGGAGCTATTTGTTACACAGTAATTAACTTGTTTATGATAAATGGATGGAAGAAATGTCATGGCATTTTGTTTTATGTCTAAATGAAAAGCATTTGCATTCTAAAAAATCTCTTGCTAATTAGGCTTAAAATAGTTGTCCCCAATAGGGTAGCAACCACTATGTATTGTGAACCTTTGTAAGTATAATTGCTAAATATAGAGATGTGGGATATGAGTTTAGCTAATGTGTGGTACTAGGAGATCCCTCAGACAGTTGTCTAATATCTTATCTTTTCCTGGAAAGTGGTTTAAGAAAATTGCATATATCCTTTTTGTTTAGTTTTATGTTTTTTTTTTTTTTTGTGTGTGTGGGGGGGAGAGGAATAATATAACTATAGGTATGATCACTGACATATATATATATATATATATATATATATATATATATATGTATATATGTCTAAAATCGGATTGAAATGCCATTTTTCTTCAAGAACAATCATATAGCTTTGGTGTGGTCTGAATTGTCTGAAGTTATTATTAAACT
Source organism: Sminthopsis crassicaudata (assembly GCF_048593235.1). Classification (NCBI taxonomy): domain Eukaryota; kingdom Metazoa; phylum Chordata; class Mammalia; order Dasyuromorphia; family Dasyuridae; genus Sminthopsis; species Sminthopsis crassicaudata. The sequence continues at coordinate 248,931,512 of NC_133618.1, forward strand.
AGTATCTTTTTCACGGTTTTGTTAATGATTTGTGTTTAACTTAAACTGGATACAATAAGCACTTGATGAATTGGTGAACGCTAATATTTTGCCACAAAGTACATAGTGTGAGATTAGCTTTAGTCCATGTTGTGTCATCTTCTGAGGGGTAGGCAATAGGGCTTGGTCTTGTCTTTGATTTAGTAGAGAACTGAAGACTTTGTGTTCCTTGTTATGGAGTACAAAGTTGAATAATGCTTTTTAGGGGAAGAAGAATCAGGGCAGTAGCATTTGGGAATGCTATAGTTATTCTCTGAGATCAGTCCCACTATTGTCAGAATCCTATTGAATGTTCTCTATAAAATATGTTGACGCATTGGGTAAAAAGAGAAACAGGGGAATTGGGCTAGCTAATCTCAAAGTCTCCTTCCAGCTTTAATTTTATAAGGCTATGTAATCTTTGTCTTCTAAGCAAAATTATTTTCTTAATAAAGGAAAGGAAGAGGGAAAAAAATAGGGGAATGAGTTGTAATGAGGAATTTATTAACATTACATTATTTTTATTAAATCTTTTTATTTACAAAGCATATGCATGGATTATTTTTCAACATTGACCCTTGTAAAATTTTCTATTTCAAATTTCCCCCTCCTTCCCCCCTCCCCTAGATGTTAGGTAATCCAATACATATTAAATATGTTAAAATATACATAACATTATATTATTAAAGAGAAAGAATTAATGGATTTTGAAAGGAAATGCATAGTATGCAATTTCAAGTATAATCACTGAAAATTAAGGGTTAAACACAATAGGAAGATCAAATGAAATAATAAAAGTGCTTCATAATCATTAATGTGCTATGCAAATGGTAATTTATCATTATTCATACAAACTGTTCCTCATGATAAAAACAACATACTCATGTCAGTAATTTTGTAGTACAAATCACTTTATATTGGTTAGCAGACTTAAAGAAAAAATCTAGAGGTCTCTAACCATACTATTCTCCTGTTCAAATACATAGATGATTCAATTTTTTGGATGAGGGTTTGTACCAAAAGTCACTTTTGATCACTATAAAAATTTAAGGCTATCATTCAGCTAAATAAAAAGTGACCCTACTTAACTATGTAAATATTTGATTTCAGTGGCTGGTAGATAAGTTCATAAATTCTTGAAATTTAAATCTGGAGGGAATCTTTGAAAACTATTCCAAATTCCTTACTTTATAGAAAAATAAAAATTGGCTTATTGGAATTAAACTTAAATATTTGTGGAGAAGATTTGGTTTGTTGGTCTACCTTTGGGTCTCTTAATCTCAATTTCTTCTTAATTAAGTCTTCCTATTTTATTGACACCAAAACAACAAAGGATAGCTACTTTTTTTTGTCTTTTTAAGCAGCCATATTTTAGTGGCAGAAGTGTTTATTGCTGAGCTTATCATTAATTCAGTTTTTCTCATCTGTTCCAGTTTACCAAGTTTTGCCAGGTCCTTTTTGTTATATTCTGCTTTCAATAGCAGTTTAGAAGTTTCTATCAGTAGCATGTAGCTTTTTAAAGCAAAATATTAAATAATATAAAGTGCAGTTTAATAATTTTATAGAAACCCAAATGTTTATGTTATTTCACACTTTATCTCTACCCCAAAATGTACATAGGCTTTCTCTCTGTCTCCCTCCCTTCATATACATATATGTATATACATATATATATATATATACATACAAACTTATATACATACAGTCACATACATACAAATATATAGGTAGATAGATATAGATAGCTAGTGATAAAATATATATGCATAATTAGCTGTCTATATCTATGGACTGGGTGGTACAATCTTAAAATCAAAAGACTCAAATCTAACCCCAGAGACTTACTAGTTCTGTGATTCTGGGAAAGTCATTTAACTCTATTTGACTCTGTTTCTTCATCTTCTAATTCAGCTGGCAAAGGAAATGCCAAACTATTCAGTTTCTTTGCCAAGAAAACTCCAAATAAGGTCATGAATAGTTAGACATGATTAAAATGATTGAATAAAAACATATCAATTTATTTAAATATCTATAGCTAGAAAGCGATATATATTTATACATATTTATATGACATAATATTAAATGTTGAATTATTTTGCTTCTCTATAACTTCAAAACCATATCATATATTCAAACGATATATCAAAGTATCATAAGGATTTAATATTAACAGTCTACACTGAGCAGTCTGTATTAGAGAGACAGCATGTATAATGCTTCAAGGTCTGGAAAACCTGGATTCAAGTTTGAACCATACTGATTGTGTGGTCCTGGGTAAATTAACTTTTCAATATCCACTGCAATTCTCTAAGACAGCAAAATACAGAAGAGATGCTAAGCTCTGCCAGCCAATCCTAGCCTCTTCTTACTACTATAAGGTCAGTTTCATTTTTTTCCTTGTTATAATTCTCTCATTGTTTTTGTCATTTAATCCTTCAATAAATTGAAAGTAAACATTCCTGAAATACTGTGGTTCTGTAGAAAAGTGACATTTTTCAGTAACTCTACTAATAAACATAAAACTTACAATGGTAGAATTTGAATGTGGTATGTGTTACATTGGATTCTTCCTTTGAAATAAATGGAGAAGTACTTTGCTAGCACCTTTTAAGTTTAATAGTTGTTAAAGTTTTATTGTTCATGTAATGCTGATCTGAATTTTATAGACTGGTCGACTACATTTACTTGGCTTGTCCTTCATTGGGAGCAGACCTTCCTTTGCAAACAGGTATTTTTTTAATGCTGGACATGTAGTAAGTTGTCTGAGCCCAGATCTCTTACTCTGAAAGATCCTAATGAAGTTTCAGTTTTGGAAACCTTTGAAAACATTTGATGAACTTGGTTTAGGAAAGCTTGGTTCATGCCTGAACTAGTTTACCCAAATTGTGTGTAATGTGGATGAATTGTAATATTAAATGAAATTTATGATTAGGGATTAAGAAAAGCCACAAACAACACACACACACACACATATACATGCACACACGCATGAGCACACACATTCATTATCTGGTGGAGACTTGTAACAGATACTTATCTCTACCTTTAAATGTTGGATTTTTAACCCATTCTCAAAAGTCATGAATATTTCCTGGATTGTTTCTCGAAGATTGCAGTAAAATAAAGTACCTAAAATACTGTTTTCATTTTTTAAACGACATTGTATTTGTTCTTCAAAGCATTTTTTTTTCTTTTGGTGACATGAGCCATCATGTACTCTAAAATGTTAGTAACTTCTATATTTGAGTCAGTGTCATGGTCTTCTTGACCTCATCAATGGAGCCATTAGTAAGATAGTTGCTTGTTTAAGCCTCAGTGATTTTGAGCTATTGGGCTTTTTACTTGCCCTTTCTTTTATAGAATAGTCTCAATGAACTGACTCTGTGAGAGCACTTTTATTTTGGTAAGGCTTTTGCAACATCCAATTTTTTACCTTCAGAAATATAAATTTTCTAATTATATCATGCTGGGATTTTTTTCCAGTGATTTTTTTGTTAAAATTTAAAAGCATATTTAGTGTAGATAAATGCATTGTTTGCCTTATGAATTTTATGATATGAGTTTTTAAATGCTGGAATTTGAAAGAAAGGTTTTTATGGATTTTTTAGGTAGTGATAAATAAAGGCAGGTTAACATTAAAGGGAGTTTTCTTTTTTTTTTCTTTTTTTTTGATGAAAGCATGGTTAAGTAAACATTAGGCTTAATTAGAAACATTCAGATAAAAGAAAAAAAAGCAAATCATCTGTCTTTTCAAAGGATTTACCTATTATTCTGATTTTTTTTTGAAAATACAATCTTCACTATTGAATTCCTGTATTTTTTTAAAAGGCAAAAAACCCTCAAAACCTTTTATTTAATTTCTTTAAGTTAAGGTCTCTAAAGTTCTCATATCTTTATTCTTATAAAACATAACAGTACTTGTGAGCCCCAGCTCCCAGTTAGGTAATAGAGATAATACATATAACATAAAGAAAGATGGATTTGGAATTAAGAAGACATGAATTCATCCACGTGCTCTCCTACTTATTAGCTTTGCAATTTTTGTGGAAGTCATTTAACCTCTCACTTTAAAAATCTATAAAATGAAGATGTTGGATAAAGATTTCATCTCAGTTTTGAATTCCATAACTATTTATTATGTATAAAGAATTCAGTTATTAGTCACTCTACCTCTTTTGGCTATAACCTGTTGCTTTTTCCTGATGCTACCTCACATTCTGTCATGGTGGTAACTGGCAACTCAGAGCAACTCAGTAGAACTAATTATTCCTTTTTTATTCTTTTGCCCAGAAAAATAACAGATTATCTTTCTCTTCTATAAAGACAAATAGACTATTTCCCATTTTTCTTTCTCAGCATTTGGCAAAGAGCGGGAAGAACCAATGAAATGGTCCTTTTGTAATTTTGGTCTGCTGATGGTGACTGACATAGGATTATAAGATCAAAAGTGATCTTGAAACTCATCTGACCCATCATCTTCATTTTGCAGATTAAGAAACTGAGCTTAAGGCAAATGACTTGTTTGATGTCACTTCATAGGCATCATAATAGGAAAAATTTTACAGAATATTGTCATCCTAAGATAGAGAAGCTTAGTAGAAAAGATACTGGACTTTAAGTACCCATCCTGACTAGGCTGACCTTGGGTAAATTATTTCACCTCTCGGAGTTCCTCATCCCTCATCTGTAAAAATGGGTATAATATGCTTGGCAGTGTACCTATTAGGGTTATTGTGAAGATCAAAATAATTCATTTTATAAAGCAGTTTGTAAGTCTTCTAGCACTCATAAATATTAGCCACTATTTATTGTATAATGTCATTTCACTCTGTGAGGAGACAGTTAGAATTAATTGCAAATATGATTCTTATTACCTAAAACCTCACTTTTCCTCTTCAGTGTAATATTACAGTCTATAAATATTTCTAAATGAAAAGTCTGCCTTTTTTATTTAAGAACCTTTAATGACTGCCATTAGGCTAAAGAAAAAAAAAACTTCCTATAATATAACTTGGTTTTTCAAAATTATTGTCCCTCAAATCTCCCATCTCTGGACTTTGCACAGGCTTTCCTCCATCCCTAGAAGGTATTCCCTCCTTATTTACATTTTTTAAAAACCCCATAGTTTCTGTTAAGACTCAGGTCAATATCATGTCCTATGGAAGATGAACAATCTCTTCTAGTTAATAGTCTCTTCTCCTGAAAATGATTATGTGTATATGTATTGGTATGTACATACATACACCCATATGTATTTGTATATATTTAAATGTTTTTGGCCTTTTACATTTTGTGTCCCTCACCACTTCCTAACAGAATATAAATTCATTGAGGGGAAGGTGTTGTTTCTGTTAACATTGGTGTTGGTAGTAATCATTGTAGCCCTCACACCAAGTATGGCGGTTTGCACATATTAAATAAGAAATGCTTATTGGATTATTAGTAAACATGTTTTAAAGGGAGTGTGCATTGCTCATCCATTCTTGTTCCTTTTTCCCATTCAACCCAAGGCTAATAAGTTTTTGAGCTAGTGAAATCATATGGCAATGAAATAGACCAAAGATCATTTAATCAAACGTCTCACTCAATGTAGAAATCTCTTCTTTAACATCTTCTTTAACATGATCATCCTGTCTTTGCTTAAATCCGTTTAGCTATGGGTTTGGGGCAAGTAAACATACATTATTGTTAATTGCTTTTAATAGTTACAAAGCTTTTTTCTATTGGATTGAAATCCACTTCACTGTAATTTCTACTTATGGTCTCAACACTGCCTTTTTAGCCAGAGTTCATCCAACCCTTCTTTTAAAGAATTCCTTTCAGGTTTTTGAAAATGGCAGTGTTGTCCCCTTTTAGGCTCCTGGATTATGACTCTTCTTGTTTCATTTGCTACTGTATTAGTTTAAAAGAAGCCATTGAATAAAAATAACAATGTACAACTAGTAAAAAGTTATTTTAGCTCATATACTTAGTATTAAAAAGTGGCAGATATGAAAATGTCACAGATTAATAGCTTAAAATAGGTTAGTTTCCATTTGGATCATTTGAAACTAACAGAAACTTTATCTAGGGGTTATCACTATCAGAACATTTTTTATCTTTCTAGTTGCCTGTAATTAGGATCAAGTTTGGCAGCTTCTTAGGGGGCACTAAAATGAAGATTTTTTTTCCCCAATGTTGAGGATCAGAGAAGTGTGAAATAAGGACCAGGGTGTCAGTAACTGAAGATCTTTCTTCTTTTAACTTCCTCTTGTTTGGATTCTTAGTGTTTTCCTTCTGACAGTGTCATAGGATTTAGAAAGGATTAAGGTAAGCTTTTAGAGAGATATAAACATCCTTGGGCCAGAGGAGGGTTGCCCCACACTTTACTAATAAGAGCACATTCCTTGTGATAATTTAGAGTGGAGATATTACCTTCCTTGGTGAAATACATACAGTTAAACCTAAACATTTAATGATAGGCATTATTTTAAGGATACTATTATTTTTTTAAATGTATGTTTTCTCAGTTTCAACGTGGCTTCTTAATTTCCTAGACTAAATAGAATGTGTATATGCAAACTATATGCATAGAAGGACATAATTATTTTGCCCTTGAATAAATGAAGAAGTAAATGATCCTTCATCTTCCAAGTAGGAATCATGTTTGTGCCAGAAGAAATGATTCAGGAGTGTGTGTGTGTGTGTGTTTGTGTGTGTGTGTGTGTGTGTGTGTGTGTGCATGTGCACACACACACAAACTTGAAGGTACCTACATGGAGTTGAATTCATACATTAAGACACTGTGTTTAGGAAGCAAAGAAAGACAGAGCACATAGATGAAGAGTCTTTTGTACATTGGCTACAATCAGCAGTATTAAAATATTAGTTTCATATATGAAGAGCTGCTAAAGTAAATAGAGACACTGAGTAAGGATGGTCTGGTGCCATTTTATGTGCATTGTTATTATTCTAGAGGGTATATGTTTTACACTATAACTGGCATCCTAAAATGCCATTCAGATGAGTACATTAAAATAATACTAGGCATTTCAATCCCACCTAAATTGTAAAAGAGGCACTTTAGGGTAGTTTAGTATTTTATATTATAAAGCATGACATTGAACAATTTTATTGAAATTAACATATGCACAGTACATTTGATCTCTTTCCATTATCTGCCTCTGTCAAATGGAGTCTTCACAAGGATTATGATTGAGATGACATCACATAGGTATATTGTAAATATTTTGTTAATCTAAAGCTCACTTTCCATTTGGAAAAAAAATAGATTGTTTTACAGAAATGCAGCACTTCTATTGGGAAAAAGAGCAGACTCCCTCTACTGCTGAGATGAGGAGCAGCTCACTGAACAGGGACAAAATGATAGTACATTTTCAGGCAGAGAGGTATTTATAGAAACTTCACTCCCTAAAAATGCTTCACTGGAGAAATGCAAAAAGGTATTATTTCAGGGTCTGAATATCTCACTTCTTATTTTTCAGGCAGCTTCTTGCTGGTTGCTTTGTTCCATTGAAAACTGACAGTTTACAACTGGGCAGCGGAAGCTGCTGTTGAGCTAGCTTTCAGTGGGACAGATCTTCCTACCATTTACTCTTCTCCAGTATTTAGCTTTGAAGTCTATTGCATATGCTCTTTTGAAATACTAATAGTAATAATACAAAATCCCTGTTTTTGAGCCTAGTCGTATCAATAGCTAGTGTAGCCATATATGTTTATTTTAAGTGAGTTTTCATATTTGCCTAATTTTATATCCTCACCAGGAAAGGATTCCCTAATTGGAGATATAGTAAATGCATAGTTTCAGATATTATATATTGACTGTTATAATGAGCCTATGGGTCACATATTGGTCCAGGCAATACTTTTTATTTAGAAGGAATGGTAGGATGAACATCTTTAAAAGTTTCTAATAACTAGAATTTTAAGAGGAACTGAATCTCAAAAGTTCTTAGAACTAGTATAATTGGGGAAGGAACCGGGTCTACAATCTAGGCCATACATTCTTAACTGGTAGAAGAAAAAGTTTAAGACTTGATGTTTGCTTTGCTATGGCATATTTTATCATTGATGCCAATTGCAGCTAAGCAAAAACTCAAAGACAAAAACAAACAAACAAACAAACACAGGAAGACTCAGTCTCACTGAATAGAAGAATTACCTGTATTTTTGGACAGAAAAATTGAGAACTTTGCAAATTAACTTGAAGCTGCTCATTCAAATGTTCAGATTATGTTTAAACATTGAAAGGGGTGATATTTCTATTTTGTATGGTTTTAAATAGGACATTTTCAGAGGAGAAAGATTTTGCCAATCTCTGATGTACATCATCCTTTGTTTAATGAAAAATTTATAATTTTGACTTGCTGTGTACTCCTTCTCTGCTTATAAGAACCCATCGAGTATTTCTTTGATGGTAGTGAGATTGATTATTAAATATTATCTGTTTGTTGATAGTTTAAATTTCCCACATGATTTGGTGTTTGTTGCTTCTTAATCTAGGCAAGACATAGATTTTGGCTTCTCTTCCAGAAATATATTAGGCTTGTATTTGTTCAGCCACACTAATTGATATATTGGTTTTAGAAACCAATATGGATTCTGATAGTGGAATTTACTTTATCTTTCTATTTCTTTGTTCAGCCTTCTTTCACTTATTTTAATGTCTCTGGAAATTATGGAGAATTTTCTGTAAAATACAGGGAAATATAATTTCTGGAAGAAAAGACTTTTATCTGAGTTATAAAATCACAGATTTACTACTAGAACAGACTTTAAAGATCCGCTAATCTAACTACCTTAAACTTTTTTTTATAAGATGATAACTGAGACCCAGCAAGGTTAATTGACTTACCTAGATCATAGAGTTACTAATAGGGCTGTAATTTGAAACCACATCCTCTAACTCAAAATTAAAAACTTTTCCCAGTATTTCATGTAGCCTCAGGATACATGGGAAAATGAAAGCCAGTGTGTTATAGTGGATAGAGAACTGAACTTTGAATCATAAAGACTTAGCTTCAGATTCTGTCTTATAGACGGTGCAGCTATGGGTTACCTCTCTAAGTCCCAATGGGCTTATTATGTAAAAATGTGAGTACTAAATTTCTGCACATGTTTATTGTAAGGTTCAGAAAACATATGTCAGATGTTCCTCAAACTTTGATACTATACAAATATCAGTTACCATTATCATGGGAATTTTTTTTTAAATTCAGTAAAACTTGAAGTGTTCAATTTATAATCTTGAGATTATTCTTTCACTAGCTCTGCTCCCAGATATGGACTGAGAGACCTGCCCTTTGTAATTTTTTTTTCTCATCAAGCTGTGGTTTCTTGTCATAGATTTTCCCTTTTTATAAATTCTGTATATTTAAGCCAGAGACCTCTTGACATTAGGTATATATTTGAAATTGAATAAATAAATTATGTAATGATTTTAAAAGCTTTCTAAGATCATTGGGATTGAGAGACATTACATAAAAATAAGTAACTTGTTATGTATTAATAGAGGTTTGATATGATTATATTATGTCTCATTATATTTGATGCTTAAGTATGAATGAACTGATGTTAGAAAATGATTATTCCAAACATGTCAGCCAGTAAGCTCCTTTTTTTCAGAAGCTTACACTTTAAAACATTGGTTTAAAACGGATCCTAGTCTGATTTGTTTTTTTCTTTCAGAAACAGTGGTGACAATATTATTAAACTTCTTTCTTATTTTGTCCTTATTTTTAAAGTCAGAAGGAGGATACTCCCAAAGATTGTAAGTTTATGATATAAAGTCCACAAACTTAGAGATACTTTAAAATAAAGCTATGCCACATTATTATTTATTGTTGTATCCCTTACAGACTTTAGTATTGATCTCATAGAAATGGGTAACTTCCATATGGGAAAAAAAATCATGTTTTATACGTCATTTTTTTTAATCCTAGGTAATAAATTAGCCTAGCAGACACAGATTCCATTCCACCAAAATTACAAAGGCCTCTGATGACCATTTTCAAATCTCATATTCTTTGAAATTACTGTGATTTCATCTTAGACTAGTATTTTACACATGTGTTTGAATAATGGGGCATTTATAAAGAGGGAATAGAGAGAAATGACACAACTGAGTTCCCAGGAACATTTGGTTCAGCTTTTATGATGTTAGCATTCACTGTTTGCTCCAGATTGGGAGCCTGAGAAACTATTCTATTTTCTTTATCTTTGTCGGTACATCCATGTGTATAATATTAAGGTATACAGGACAATGAACAAGTGACAAGCATGAAAACTATTATGTGGTTGTCACAAATTTCCTGAATTGGGAACTTGTCCTCAGAAATTCTGACTAAATTATGATGCTCATCTCCCTATACTTATGATGATGGAAAATATTTTTACTATTTTTGTGGATTATGAATCCAAGAAACAGAAAAAGTAAGGAACTTTTCTAAAGTCTCACAGGAAGAAATAGATACTTAGTGTATGATTTAAGGCAGGTAGGTGGTGCTGTGGATAATATAATGGTCCTAGAGTTAGAAAGACTTGTATTCAAATTCAACCTCAGACACTTACTAGCTATGTGACCCTGTTTGCCTTAGTTTTTTCATCTGGAAAATGAGCTGGAGAAGGAAATGTCAAACTATTTCAGTATGTCTTCAAACAAAATCCCAACTGGGATGATAGAGTTGGACATGACTAAACCAATTTAACCACCACAACAATAACAGAGATAATAATAGCACCTATCTCCCAGGGGTTTGGGAGGATAAAATTTCATAATACTTGTAAAGTACCTTGCAGATGTTTAATCTTTAAATAAATGCTTGCTGTAAGGGTAAGAGGAGAAATAAACATTTATATAGAACTACTATATGTCAGGCATAGTGATATTTACCAATATAAATATATAATGTTTATTCACATTTAATTATTCTTTTGTTATCATAACTTATTTTTGCCCCTTAGTTTAGGAGATACTTCTATTAGTGATGAATGTCTGTTGTGCATATGGAATGAATGATTGTAAAAATCAAAGAAAACATGTTTCCCCAGCTAAAAAAAATGACTCATAGTGTTTTAATTTTCCTGCTCTCTTCATATCCAATGATCTTCTGTTGCATTAAATTGGCACTACTAGCAACAGTGATCCTTAGTGAGAAGAGGCAGCTCTCTGCTTCCAGCACTGCTGAATCAGCACAACAGGGGGACAGGCAGGCTGTCTTTCTAATTTCTTTGTGAGCAGGATTAAATTACTCTGCAGGCTGGATTTGAGCCACAGGCCATAGTTTTACAGTCTTGTAATATGGTCCTGGAGTCTGAATCATATAAGCCCATTTGTCTACCTGTTTATTACCATAAAGCTTTTTCACTTTACAACCCATCATCTCCAACTCTTTTCTGTCTCCTGAATTTTAAGTATGAGATGACATGAATTAAAAAAGAAACCTAAAAACAACAATTTAAGATTCTGGGTAGTGCAAAATAACAAAGGCAGTAGCTTCATGCTAGAGCATGAAAAGGAAGATGCAGTAATCAGGGGAGACTCCAGGTGGCAAGACTACGGTGCATTATGATAAGAGCATGTCTTGGTTTTGCCTTTTCAGGAATATTTCATTTTCAAAAGAAATCACAGGAGGGACCAGAAGGACAGGTGCTCAGCAGAAGGTATAGATTTGAAGGATGCATAAAATCGACCTACTTGATAACTTGTAGGCTCCTTTGCAACAAAACAATTTGGATTTGTATGAGGAAAGGCAGGCGACTGGGCTAGGGAGCAGGAGAGAATAAGAGAAGATTAAGAAGCAATATACATTGATCAGATATGTGACTCTATTAGCTTTTTTTTTTCTTTCCCACATTTCCCCTCTAATGTCCTTTCCACTGAGGATTTAACATCAGTTACAAAAGGAGTTCCCAGGAGAAAGTTCCAAGACAGATTCCCTCCCTGCAATTCTGTGAGGCTTTTGACACTGGGTTTCTACCTCCACCAATTAGGCTTATTGGAGATCATTAGATTCTAGTAGGGCATAATTCTGGAAGGGTAGCTTCAATGGCAAAAATACTGAGTTTAGAATCAGGAAACACAGGTTCTTATCTTGATTCTGCTCACTACTGACTGTGTAACATTGGACAATTTAATTAATCCCTCTGACCTTATTTTCCTCATCTATAAAATGGGAATGCTCACCTTTTGTTGTAGAGATATTATAAGGCATGCACTTCATAAACCACAAAATACCATAGTAATCTGAACTTGAGCAGTAGTTCTGTGGCAAGTTTCTTTTTGAAGATTGGGAATTCAAAGAAGTATGGAATTAATCTACCTATTCAAGTCACAAGGACATAAACATGGCTAGAGGTAGCTCTGACTTGCTCCCTTAATACATATAGAAAACAACATCATTCCCTGACTTTGAAAGGTTTTTCTTTTATCAGGAAGATATTCCCTTCTATATCCATGACAGAATTGTCTTATATTTCTCTGCCTGATGATTTTAAAAAATAATATATATCGTTCTTGTTTAAATACCAAGGTAGACAGTTTTATTCTTATTAAATTGTATTATTTTTGATTATTATTATTTTATTGACCATTACATTAATTTCCAATTATTTTTCTTGCTGTAAGACAAAGGTGGGGGAGGTGATCATTCCTAATGCTTGTTTGTGCTCTTGGAAAAGGCTAGTTTTAGTGCAACTGCTTAGGGCTGTAGTGGCTTGCAAAAGCTTATCTGTTTATTTCTGAACATATTGTACCGTTAATCTACACCTCCCTTCTCCCAATGGAAATGCTGTTCATGAGGCTCTAGCCTCTCTCCGGGAAGTTATTTGATTTCTGAAGTAAGAAAAAGGATTAATGTGGCTGGATTTTGATAAGCTTGGTCTTCTAGCATGATATAGGTCTCTTCATCCTGCTAGCATCTCTGACAGTCGGTTCGTTAGGCAGGAGACTGCAGAGTGCTGATACAGGCCGTACAGAGATAATTGTAGCTTTGCTGTTTAAGGGTAAGTCTAGTGCTTTCCAGTGTTAAAATGATAACCTGTTTAGGGAAAGTCTTAGAGCTAATCTGCTGGTTTAGGAAGACATAGGATAGCTTTGCTTATATCACTGAAATTTGAGCACATTTCTTTTCTCCTTTACACAAATTAAAGTCTCATTTTGTTTATATTTCTACTATTAGGCTAGAATTTAATGCCATTATTGTGTTTCTTCTGTCTTCCTGATATAAATATATTACCAAAGACCAAGGACAGCATCTAAATTTCCCTGTTCCATCATAATTCTAAGCTATTCCTTATAAAAAGAAGCATAAAAACTACATGCACAATGACAAAAGGATTAAATTGGGAGTTTGAAAACTATGAATCCCAATTCTATGTAATTTTAGATATGTGAGATACCAAACAAATCATTTACCTTTGCTGGAGCTCAGTTTCCTTATTGGTAAAATGAGGATATTATTTTAGATCATCTCAAAAGATACCTTGTGTCCTAAATCTTGTTTTAGATGGATTAAACATCATCTAAATTGTTTCATCTATAAAGTTCATTAAAGCAGCAAACATAAGATCATAAATGTAGATAGTGAAGTGACCCAAAAGATCATCTGTTCCAGCTCTTTTTTCTTTTATGTATGAAGAATCTAAAGCTGAGAGAGTGGTAAGTAGTGAGCTGGTATTTGGACATAGAGATTTGTTTGGATTTAAATGTAAAAATTCAACAATGGAAGAAGGTTAGGCAGTTTCTATGCTATGGAGAAAGTGAAGCAAATTAGCTGTTAGGATACTTGATTTCTAGTCTTAACTTTATTTCTTGATCACTTCATGATATTGAACAAGTTGCTCCACCTGTCTTTTCCCCAGTTTCCATGTCTGTAAAATATAATTTATCACACTATAGGAACATAGGGATTTAGTTGATTATGTATCTAAATCCCCTTTTAAGCTCTTTTATTCTGTCATTCTATTATATTATTAAAAATTACTAGGCTTGTGATAACCTTATAGATAGAGTCATATTGATGTCCATAAAAAGTCAGATGCCGGATGATGGAGACCTTTATTTATTTCCTTGATTTTATTTATTATGAGACTGCCTGGGCCAGACAAAGACAGTACCAGCCCCTGAAGAATATATATATATATATATATATATATATATATATATATATATATATATATATATATATATATATATATATATATATATATATATATATATATATATATAATTAGTGAAAATGTGCCCTTTTAGTATTATGTATTGCTATCTATCTTTCTCTCTTAATTTGTTTATTGTTGGATGACAAAAAACCCTTACTTCAAGGATCTCAGAATGTCTCTAACCAAAAAATTTCAATGTAGTAAGCATAAGTGTCAATTTGATACACAGAAAACATGAAATAATACACATGAAAACATGAATGTCCCACTCTAAAAAAGTTTATATTTTATTGTGGAAATATAATTTTCGTTTCAGGCAGTTAGTTGGTTTACTTGGTAGAGAAATGGACTTAAACTCAGGAAGATCTGAGTTCAAATCTAGCTTTTAGATACTGGGTTACCTCTCTCTGCCTCAGTTTCCTGAATTGCAAAATGGGAATAATTATAGCACCTGCATTCCAAGGTTTTTGTGAGGATAAGATAAAATATTTGTAAAGCTCCTAGAATAATATTTGCATAGAACAGGTACTTAATAGATGCTTGTTGCCTTTCCTTTCTTCTTTCATTCAACATAAGTATATTATTAGGTAAGAAGTGAAGGATACAATGGATTAACTAAACAGCCTTAGTAATATTTGGAATAGAGAGAAAACACTAGTAATTGGGAAGATCAGATAGAAATTAGCATTTAAACTGACCCCTTAAGGAAAAAGAGGGTGAGAAGGAAATTTATCCCAGTCTTAGAGGCAAGAGATGGTCAATCATGTACCGTTGCCAGACTGATCTGTAGGGACTTCATGAAAACCATGAAAGTTTATTCCAGGACATTGAAAAACTAACTAAAATAGAAGGCATTGAAGTGCTCATATTACACTTCAAGCATCTCTAATCCCATTCTAATGCTTTCAGCTGCCACCTCAACACTAAAACCTTTCTTGATCTTCTCTTCCTGATACCAATATTAAGTGGTCTTTCCAGTATTCCTTATACAATATTAATATATAAAAAGGCAGCTTGGAATAGTAGATGGAGTGATGAGATTAGAGTCAGGAAAACATGGGTGCTTCTTTAGGGCAAAGATGGCTTTATTTTTGTCTTTTTTGTCATTAGGAATGAATAAAAATTGCCTAGCACAAAAATGGCTACCTAAATTGTTGTTGGTTATTGCTAACTATGCAACTTTGGCAAATCATCTGAGCTTTAGGTCCTCTGGAAGCTTATTGAATATTATTTCATAAATCGTTGGTATCAAACTCAAATAGAAAAGAACCCCCATTAATCCATACGTAAAGATTCCTACAGATCACATTATTAAAATGGATTTTTATCTTGTTTTTATTGTATTTTATTTATTTTGTTAAGTATCTTTCGAATTACATTTTAATCTGTTTAGCTCACTTGAGAATCTGCCAGGCAACCTGCACCTTGGCTTTGTCTTAAGTAACAAAAGAGTTCTGATCTGTATCAATAGAGGGAATTTCCAAGCTCGGAGATCTCACACTTATTGAATCACAGATTCTTCGTGTACTTTAATATTTTATGTTCATGTTGTCCTCTCCTAATAGAATGTTGATTCTTTGAAATATGAGGCCATTCTGTATCTTTATCCATATCCTCAATGCCCAGCATTGTTTCTTGATCATTGTCATTATCAAACTTAATAAATGTTTATTGAATTGGTTTGAAAATGACAAATTCAACATTTAATAACTATTTTCTGAGGACAAGATTTTATTCTGAGGATTGGGGAAGGAGAGGCATAATGCTAAAATGATAAGGAATTTATCTTTAGAAATAGGACATACGAGCAAATAACTATTTAAAAAGCTGTTCTAATTATAATGCCTGAGGCCATATTATCCTGAGAGGTTAAAGCTAGAATTTAGCTGAGGGAAGGAAATCAAGCTTGGAACAAGAAAAAATTCTAAGGGGGACTTTAACAATTTCAGCCAGTGGAAATTAAGGACAAAGTCTCAAAGCCTAGGACTGCATATATAAATCTTTTGTAGTTCTGACTGAGATCTTCCAAAGTTTAGTAGAGTTTCAGTGAGTGTCGTGTACAGCAAGGTCTCACAAAGCATGTGAGTCAGTCAACAAGGTTAGTAAATAAGAAATGGGGCCCAGTGTAGAAAGAATGTTCAAGATTAGAAAAATAGGATATCCAGCTTAAGATGTCCAATAGACAGTTGGAAATGCAAGACAGGACCCTGTGGAATAATAGATCTGAGAATTATTAGCATAGAGCTGATAGTGAATCTATGGGAGCTGATGAGATACATAAGTGAAATAATGTAGAGGGAGAAAAGGAGAGGAGAAGGAAGAAGGGAGGGGAGAGAAAATAAAAGGATGGGAAGAGAAGAGACAGAAGCTTGCTGGGACACCAAGACTTGAATGAAAATCCTGCAAAGGAGACTGAGAAATCTGTTACTAAGTAAATATGTATTAAGTTATTGATGTGTTGTGGGCACTGTGCTAAGTTCTGATGATACAAAGGCAAAAGATAGTTACTGCTCTTAAAGCACCTCACAGTTTAATAAAAGAGAGAACATGAAAACAACTGTACAAACTAGTCACATGTAGGATAAATTGGGGGTTTATAGAAGGAAGGTATGAGATTAAGGACTACTAGGAAAAGCCTCCTATAGGATATTAGATTGTAGCTGGGACTTGAGAAAAGCCCAGAAGGTGGAAATAAGAGATATTATTCCAGACATGGATGTGAAAATGTTCAGGGTTGGGAGATGAAGAGTCCTATCTGAGGAACAACAAGCAAGAAAGTACAGGAGATTTTATTACTGTGATCAAAGGTCATATTACTGATTATAAGAAACTGGGTGTCCAGTTCATCTGCAGTTTGCCATATTCAACTCAATGAGTGTGAGTTTGTCCTTGTAAGTATGAGCATGTGATAATCTCTGCCATATTGCTTCTCTGAAGGAGCATCAGTTATGGACAGCTCCTGGCTGCTACTAATATATCCTGTATGTGAAGCATCTGTGCCCAAGTGATAACAGATGCCAAAGCATTTTAAGCACAGGAATGTGATGTTAAACCTGCCATTTTGCTCCTCTTGAATTAGCTTCTTTTCTGTTTTGAATGGCTCCTAAATAATGATCTTCATTTACTACAGTAGCAAACAGCAAAGCACATTACCTGAACTTGTCCTTCTATGGTTATTATAAATAAAAAATAAATTCTTCCCTTGTTATTTTTTCTTCCATCTTTATTTCCTAAGTGGTCTTCTCGCTGGCTGTCAAGCTAGAAAGCAACTATTAAATTCCTTCCTTTCTATCCTCCATGAATATCTTGCCATCTGCACAACTGATGTTCTTCCTCATTTCCCACTGGCATAGCACCCTTTGGGCTAGACCTATAAAGACCATGCCTGTAACTATAGTGGAATGAAACCATCCAGGTTGAGAACATCATCCTGAGACTAAACTGTTCTGATTAGTGAATAAATGTAAGCTTCCCTAATCAACTCTATCCAGCCAGGCCCAGACAAAGCTTTATATCCTTCCATCCATGTCATATAATTAGATGATTATTATCATAATATCAGATGCTTTACATACATACATTTCCCTCTCATTAGTCCCTCCCCCTCTTACATATAAAAACTCCTTCCTCTGGCATAATGAATAAAATAATTGGACTTAGTGTGAGACATTTCTAAGTTTGAATACTGCCTCAGACATTTGCTAGCTGTGGGATCTTGGTCTAGTTATTTATCCTCTCTGTGTAAAATGGTTCCTCTTGTGTAAAATGAAGATAATAATAGCACCTATCTTCCAGAATTGTTGTGAGGATTCAGTAAGGAGGTATATGTAAAATGAATTGCAAACCAAAATGTGCTATATAAATGCTAGCTGTTATTTTTTTATTATTTGTTCTATTTTTTGCTCAAATATTAATATCATCAGTGCTTCTGGTAATCCATGACAATAAAATCTCCATACTTCCAACTCACTATTTTTGTGACTTCCAAGAGCAAAACTCCTTTCCCTGTCTACTATTCTCTATATTGTTGTCTCCTCCAATTAGAATTTAAGTTTCTTGAGGGTAGGGACTGTCTTACTTTTGTTATCATATTCCCAGTATTAATATGTGCTTCACATGGGTTTTTTTCTTTCATTCTGTTGTTGTTGTTGTTTTAGGTTGCCCTTCTCATGAATATCTGCCTTTTTAAAAGGTATGTCTGCAATGAATCCATAACTCTTGAGTTTTGACCATTATGGTCAAATGAGAGGGATTGTAAGTGAAAGTTTTAGGGAAGGAAGGCAAGATTGCTCAAGGAGCTTTGGATCTTTTAAAGGATCTAATCTCAAAATTCCAACTCCTCTACTCACTTTCATATAAACACTGATGAGATCATTTACGTTTTCTGTATTTCAAAACAAGGTATAGATTAAGATGGCTCTAAGTTAAAAGAGTTGCAGTCCCTTAAATAGATCTGTAATCTCTTGTGATTGGTGATGATCTAGAATAGCTCCTTCATTTTGTAAGAAATTGAGATCTAGAAAGATTAAGTGACTTCCCCAGTGGCACACTGGAAGTATTAAAAAAAGCAAAATAGTTTTTAAACCTAGGATTTCAATCCCCCTCCCCATACTTTGAGGACAATAAGAAGATCATCTTAGCACTTAAATTCTAGTAGTTCTGGGTAATTAGTGTGCATTCAGAGTTTAATGGTGTGCCTTGTAATGTAGATGAAGTTTTTCCCAATTTTTGTTGCATGGACTAAGGGATGGGACAAGAAGGAGGGAGGGAGGGAGGGAGGGAGGGAGGGAGAGAGAGAGAGAGAGAGAGAGAGAGAGAGAGAGAGAGAGAGAGAGAGAGAGAGAGAGAGAGAGAGAGAGAGAGAGAGACATAGACATATATAGACAGATAGTTGGATGGAGAAGAGGAGAGAAAGAGAGACAGATTTAATAACTGGTTCTCCTATCCTCCCCCTTGTCCCCCATATCAGGAAGGACATTCTTGTAATGAAAAGACAAGTCAACTTTTCCCTGTGCATCCTCCTGATAGAGAGGACACTGACAAGCAGAAAAATGTAAATGTGAGATAATTGCAAAAGAATGAGTACATGGGGGAGAATAAAAAGCAGCATTTTTTCATTTTGTCCTGGTATAATAAGACTATGTTACTTTAATTATTAAACCATTGACAGATAATGTAAGACAAGTAGATTTTAGGCCAAAGTACTCCTTCATGGACTGTGCTAACTTTAGGTGTCCTAGAACATATTTAGATAACAGCAGTTATTGGATTTTCTTTTGTTTTGGTTTGTTCTGAGATGTAACTTTGGGAAGTCTAATGAACTGGGAAAGACCTTGACTTTTAAGTTAATATTTAATCTGAACATATGTATGCCTGGTTCTGGAAAATTGAGGTAGACCTTCTTTACATGATTTTGGGCATTGTTTTATGAGTAAAGAGGTCTGGGTTGTTTCATTCCAAAACATAAAGGGCAGTGTTACTAGATATGAAGTTCTTCACTGTGCTATTGCTCAGCACAGATGACTTGTTTTGGGGGCCCATGTACTAGTGATACAATTCAGGAATTGAAAAATAGTTCACCTATCATTACTTCCAATTTAGGTTCCCCACTTTTTTAATACATTCCTTCCCACCCTGACACTCCTTCTACCCCATAATCCCCACCAAGGCCAAAAAGACTGCTGTAGCCTGTCTTATATATCTGCCTGTATCATTTTACTAGGGAGAATTGGGTAACTGTAAAATTATATAGACCGGAGGGGATTGAGATAGAAAAGTGGCCATGTGCTTAACTGAGCAGGAATCAAACTGTTTTACTGATAACATTTTATTGATTCATCTCCTTTTCTGTGTTACAAGTAGCCTCAAGCTTCTCAAAATGAGCTGGCAGTTCTGATTTTTGTGTTGAGGGCCCATTGCATGGATAGTCTCTTGCTAGGTATTGAAATCTTAGATATGAGCTGAGAACTAAGATAATTATTGTGATTCGTAAAGACTGCAATTGCAGATAGACTTTCCCATAGGTTCCCAGCAAGGTAATGGGCAATTCTTGTCCTCTATTGAAAATAGGCACTCCAGCCTTTGACATGCTGCTATGGAGAGTTTTGTTGTAAATAGCTGGATTTTTATTGTATTCTTTGGAAAAGGGAGGAGAACAAAATGCTTACTATAATTGTTTTAAGGTGAGAGCATTCACTAGGCAGCAAACATAGAGGGGATTTTGAAGTGGAAATGTTTTTAGATACTGTCAGCACATGGTCTACAAGAAACATTTTTTCTTCTGAAAGAAATAATTGAAGCGTTGGTATTTCCACACATACCCCTCCCCCATCTTTCCCATCACTTTGTATGACACATCTTTGAAAAATCAAGTAGCTTTGAAGAAAAAAAAATACATAGACATATTGTGATTTTAACCTGCATGTGTTGACTAATTTAATTCTTTTGAAGGAGTTAATTTGAAATACTTCATTTATTGAGGACTACTCAAATTCTAATAACAAAAGGGCCTTTTTTTGGGGGAGAGTGAATATAATATTGACTCATGGTGCTTTTATACAAGTTTCATTTTATTATGAATAATAGTAATTGAATGTGTTTGTGCATTTAATAAAAATATGATTAGATTAGCTTATTGTAAACAGAGTTTTATGACATGAATTTGTTACTCATATTGTGGGCAACTGTGATCATTTTGCCCTTTTGGTAATAGACATTGGCTTGAGGCTTCTGTGCATCTGTTGACAAAGGTCACTATCAAAATAAATTCAAATATCAGATTTTATTGTGCATTTTCTGCGTGGGCAAAGCCCTATACTAGCTTGCCAAATTGGATGTCACAAGAGATGTATAGTTCCTGCTTTTAAATAACTTAGAATCTAGTTAAGGAACCAAGATATACTCTTGGATACAAATAAATTTATGAGATCTGATAAGTGAAAATATTAGTAAACCATTGGCAAATCTCAAGGTGCTACATAAAGGGTATTTTTGTTGCTATTGATGTTGTTATTATTGTTATTATTGCTAAGCATCCAAATAAAGGTCAGACACACTATGCCTTTGGAGTTTATTCTGGGCTGGAGTGGGCAAAATAAAGTAGAAGCTGCTCTAGACCTTTAAAGATGAGTCAGGTTGGGGAATATTGAAAGGAGGTGGGTAGTATTCTAGACAGGAAAAATAGCTTGAACAAGGACATGAAGGCAAGGTGTCAAGTTAACACATTATGGAGAGAAAAAAGTTGTAAAGGTAAATGTAAAAATATATGAAATAAGGACTGGACTTATGATTTTATTGCCAAAGGGAGTTTCCAAATGAGGAAGCTTTCTTTACCATGCACATTGGTAACTTCTTTACAATTTATAGTCTTAAAGAGTTGCCACAAATACCAAGAGGCTAGGTGTTTTAATTAGAATCACAAGGCAGGGATATGCCAGAAATAGCCCTTATCTTCCTGGTTCCAAAGCTAAGTTTCTGACTAAGAGGTCATCCTACCTCCCTAAATATTAAGGATATGTGAATAGTTATTTAAATATGAAATGAAATTATAATTTCCCTGCTCCCTCTAGCCCATAGTGATCTTTCTATCTCAGTTATTTTATTGTAGGCTCTATCCAGTGGATCTGCATCTCTTTCTATTCTTCTGTATATACTGGTGGTTCCATAGGTTTTTATTGTTTTATCCCTTCTGTGGACAGGACCAAGTTTTATTGTAACTTGCTTTGTGATGTTGAGCTGCTTCAACATAGGTAGTTACAGTATGGTAATATAGTTTTAGTATTGTATTCAAAACATTTTCCAACTTGTCAAGACATGCATGGACACATGCTCTGCTAGAATATCCTTTAAGAGCATCGAGTCACTTCCATACCATGACAAGTCATTAGAAAAAAGAGTTTAAGAGAAGGCTTCTTGCCAAAATTTTATGGTACTTCTTGAAAGAGAATGTTGTTAACTGACCCTAATCTCTCTGCTGACATCATCTCACATTTTCAACTGCCTATTGGACATCTTGTATAGAAAGCTCTGTAGATATTTTAATCCAACATATGCAAAATTGAACTCAATCCCCTTTTACCCTAACTCCTTCTCACCCTCCTTTCCATACTTCCTTTATTACTATTGGGGGCACTGCTATCCTTCCAATCACCCAGGCTTCCAACCCAGGAGGCTTGGATTCTCTCATGTTCCAACCCTCATAGATAAATTGTTGCCATGGCCTCTTGATTTTATCTTCATTATATTTCTTGTTACAAAGAAATGCTGTTACCATCTTCTCTCTGATATTACCAGGTTCAGGACCTCATCATTTTGTGCCTAGACTAACACAATAGCAATAGCCCACTGGTTAATCTCTCCTGTATTCTAGCTATCTTCAATCAGCTGTCAAAATGATATCCCTAAAACTCAAGTCTATTCATGTCAATCCTGCTCCTCCTCCCCACTTTCATCTCCTATTCAATAAACTTCAGTAATTTTCCATCCCCTCCAGAATCAAAAAGAAAATCCTGCATTTGGCATTCAAAATTCTTCATAACCTGACACTCATATTTTTCCAGTTTTTATTTATACTTTATTCCTCTCATTACCACCACCACTACCCATTATGTACTCTTTTCACACTACCTTCTACTATTCTTTGAATAGGACAGTCCCATCTCTTATCTCTGGATATTTTCATTGTGTGTCCTCCATGTATGGAACATTTGTTCTCTTCATCTTTACATCCTGGGTTCCCTGGCTTCCTTCAAGTCCTAAGCTAAAATTTTATCTTCTACAGCAAGCCCTTTCCAATTTTCCTTATTCTAATACATTTTCCTTGTTGATTATTTCCAATTTATTTTGTATGTAGCTTGTTTTTACATGGTTTTTTTGCATGCCATCTCTCCCATTAGACTGTGAGCTCTTTGAGAACAGAAGAAAGTTTTATGCCTTTGGTCCTCATAATCATACGACTCCTATTGAAAATATTTGTCTAGAAGAGAACTGAGAGATAATTTTGTCCAATCCTTTGATCTTATAGATAAGACAGACTTGACATGACTTCCCTGTGGACAAAATTATCTAGTAATAGAGTCTGAGCTACAAATCAAGTGTCACGCATCTCAATTAATTGCCTGTCTCCTTTGTATAGTATTAATTTGTTATTGCATTTTGAATGGCCCTAATTCCTGTTCTTGGTATCCTCTTTCTTCCTCTGATGACTCATGCCTATGTCCAACAATATGCACTAATAAAGAAGTCAGGTTAATAACTAATGTGTTCGTCAACTCTCCCTGTAAGTCATGACAAATGAACAAGAGTCAGTATAGCATATTCTTGATTTTAATAACTTGATAGTTTTCCAGTTGGAGATGGATCCTAGAAGTATTTTCAGTACCTAAGGACTTAATCCTCTCTCTTCTGGGCTGTCTGTGTGTGTTAGGGGAAACACTAGTGAGAAAACTGAGACATTAACATAAGGGAAAATAAAACTTGATTAGAACAATAAATAGAATCTGTTAAGCAGTCTGTGATTTCTGAATTCACTTTGATTTTGTCTTTAAAAAGTACAATCAACCTGCCAGAAGAAAACCAACAAGTGCAGAAGAAAGGCAGTTGGAACAGAGAGGGACAATGATAAACATAATTTAGTGTGTAATGGCTTGGGTAATCTTAATAATGATGCAGAGCAAGAATTAACCTCTGGAGATAGATTTTTAATACGTGCAAAGCCTAACATATGAAGCAGAGAATTCTTGGTGTTTTCATAGGCTCTTTCTTTTTATATCCCCTAAAATAGACCCTGGGTACAAATTGACAAATTATAAAAGTTGCTATTATGTAACAAAATATAATTTTTGTATATTACAAATTTGATTTCTTCTGAGACAATTGTATTCTACAATTAAAAGCAAAATAGCATGCATTGGTACAATATTAGTGTCATAAAGACTATTTTAGTGAAAAAAAAAACTTTGAGGTCAGTAAAAATGCTGTTGTTTCCTAAAACCAATTCAGCTATATCTTTAGATATATATAGCCATAAAAATATATATATAGCCATATTTTTTAGAAAATTATGGGATCCATTCATTACCCATATGCAGTTGTCATCCAAGTTATACACACACACACACACACACACACACATTACACACACATAGACACATAAATTTGTAAGTAGATATGTAAATATATAGATATAGATAAAAATCTCTATACAGACATATATATATACATGTGTATGTATATATATATATGTATACACACACACACACACACACATATATATATATATATATATATATATATATATATATATATATATATATATATATATATATATATATATATAAATGCATGGGTAGCTATATAGACCAGTCCTTTAATAAGATTTAAGGATGTTAGATAGCCGGCTTATAATAACAACAATAATAATAACTATCATTTCTGTAGTACACACAGGTGCCATATACTGTTCTAGGAATTTTACAATTATTATGCTATTTAATCCTCACAACAATCCTGAGAAGTGGGTGCTATTATTATCTCCATTTTATAGATGGGGAAACTGAAGCAAACAGAGCAAAAATTATTTGCTCAGGGTCACACAGCTTGTAAGTATCTGGAATCATATTTGAACTCAGATCTTCCTGACTTACGTCTAGCACTCTATCTAATGGCCCAACTAGTAGTTTATTAAATTAATATCTATGAAACCTCCAAAGAATTAGAGGAAGTCTTTTAGTACTTTGGGCAAATACTTTATAGAACAAAAATATCAAACACGAGGCTACAACATTCCCAAATGTGGCTTGAACAAGATTAAAATATAATCAGGAATTATTTAACAAAATAAATAAAGATACAATAAATATAGATAACGTTGCATCTTACAACTAAGCCATATTCAGCTTGCAGAGATTCTTATGTACTGTTAAGTGACTCCCATTTCTATTTTAGTTTGATGCTAACTACTTTAGAAGATTTATAGTAATTTACATTAATATAGTTTTGCATTTTGTCAAGCACTTTTTCATGTATTTTTTTCATTTGAGATTCACAACAGCTCTGCAAAATAGGTCCTATAGATATTATTTTTCCTGCAGTAAAAGAGATTATTGTTCAGAGAGGTTCTATTACTTCTTTGTGGCTCCACAATTAATGCATGTCAGAGGTAAGTTTTGAAGTCAGATATTTTTGATCAGGGGTGTCACAGATATGACCCTCAACTGAGATTCCTAACTGCTGCCCCAACCAATGTAAAAGGTAATTGGGGTATATTTAACAAAAGAAATAAAAATACAGTAGAACACAGATGGTACTAATAAATAGTTTTCCAAGTCAATATGTAGCCTATAGGTTTTCTATTCATCTATAAAAGTGATTTTCTAGAGTGCAGGTCTGTCTATGTCACCCTTCCCCAACTCACTAGACTCCAGTGATTTCCTGTCAGCTCTAGAATCAAATTCAAAATATTCTGCTTTGCATTTAAAACCATAATCTAGCCCCCTTCTTTTCTTCTTATACCTTACTTCTTACTACATTCTGTTTGATCCAGAGACAACATTCCATGAACAAGATACTTGATCTCCAGCCATTCCCTCTGGCTATCCCCCATGCCTGAAATGATTTCCTTCATCTCTACCTACTGCTTTCTCTGGCTTCCTTTAATTCCTAACTGAAATTTCCTCTTCTACAGAAAATCTCTTCCCAACTTCTCTTAATTTCATTATATTCTCTATTAATTATTTCCTATTTATTTTGTGTACAACTTGTTTGTATATATTTATTCTTTGTATTCCCCATTAGAATGAAGATGGACATTTAACAAAATAAATGAATTCCATCTATTTTTGATGAAAAAACCAGACCTACATAAAAGGTTTGATCTTCAAATACAGAACTCAAGAGATTTCTTATGCTCTTCGAAACAAAAACTATCTTTTGTATCCTCAGTTCTTTCATAGTGCCTGTGACATAGTAGGTGCTTAATAATTGATTTATTGATTTATTTATTGCTAGCTTAGTTCAACACCACTGTTGTAGATTCTTGGACAATAATAGGGCTTAAAATCAGAAGTCCTGAAGAAATCATAATTTGCATCTATAGAGAGCCTCTATGTCGAATAAAGTAGCAAGAATTCAGTTAACAATTCTACATGTAAAGTTGAGCTTTTCTTGAAGTCATATATTCATTAGAAGGCAGTTTTTGAGATCTAAGATGCACAGAGAATTTATATATATATATATATTAAGTTAAGATAAATTCTGAATAGGAGCCTTCTATAGTTTTGCCTGATATGAAGTAGGATTCAGAACCATCAGGACTTACTTAACCCAAAAACTATTGTTTTTAATTGTATCACTTCAATATAATGCATGAGTTCTAGGCAAAGGAGGAACAATTTTGCTTTTGTATATTATTGCCTTAGAACAAACGTCCATGAATATTCACTCATAGGATTATAGTATCTAAGGAGATCTAATCCAGTCCCCTTATATTATAGACTAGTAAATGGAGAACCAAGGAGATGAGTTATTCAGTCAAAGTCATATACAACTTTTGTAGAATAGTTGAAATTAAAAGCCAGCATTTTGTTTTCAAATTCAGATTATTATTCTTTCCTGTCTCATGAAATAGTATATTATTATACTGTTTCTCCAATCTTATTCTCCTCTAATTATTATCACAAAGGGAGATATTTTCTCATGTGTTAGTAGTTTGATATGTAGATATATGTATATGTATATGTGTCTATATTCATATATGTATATATTGTACCTATACTACAGGTTCTTGTTCCAAATATTCAATTTAAATGTTCATGTGATTTTGTTGGCTAGCAGCCTTAGCCTTGAAAATTAATATAAGGGCATGGTTTAGAAGAAATTGATGTTAGACTAAAAGAAATGTATCCTTAGGAAAGTTAATTTTTTATAAAACTTCAACAATAACTTTCATTATCAGTATAGCTATACCTCATTTTATGCAAAAAAAAAGTTCCTTAAGAATTATGCACACTCTAGGAGATGATTATGAACCACTACATAGAATTCCCAATCCCTCTAATTTTGTCGTCCTGCATTCTGGATTTCCTTCACAGGCTAATTGTACACTATTTCAAAGTCCACTTCTTTCTGTACAGCAAAACAACTGTTTGGACATGTATACATATATTGTATTTAATTTATATTCTAATATATTTAATACATATTGGTCAACCTGCCATCTGGGGAGGGGGGGAAAGGAGAGGAAAAATTAGAACAAAAGGTTTGGCAATTGTCAATGTTGTAAAATTACCCATGCATATATCTGGTAAATAAAACTATTAAAATATTTTTAAAAATAATTATGCACAAATATTTTCATTTATTTATTTATTTCAGTCAGTCAAAGCTTATTTTAAGATTTTAGATGAATTTGCTCTTCAGTGGAAATTTATGATGAGTCTCTCATGTGGAAAAATCTTTTCTTATTGTAAAATAACATTACTGAATTCATCCAGTTTACATTTTCAGATTTTGCCATTTGAGTTTTCTTAAATTGTGAGGGGGCATTTTTTCTCAGATTATTTATATGCATTATTGAAGTTGTTCATTTCAAATAAATGAGCGAATTAAAGGAAAGATGAATAAGTTCATTAATATCTCTTTTAAAAAAATCACATTGTAGACTCACCTACAAGTGATTATAAATGTCATTTCACCCCATTATTTCCACAAAGGCCATGCTTAATCAAAAGTGACACTAACATTGAATGTCTTCATAATTTAGGTGAAACAAAGCCTTCGTATTATTTCATCCATTTTGGTGAGTATGTTAAAGTAATTCATTAGGAATCATTCTGTTAATCCAGTCAAGAACTCCAGAGGGCTATGTACAACTTCCATGGAGTCAGTTCCTAATTCTGATAATGAGTGGCAGAATCCTAGAAGATCTTTTAAATCCCTCCCTTGTACAACCAAATTTTTGGATTTTTTAAGGAGATAAAATAATTGGAATGTTAGGATTTTCTATCAATTGAACTGTGGTTATACAATATACCATGTTATAGAGTGTGTTCTTTATGACTTCTATTGGTGTAGTCTCATTAGACTGTGAGATCTTTGATATCATGGGCTGGTTTCACAATAACAAAACTTCAGTGCTTAGCAGCCTGGCACACTGTAAGCTCTTGATAAATGTTAGTTGATTAAGGAAAGAAACATTTAAATTGAGTAGTGTCCAAATAGTCCATACTCTGAGTTGATAAACTGAATTCATAAAGTCATAGGAAATTTTGGTTTATTCCTTTTAACATCACATATATTTCTAGATTTGTCCTCATCCCTCTTTTAAAGGGTATTTTTTTTACCATATTCCTATACATAAAAAGATAAAAAAAACCAACAACAACAAAAGAAAACAAGCAAAACCCACCTTGACCATTGATGGTAGCATATAAAATGTCACACATTCATAGTTCTCTAGTATCCTTACTGTGAAAACAGTGAGGTTCTCATACTTATTTCTTTTACAAATATGAATGAGTATTATAAGTATACAGTATTCACTTTATTATTGCTTTTCTAGTTTAAATTGTTTTAGTCATTATATATTCTTCCTTTCTGCTTACTTCATAATGATTTAGTTTTGGCATGTTTTCCTCTGTTTCTTCTTTATTTCCTCATTTATCAATACCTATGACTCAGTAATATTCCATTCCATTCATATAGCAAAAATTCTTTGTCATGCCATTTTCTAAATGATTCTGTCCTCTCAAAGTCCCTCCTGTATTTTGATTATCTTTTGCTACAATCCCCCATATGCTGGGTTTAAAGTAAAACTTTAAAGTTATTTAGTTCTTTTTTATTGTTTGTGTCCTTTTTACTATTTATTGGGAAGTAGTACTTGGGTCCTAAGTATTTGTGTTAATTCTCTATCTATCTTGGATAGCAGAGCTTTATCAAAAATATTTGATGCAAAGTTGTCTTTTTTATAGCTCAACTGACAATTTCCCTTCTTCTACTATCTATATTGATTTTATTCTTGTAAAAAGCTTTTCATTTTCATGTCATAAAAGTGACAGTTTCATAGTTTGTCTTCATTTTTATTCCTAATTTGGCTAAGATTACAGGATTTTGAAATGGAAAGGGATCTTAGAAATCATCAAGTTCAACTCTTGTACATATTGATAAAGAAATTGAGACTTAGAAGAGTTAACAATTTAGTGACTTATCCATGGTCTGATAGATAATTACAGAGCAAAACTGGAATTCCTCTACCTGTAAATCCCCTGTATATTACTATCTACTATATTATGTGGTCTTTTTTGCATTAGACCTTTGTGTATACATTACTCATAGATCATGCAAGTGAGATTCTGATTCTAGTCTAGAGCAGCACATAGTAATGGAAAAGAAATGCATTATCTTTCTCCCCTTAACTTTCCCCACTCCTATCCCAGGCTCATAACCTAATTGTCATCCTTGACTCCTCATTTTCTCATTCCTCCATATCCATGCTGTTGCCAAGGCCTACTGATTTTGTTTTTGCAAAATCTCTTAACTGTGGTCTTTTTTCTCCTCTGACACTGCTACCAGTGTGCTGTGGGTCCTCATCACCTCACAGTTGAACTATTGTAAAAATTGATTCATGTGCCTTTTTATCCAATTTCTCTCTACTACATTTGACCCTTAATTAAGCTACTAAAGTGATTTTCCTAAAGTTCAGATCCAATCATGTCACTTCTCTATTCAGTGAATACTAGTACTCTTTATTTCTTCCAACATCAAATACAAAATATTCTTTTTTAGGATTCAAAGCCTTTCATAACTTAGTCTCCTCCTACTTTTCCAGTATTCTCACACCTTACCCCCTCATTACATACTCTTTGATTCAGTGACACTGACCTCCTTGATACTTCACATAAAAGATTACTCTAGGATTTGGACAGTTTCTCTGGCCATCCCTACTGCCTAGAATGCTCTCCTTTCTCATCTCTATGTACTAGTTTCCCTGGCTTTCTTTAAGCTCCAACTAAAATCTCATTTTTATGAGGCCCCCAGGTTTAGGGCATACTCTCTCTTAATTATTTTCCATTCATCTTGTGTCTTGTGTATGTGTGTGTGTGTGTGTGTGTGTGTGTGTGTGTGTGTGTGTGTGTATATATATACATATATATATATATGTATATATATATATATGTGTGTGTGTGTGTTTGTGTGTGTATTTGTATGTTTTGTTGTACCCATGATTATATGGTAAGTTGCTTAAGAATGGAGAGTGTCTTTTGCTCTTTTTTATCTCTAGTGCTTGTCACAGTTTTTGACACATAGGAGGTGCCTGATAAATATTCATTGATTGATTATATCTCAGGGGACATGAGCTCAAATCATGGATTTGCTAAATTACTTTGTGATCTGTCAAACCATTTAATTCTGAGCCTCACTTTCCTCCTCTGTAAAATTAAGGGATTGGAATAAATTCTAGGGTCCCTTTCAAATATTTTAGTGCTTTTTTCTTCACTATTATTTCTATTTCACAAATTAAGTGGAGATGTAGTTATCACTTCCCACAAGTAGAAACTCATTGCTTTTGATAAGGGTGAAGCCACTATAAGAGTAGACATGGGTGCTATACTGCAAAGGGCACATTTTCCTCTGTACTACAAAAGACACAGTTTTCCTCTTCAAGGTCACAGAAACTTGAAGTTGGAAAAATCTTTTAGGGCCTCTAAACTTCACAGAGTTTAGAGATCCTTTCTACAGATCCCTGATAAATGCCCATCTAGCATTTGCGCAAATATTTAAAATGATGAGACACCCACTCTCTTTCTAGAGTGCCTTTGTTAGAAAATTCTTAATATCGAACTGAAATTTGCCTCTCTGTAACTCGTATCCATCTTAGTTATGTCCTTTGGAGGTTCATAGCATGAGCCTAATTAATCCCAAAGGAAAAGCAGGGCAATCTCATTATGAACGGATATGGTGAAGAAGAATGCTTGGGGCACTAGAAGGTATAAGTGTATATGTGTTTGCAGTGGAGGGGAAAAAAAAGAACAGTGGGACATTAAGATTCCTAACCCAGCTTTTTACCTTTCCTGTAATTCTTCTTTATTCATATCACTTGACTTATTAACAAAATCTAAAATAATAAAGGACACATGAAATGCAACATTTTTAACAATTCATTAATTTTGCATTCAGATTTCAATTTAATGATTTTTGACTGAAAATCTATAGTTTCAAATACACTGATTTCTCACTTCCATTTTGCTCTGTTCATTCCAGATAAGGAAATGAAAAGATTACTTCATAGACATGTAATGCCAAAATGTCAATGTTCTGCCTCATTAGAGATACCAGCACAAGCATCACTGAAAAGAAGGTACTATTAAAGGGATGCTACTTAGATCACCTATTTAAAGGGATCTTATTATTTGCCTGGTAGGTTTTTGAACCTAATAGGAAAATGGAGCAGTAGAATGACTTGACAAACCTCAGCCAGCCTGAAGATGGATGGCTGATATTGTTTTGAATTGGAGCCTCAAGGGACCATGTTCTCTCTCTATTCATGACAGGGAATGTGCTGTTAATTTCTATCTTATAGACTATTTCTACTGCCATGTCTTGACTGGGTCATCTGTGCCTTTTAGCAAGGTGTATGCAGTCACTTAGAACAATGTGGAAGAGATTCCTGGTGGTAAATGTTTCATTCAGGTAATACCAGCTAATCATCATGGGGAGATAGGAAATTAGAAAGACAGTTAAGAGATTCAAATTGATTATGAACTCACCAAAATCAGATTTGGACTCTTTCTTGGAAATGTTTTATTGAAACTATAGCTAAAAAAATCATTCAGGTTTACAAAGGCTTACTGATTCTTCCATTTTCTATTTTCTTCAATTATGTCAGTCCTTAGAAGTGGAATGTATATACTTCTGTTCAAAACCAGATATAACTCAAGGAATACTTATAAGATTTCAATTAAATGGCTATTGTATTTGATAACTAGTTTAATTTATGAGCCTGACTTCTTCACAACTACCATGTAGAGTGAGTGATTTGAATATTCTTCAGATAGTCATCTGCATAAAAGAAAAAAAAAGTAGTATTTGGAGGTGATATTGAATACACAGATCAGAAGCTTAGAATTGTGGCTAATCCATTTATTTAAGGACAAAAATTATGAGGCAACACTTCTGCTTAGTAACTTGGTGAAAACAAACATATGACAGTGTAAAAGCTTTTTTAACAGCACTGCATATTGGTCTGGTTCACAAGACATTAAAAACTGAAAAGAAAACAATGAAAAAGGATGTATCTGGCAGCTTGCATGGAAGTATCCCTGAATAGCTGACGAATTCATTTTTACTTGTTTATGGGCAAATTACAGAGTTGCATCTGTTACTTCTCTATATACAGTCAGGCATCTCTAGTTTTTAAGATACTCTGTGTCATTCTTTGAAAATTTAATGTCAAGTTGAAAATCAGCTGAAGGTAATAATAATAATAGCTCATGTTTATAAGTATTTTGCTTTTAAAGAAATCTCTTTCCTCACAACAATCTTGGGAGGTAGACAGTGCAAATAGTATCATCTCCATTTCAAAAAATGAGGTTAAGTGACTTGACCATTGTCACATAGCATATAGACAATGTTACAATGTCATAAGTGACAGTGTAAAGCTTGCCCCAAGCCATCCAATTTGGTCCATATTCCATGTGCTTACTCATATAATGTAAGATAATTAAATTATTTTTATGAAGAGATAGGAAAAAAAAACTCTAATCATAACTTTGTCAGAGTTTGAAAATTATACAGCTTCCCTCCTAAACCACATATTTGGAAATTGCAACCCCAGTGTTTTTCTGCCTGGTAGTAGCTTTGAGTCGTCACTTTAATGGATAGACTTCAACTTGTCTTTCAGTGTGTAAGAGATCTGGCATAATATAGAATCTGCAAATTTTCATCAATGACAGTACTCATTTTACCAGTATGTATTTCAATGTCCCTTTTACTTTTAATGAACTATTTTCATTAGTTGTTGTAACAGATGGTGATCCCAGCAAGGAAGAGCTTCTCTGCTCTTGATTGGGCTAGTCATCCTCCTGATTCACAGAATTGGTTCTTAATGCACACTGGTTTAGTTCTTGAAGCCTTCCTGGCTTGGTAGATCATGAAAAATCTCATATTTCATTGCCTTTGCAAAATCAAGTTTACCTCCATGGAGAGTTTTAAATGATAAATAAAGAAATTTATATTGTACTCTGGAGTGGAATACTGAGCCATTGAAGTTTTAGTCAGGTTGAGGGTCAAAAAGTGGGAAAATTATCTTGTGAAGTCTGGGGGATGGATATATGTTAGGAAGAAACCTTGGGACATGACTGGTTTACAGTAATAAATGTTTGCTGATTAATTGTAATAATAGTCCAGGAAAAGGGTGATAAGAATCTGCAGCAGGACAGTAACTGAGTAGAGAAAAGGAGATATATACGGGACATGTTGCAAATAATTGACAAAATGGGAATAAAAGTAAGGAATCAAATACAGCACCAGGTTTGAAGACCTGAGTGATTGGAAGAATGACCCTTGACCATAACAGGGATGTTTAGAGAAAAGGTAGGGGGTTTTTTGGAGAAAGATAATGAGTGAATTCTATCTGGCACCTAATGAATTTGAAAAGCCTAAGGATCATCCATTTCAAAATGAACAATACATCATTGGTGATATGGGACTGGAGGTAAGGTTCTACTCTTTATTGCCTCTCAGACATTGGACAATCACTTGACCACTTTGGGCTTCAGTTTCACCAACCACAAAATAAAGGTGATATTCTAAAGTTCTTTTTAGTTTTAAATATATGTTCCTGTAAATATTGGATACAATAGGGTGACATAATGAAAATATTATATCATTTGATTTTTCTAAGTGAGGATTCAGATATTTGAAATGATTTGTCCACAGTTATATAGTAAATGAGTGTCAGAGTCAAGATTCATACCCAGGTCTTCAAAGTCTAACACTTTTTCCAGTATCCCACATTGACTATTATTATCTCATTTCTCCAGCACTTAATAATTTTAAAATCCTGTTTTTATAACTACGTTTAGCTTTTTCAGTTCAGCTAGTAAATATATCCACTGTTTGGAAGGAACTGTGCTCAATATTAGAATATTAGAAATACAAATAAGAAAAAAGTAACCCTGCCTTTAAGGAGCTTGCAATCAATAATGGGAAAAGCTAACACACACACAAAAAGCTGAGTGTAGTATAGTATAATATACTACATATATGTATAGTGTAGTATATTATAGTAGTGTAGTATAGTATAGTATACTGTAGTATAGTTGGTCTGGTAGCTTTCTATATATGGGGCTTTGGGAGGAGTTCATAGGTAGCCCAATCAAAGATGCAGAGGGTATTGAGAGTATTAAGAGAGATGTTAGTACCAAGGCAGAAGCAATCTCAAAAGATGAGGAGATTCCTGATGATGAGATTTTGATGTTGAATTTTTTTATTAATTTTTATAATTATAATATTTTCTTTGACAGTACATATGCATAGGTAATTTTTTTTACAACATTATCCCTTGTACTCCCTTCTGTTCCGAGTTTTTCCCCTCCTTCCCTCCACACCCTCCCCTAGATGGCAGGCATTCCCATACATAGTAAATATCTTATAGTATATCCTAGGTACAATACATATATGTGCAGAACCGAATTTTGTTGTTGTTGTTGTTGTTGCAAAGGAAGAATTATATTCGGAAGGTAAAAATAATCTGGGAAGAGAAACAAAACAAAACAAAAAAACAATGCTCACAGTTTACACTCATTTCCCAGTGTTCCTTTTCTGAATGTAGCTGATTCTGTCCATCATTGATCAATTGGAATTGGATTAGCTCTTCCCTATGTTGAAGATATCCACTTCCATCAGAATACATCCTCATACAGTATCATTGTTGAAGTGTATAATGATTCCCTAGTTCTGCTCATTTCACACAGCATCAGTTGATGTAAGTCTCTCCAAGCCTCTCTGTATTCCTCCTGTTGGTCATTTCTTACAGAACAATAATATTACATAACATTTATATACCATCTGTTGTCTTTCTAATAAGGTACTTGACATTCTTTTCAATTGTTTCATTTCTCTGGTTTTGCTTGACTACCTCTTGGTTTCTCCTTGAGTCATTCATTTCTACTTGTTCGAGTCTAATTTTCAATGATGTATTTTCTTCACTCACTTTTTTTATATCTTTTTGTAATTGTCCAATTGTGTTTTTATCTTCTATGGAATTTTTTCCCCATTTTATCCATTTTATTTTTTAGAGTGCTGATTTCTTTATCCAGCTCACTAATCCTGTTTTCTTTGGAGTTGTTTATCTTTTCCAGCTCACTAATCCTGTTTTCCTTGGAGTTGTTTGCCTTTTCTAATTCACTAATTTTATCCACTATTGATGACTTCTCCAGGCTCTCTTTCCAAGCTTCCCTTTTCTTTTCCCATTTCTCTTCTAGCTCTCTTGTGAGAGCCTTTTTGATTTCCTCTATGAGATTCTTTTGTATTGAGGAGCAGATCATATCCCCCTTAGGGGATTCCTCTGGGGACAGTCTGGTTTTAGTCTCCTCAGTATTTGAGGTCTGCTCTCTCTATATACAGAAGCTGTCAATGATTAGAGCCCTTTTGAAATTTTTGTGCATTTTGTCAAGAGTGGAATGGAAGAAAACAAATTGACAAGAGAAACAATTGGTCTGTCTTTTTGGGGGATGGGACTGGATGGTGTTAATGGGCTTCCTCTACAGACTGGGGGTAGGGCAGCAGAGAGCCACTAACAGGACAGCGATAGCTTCGCTGAGTCTGTGCTCTGAGGCTCTGAGAAACGCTCTGAGTCACTCCAAGTGGGGGTTAGGGGTGCCCGGTTCAGAGAGACGCTAGCTTTCTGGGGTTTTATTCTTCACCTTTGGTATTAACACCCTCTCCACTGCTCCTGGCTTGCTGCCAAGACAGAATATCCACATTGGGGTAAAAGTTTTTTTGCAGAAACGGCAGAGATCGTACCCCTCGACCCTCTGGTCTGAGCTGTGTGAGCTGCCTGTCTCGCTCTGGCTTGCTTGTCCTCAGTCTGCGCCCAGTCTATTCAACCCTCCCCCGAGGAAACGCAGACCTTCTCTAGCGAATTTCAAGGATGTCGTCTCTTGGTGATTATTTGTGGGTTTCTTTTCTGGTCAAGCAATAACTCTGAGGCTTGTCATGAAGTAAGTCCTGAGAGAAAACACGGAGCTCAATCAGCTGTCTGCCTCCACGCCGCCATCTTGGCCGGAAGTCCTGATATTGAATTTTACATCCTTTGTATCAACAATTAAGAAAAAAAGAAAAGAAAAGAAAACATCACTTCAACAAAACCATCCTCCTGATTCAAAGGATTGATTCTTGATGCACACTGGATTGCTTCTTTCAAACATATATGACAATATATGTAATATTCCAAATCCATAGTCCTATCCATCTTATTATTTTTCCTCCTCAGTCCTCATACTTCATGTTATCTCTGCTATATTTGATTGTTGGTAACTTTTTTCTCTCCTTTCTCATTTGTGTGACAATTTCTATTTCCCTTCCTCTCTTCTTCTCTCCTCTCCTCTCCTCTCCTTTCTTTCTGTCTCTGTCTATCTGTATGTCTCTTTCTTCCCTTCCCTTCTTCCTTCTCTTCTCTTTTTATCCCTTCCCCTTCTTTTCTAGTCCTTCTTTATATTTTTTTTCCTCTCCATCTATCTCCCTCCTTGCAATTCCTTCAATCTGACCATTCTTCAGTTTCCTTTGCTGGTTCTTCAGCTATGTTATTAGCATAATACTTGGCTATCCTCCAGGCTCAGTATTGGACCCACTTCTTTTTTCACTATATGCCATCTTACTTGGTGTTGTCATTAGTTCCCACAGTTTTAATTATCATATCCATGCTGAGATCTATATAGCCCAGTCATCTATCTTTTGAGTTTCATTCATGTAACACCAATTACTTTTTGTTTATCTCAAATTCCGTATCTACAATTTAAAAAATACCACTCTCTTCTCAGTTATCCAGGCCCACAACTTCAGCATGATTTACTTTGACTAGCTTCATATATCCATTCTTTAATTTCTTCATTTATATCATTCATATTTTCTCTCTACTCACATGGTACTACCTTGAATCAAGCTCTACCTATTCTCTACAGACTATCAATAACATTTTAGTTTTTCTCCCTGACTCAAGTTGCTTCCTGATCTTATCCATCCTCAATTCATCTGTCTAGTGATTTTTTTCTAAATCATGGGTCTGACAATGTTACTCTACTGCTGAATGAACTCTACTGGTTCCCTGTTAACTCCAGCATCAAATAAAAAAAAAACAAACTTTTCTTTGGTATTTAGAGCTCTTTGTAACCTGGAATCTTTCTATCATTTTGATATTCTTAAACTTTATTTACTCCCATATTCCCATGTACTTTCTATGTGAGAGGGGATAGGAAGGGTAGGTGCTGAAGAGAAAGCCATGGGAAGGGCAACTAGGTAGTACAGAGGATATAGTGTTGTGCCTAGAAATAAGGAGCATTCATACTCCTGAATTCAAATTTGATCTTAAACACTAGCTGTAAGATCTTGGACAAGTCACTTAATCCTGTTTGTGATAGTTTCATCATCTGTAAAATTAACTGGAAAAGGAGATGGTAGACCCCCTCCAATATCTTTATGGGATCACAAAGTTGAACACAATTGAAATTACTGTACAGTAACCTGTGAGCCACTTATATTAGCCTGCTTGTTATTTCTTAATATAAAAATCTACTTTCTCCCTCTGTGACTTGCCACTGTTGATCTTTCATGCCTGGAATGTTCTTCCCTTTACTTTTAGTTTTTCTGGTTTCCTTCTATATTTAGTTCAAAGCACACTTTCTGAATCATACTTTCCTGGTCCTCCATCCTTCTGCTCTTCATTGTTAGTCCCTCCTTCTTAGAGATTTCCTTTCTTCTGTTCTGTTAGGAAACACAATGGTTAGAATGCTGAGTCTGGAGTCAAGAGGACCTAAGTTCAAATTTGACCTCAGGAACTTATTAGCTGTGTGATCCTGGGCAAGTCATTACCCCTATTTGTCTCAGTTTCTTCATCTGCAAAAAGAGCTGGAGAAGGAAATGACAAACTGCTTTGTGTCTTTGCCAAGAAAAGCCCATAAATGGAATAATGAAAAGTCAGACATGACTAAATGACTTAACAACATTTTATGTATACCTTGTATATCCATAGTGATTTACACATAGTCTCTTCAATTCAAATATAAGTTCTTTGAGAACATAGGAGGCAGTTTTTGCCTTTCTTTGTATCACCAGAATTTAGCATATGGGAATATAATAGGTCAAGTGAGATAACATATATAAAGTGCTTTTCA
This sequence comes from Sminthopsis crassicaudata, assembly GCF_048593235.1. Taxonomy (NCBI): domain Eukaryota; kingdom Metazoa; phylum Chordata; class Mammalia; order Dasyuromorphia; family Dasyuridae; genus Sminthopsis; species Sminthopsis crassicaudata. Next base: position 248,970,076 of record NC_133618.1, read on the forward strand.
CACCTTAGCCTTACCTATAAATACTACTTTTTGTATTATCCTATAATAAGCATCTAATAGTTGCTTGTTGACAGACTTCAAAGAGGGGATTAAGATATACTTTCATGGTTTTGGTTTATTCCATTTACAGTCTTGGCATTATGTGTATCACTTTTTCCTGATTCTGCTTACTGTACTTTGTTAACATGTCATATGTTTTCCTATGAGACCTAGATTCTTCATAGTTGTCATTCCTTATGATCAAGTAATTATTACATTCATGTACCACAATTTTTAAGTGATTCCTTAATTGATGGCATTTACATTGTTTCTAGTTCTTTGATACATGAGGAAATGATCATCTGAATACTTTTGACATATGTAGATTTTTTTTTGTTTTCAACAAATATCTTTGAGATATATGCCTAGCAGTAGAATCTCTGCTTATGGACATTTTTGTCACTTTTTGTGTGTATGGCTTTTTTAAAGGGTGGGGTGAGTGAATTGGGATTAAGTGACTTACTCAGGGTCAAGTAATGTCAAGTGTCTGAGACCATATTGGAACTCCTGACTTCAGGGGCAATGCCACTGCACCATCTAGATGCCCCTGGATTGCCTTTTAAAAGCACATTCATATGTCTTATTTTCTCACTACAACCTTACAACAATTCTATAGAGAGGCTAGGTTTTAGTGTCCTTATTTAATGACAAAGAAATGGCACAAAGATATAAAGTGACTTGCCAGAAGACACAAAGAGAATACCAGAACCAGAATATAGAACCACATGTCTTGTGGGTCCAGTACTATTTCTATTGTAACATATGCTTCTCCATCTTTTTTTCCCTGCCTGCTGAAATTAGAAAATCCATTTTTATAGAATGACCTTGGTCCAAGCCTAAATACTTATTCAGAATAGCCAAAGATGCCTTAGATAAAGCTAATATTTTCAAGGCCAAGATTATAGGTTTGATATCTCCTTAGAAGTGAGTTAGTCTACATTGAATTTATTGTATGAACCAGGATAGGGCAAAATATATCATCATCAATGACTGCAGCATACCCCACGACATTTTGCCCTAATCGCAGAAAGATCAGTGCCCAAGACTAAGTTTTAATTATCATATTCTTGGCATTATATGTTGAAAGACTCCCTTGAAATGGAGTAATGGTTGTTTGGCAACTCCCAGGCATAAAATGAAATTAAATGGAGAATGTGGTCATAAATATAAATTCTGGTCATTGTGGACTGAGTTGGTGTGAAAGATATAATAGAAATTAGGAGGTTAGAAAGCAGGAAAAAATTGGGCATTCATTGTGTCCCTATTCTGTTGGTCTTTTGAATATACTCTGACAAATGGTTAAATTTCCATTTTTTCTAATACTATTTTAATGGGAATGTCGAATTGACAGAAAGAAACTATTTTGGCCAAGAAGATTCTGAAGAATGATTATGAACATCAAATGGCTTTGAGTTTGCAAGTTTATTTTGTAATATATGTAATGAAAGAAAACAGGAAGAGTGTGGACACAGTTAACCTTTTTTCTCCATGAAGTTCTTAGGGTATAATGCTTTTTTCCATTTTTCACCTCCAGAAAATCCATTTTTTATAGAATGACCTTGGTCCAAGCCTAATCCGTAAAAAATGGGATTTTACCATATTCCGTTCCAGCTCTGGAAGTTGAGCTGTGTAGCTTTGTTCAATTGAAAATCATATTTGTTTCTCTCTACATACAACCTCCTGCGTGGGAACACATCCTTTTGGATCTGTGACCATTGATCATGCTGGTTGCCTGGGCACCTCATGGTGTCATGCCTATCTACTTGACTGTCATCCCAAGTTTCCCCTCCTAATGAAACATATAAACCTCTTGGAAATTCTGATCTGACAGAGGCCTTCCATTAGTGGATTTTGTTTAGTAATTGCAACATTCATTCAATATTATTGAAAACACCCTTGAGCAGAATATAGCTATAGGGGAAGCACACTCTAATGCAGCCTCCTAATTAATGAACTTTGTTGCCATTTAGGCAAGCATTAGACAGTTTGCCGAGATTGTCTCTATGGATCTGTTGTGACCATTTTGTCTGCTTTCCCTTAAGGAAAATGCTTCCATTGTTTGGAGAATAACTTTGAGGAAGTATGGAAAATGGTGACATTATGTTCTCAAAATGAAGCTGATGCGATCTTCAGCATGTATTCAGGCTGCTAACATTACTAGTGTTTTCAAATAATAGAAAGCCACAGCAGAATGACTAAAGATAACAACTAGTATGGAGATTATCTATGCTGGTGTATCCAAGTGTATCTATTGTCTTCAGGCAGCATTATATTTTATGTCTGGAGCCACAGGACTTATTTGTGAATAAACCTGGGCAAATAAAGGAAGGATTTTTTTTTTTTTTAAAAGAGAACTTCATTAAGTAAGGGTATGGGTATGGATATGGGTATACTAAATACATTATGTATATTGTGTGTGTGTGTGCGTATGCTTATTTTTAGATGACTTCATTAAGGAAGAAGAAAGCAATCCCTACTTTCTTTTTTATTAATTTTATAATTATAATTTTTTTGGACAGTACATATACATGGGTAATTTTTTTAACAACATTATCCCTTGTAATCATTTTTCCAAATTTTCCCCTCTCTCCCTCTACTCCCTCCCCTAGATGACAGGCAATCCCTACATTTTACATGTGTTACAATATAACCTAGATACAATATATGTGTGCAAATCCCATTTTCTTGTTGCACATTAAGTATTAGATTCCGAAGGTGTAAGTAACCTGGGTAGATAGACAGTAGTGCTAACAATTTACATTCACTTCCCAGTGTTCCTTCTCTGGGTGTAGTTGTTTCTGTCCATCCTTGATCAACTGGAAGTGAGTTGGATCTTCTTTATGTTGAAGATATCCACTTCCATCAGAATACATCTTCATATGACATTAAAGTGTACAGCGATCTTCTGGTTCTATTCATTTCACTCAGCATCAGTTGATGCAAGTCTCTCCAAGCCTATCTGTATTCGTCCTGCTGGTCATTTCTTATAGAGCAATAATATTCCATAACCTTCATATACCATAATTTACCCAACCATTCTCCAATTGATAGACATCCATTCATCTTCCAGTTTCTAGCTACTATGAAAAGAGCTGTCACAAACATTTTGGCATATACAGGTCCCTTTCCCCTCCTCAGAATTTCTTTGGGATATAAGCCCAAAAGCAGCAATGCTGGATTGAAAGGTATGCACAGTTTGATAACTTTTTGGGCATAGTTCCAAATTGCTCTCCAGAATGGTTGGATTCTTTCACAACTCCACCAACAATGTATTAGTGTCCCAGTTTTCCCACATCCCCTCCAACATTCATCATTATTTGTTCCTGTCATCTTAACTAATCTGACAGGTGTGTAGTGGTATCTCAGAGTTGTCTTAATTTGTATTGTATTTCTCTGATCAGTAGTGGCAATCCCTACTTTCAAAGCTAAATTCTTTTTCCTGAGCATTATTAATCAATTGAAAAAATTAAAGCTGTTTAGCCAGAACAAGAAAAGAGTCAGAATACAGAAAAAAAGCTGGTATTTTAACCAGCTTTTATGATTTACTAACCATTTTTTTGATTTACTAACCTTTAAAGCAAACTTTTGCAAAATAAAATGGAGTCTTTCATGATAGGATTTTGGAAGGATGGGGCAGGCAGGAGGAAGAGTAATATGTTCCTGTGCATTGAATATCTTTAATTGAACTGGATAATGTCTCTTATTGGAGATGTGGGAGACAAGGATCATGCTTTTTGTGGAGGTGGGACAGGAGGTTGGACCTCTTAGCAGCCTTTTGTCTGAGAGTCCATGTAACTGTGGTTCAGTTAAAATGGAAAGGAAAGAGAAGTGTATGGGCTATGTGGGTGGACTGAATTTTAGAGCCAAACATAGACTTTTGTTTCTGCTTTTCAAGTGTAAAACTAGAAAGGAAACTTCAAATTGTAAGTGATACCAAGTGGGAGAAGGGTAGGGGAAAGGAAGAATGATGACAGTGAGATCGGTAAAATTCATCATTTGGACTAGAATGGTTCTGCATTTTAACCAGACTGAGTTAAAAAAAAATGAAAGAAATACATTCAGCTTCATAAAATTTTAACCCTCCCCATTATCCTTGGGAGCTGAGAAACAGAAGAGAAACTCATATATTTGTTCCCACAGATATGTTACAGAGTTGTATTCCAGTGTCTAAAATTGTATTATCTAAATATATAACAAATATGTTGTCTAAAATTTTCTCTAAAACTTAACATATAGGATTTTTTTTCAAAACAAATTAAATCAAAAGATTATATGTCCAGTCAGCAAATCATTAAAAATGTATTACTGTGTGCCAGGTACTGTGCTAATCCTGGGAATACAAATATAACCATAAAAAACAAAGACATTCTTTGCCCTCAAGAAGCTTACATACTAATAAATGGAAAAACACATAAAACCAAGAAAAGGGTGAAGAAGATAGGGGAATGAAAGATATGGTAGAGAAAGTCTGGGTATCTTCCTATACTCAATAAAATGGAGGGACTAGTCAAGTAGAGAGAGAGAGACCACAAAGGCAGACAATACTTCCAAAATAAGAAATCCAGGAAGAGAATGAATTTTCAGTGTGAAGAAGTTGCTCTGTGTGTGTGTGTATGTGTGTACACCACCATTGAGAATTTTCAATTTAATTCTTACTTATCTATAAGGCCACCACTAACCAAAACACACACACACACACATACACACACTCACTCACACACACACACATACACATACACATACGTAATAAAAGCAGAATATACTAGATTTTTAATTTACAGAAACTTTCAAAGATGGTTCCATCTATAAAGCAGCTTCAGAACTTCTACTCTTCAAATATGCCCTAATGGCATTCCCTTTGATATACTTACTTAGATTATATAACTAATCAGAAGACTATTTCTGCTTACCATCATCTCAGTTAAATAGTATTTAGACTTTGATTTGAGAGAAGCCTGGTTTTTAGTACCCCCTATGACATTGTATAGCTAACTCATTTAATCTTTCTGATCCTCATTTTCTTCATTTGTAAAACTGGGATAATATCTCTAGTATGCATCTTATAGTGTTGTAGCAAAAGTCAAATGAGATTATGTGTGTTAAATGCTTTATAAGATTTTTAAAAGGAAATGCATGAGTATTTCTACTGGGCTTATATTCCAAAGAGATCTTAAAAGAGGGAAATATACAAAAATATTTGTGGCAGACCTTTTGTAGTGGCAAGAAACTGGAAACTGAATGGATGCCCATCAGTTGGAGAATGGTTAAATACATTATGGTATATGGATGTTATATGGATGTTATGGAACATTATTGTTACTTATGACCAACAGGATTATTTCAGAGAGGTCTGGGGAGACTTACATGAACTGATGCTAAGTGCTATGAGCAGAACCAGAAGATCATTATTCATAGCAACAAGAAGATTATACAATGATCAATTCTGATGAATGTGGGTCTCTTCATCAGTGAGATGATTCAGACTAGTCCCAATTGTTAAGTGATAAAGAAAGCTTTCTACATGCAGAGAGAGAATTGTGGGAACTGAGTGTGGACCACAACATAGCATTTTCACTCTGTCTGTTGTTATTTGCTTGCATTTTGTTTTCTTTCTCAGTTTTTATTCCTTCTTGATCCGATTTTTCTTGTGTAGCAAGATAACTGTATAACTATATATACATATATTCGATTTAACCTATATTTTATCTTATTTAACATGTATTGTACTACCTGCTATCTAGGGGAGAGAGAGTGGGGAAGGAGGGGAAAATTTGAAACAGAAGATTTTGTAAGAGTCAGTGTTGAAAATGTAACTATGCATATGTTTTGTAAATATAAAGCTTTAATAAAAATGTTAAGCTATCTCCCTCCCCCCCAAAAAAAATAAAAAATAAAAGTAAATACATGTAAACTACTAACATTATGGCTATTATTTTTAATTATTGTTAGTCCATGGAAACACTAATAAGTCTTGGGCATGGTTTTTTTTTGGAGAAGAGATAAAAGATGATAATGAAGAACAGTGAATCAATAGATAAACAGAAAAGAGACTGAAAGAGAAATATTAATGGATTGTACTAGGGAGCCATTAGACTCTAAATATATTTTTATAATTAGATTTTATAACTAAGATTCAGACTAATTTTTAGCTTTATACCATACCTCTTCTGTGAAGCAATAACTGCTTTCTGTTCCTTGAATTCCCTTCCCTCAACTAAAAATATTATTTCCCTTCTCATATTATTTATAATATACTTTTTATACCCTGGATTTCCACCCAACCTAGTCAGATAGGATATCTACTCATCCCCCTTTATTAGATTATAAATACTTTGAGTGGGAACTAAAATATCTTTCATCTTTGGATATTTCACAATAAAGAAAATACTTTGCATTTTCCAAACTTTAACCTAGCCATATGTAGAGCTAAGGAGGGAGGGGAGAGGAAATTGGAGAAGGGAGAGAAGAAAAAAAGTTTGCATGATAATTTTGTTGTATAGGAATAGACAATAAAGAAATAAAGGTATATTGTAAGGAATAGCAAGTTGTGCATAGTAGATTTACAGTTTCATGTACAATCATCTCTTTTATTGTACTATGTTACGATAATGCTTGTTTTGTTCCATAAATTAAAAATAAAATAAAAACTTTAATGTACTCTATAAGTGTTAGTTATTATTAATAAGTTGTGCTTGCTAAACGTTGAATTGAATAAATGTTTTTATTTTATTGGATTAAAGTGAAAATAGAACAATATGGATAGTTATATGAGTCCCCATTCCCTTTTTTATATTGATTTTTTTTGTGTGTGTGTGTGTGTGTGTGTGTGTGTGTGTGTGTGTGTGTGTGTGTGTGTGTTTTAGGAAGCAGGTAGCTTTCTGGGTGCCTGGATATTCTTTCATGTTATAAGAATTTTCCCACCTTCCCTTTAATCATCTGTAGAAACCATAGGAGGTGGGTTATAGATAAGCATATAAAGTTTCTTTCTCGTTTTGTTCATTCTCCTTTCTTTTTCCTCTGATTCTCCACATTTACTCAATATCTTCCTTATTCAAAGCTTCAAAAATCTCTCTAATCTCAATCATCAGCACAGTAGAGCTATTCTCAAGGCACTAAAAACTTCCTCAACCTTAATCATGAACCCGGTAGGGTAGGGGGAAATCACACTCAGGTTTGGTGAGCTTACTGAAAAAAAATAGTTTCTTTCAAAAAAAGTACTTGTGAAATTTAGAAATTAATTGTAATCTATAAGAGTGATTGTATCTATCTAGAGCAAGAGTGTGTATTTTGCTCAATGTATTACATAGTCCAAAAAGTTTTCCTTTATTCATTCTCAACCAAAAGTGATTTTTGTTTTCTTAGAGTACTTTGTCCTGATGTTTCCTTTGCCCTTGTCACTTTATACCTTGTTATCAAACTGATTTGTGTGCTTCATTTCCTTTCTTGAGGACGGGGACTCTGTGTTTTTATTTGTGTAACCTCAGTTATTAGAATAGTGGCTGGCACATAGAAAGTGCTTAATATATGTTTGTTGAATTGAATAGATGATTTGGGTCACACTAGTATTGCCCTCAGATGTGGGTTGCTCTTTCAGAATAGGTATAATTTTAGGTCAATGAGAAGCTAATTTGATCCATTGTAATATGGCTTCTGGTAGAAAGGTTACTTCTTTCTCCCTTTCTCCTTCTGAAAATGGGAAAAGTATCATGTGATTAAAGAAAAGGAAATGTCTTTATTTTCAAAAGAGGGAAGATAATAGAGTTTCATATACAGGTCACTGAGTTTTACTCCAGAATTCTAGAACATGTTCTTATAAAGATGGTTAATGAATATATCTATGTGTATATATATATATATATATATATATATATATATATATATATATATATATATATATATATATATATATACATATATATATATATATAAACACATATACACATATATGTATATATGTGTATGTATATATATATAGATAGATAGATAGATAGATAGATAGATATACACACACACAGATAATAATGTTCACAATGCTCTAACTTAGTTTTAAGGACATATTTTGCTAAGTCAGCTTTATTTCCCTTTGGGGACAGAATTATTAGAACAGTTGATGAGATAAGACTGTGGTTAGAGTTTATCAAAAAAAAATTAGCAAAGCATTTGACAACACTTCTTATTCCTATTCTTGTGGAAGAGGAGGCATATGATCTAGATGAAATTCTAATGCGAGACATTTTCAGTAGATTGAATGTCTAAACACAATGACAATGAGCAATTTATATGTTGCAGGGAAGATTCTTGTTCATAAAAGAACCAGATTAGATGGGTTTATGTCAATTCTGAGATTCTTCTTCCTCATTACTTCCTTTTCTTTCTTCCTTCCTTTATATTTCCTTCTTTATCTCCTTTATTCTGTTCTCCTAAAAGAAAGCTATTGATCTAACTTTTGGGGACTTAGACACATGGGTGAATCATGATGGAAAAAATGTTCATCTTTCCTCCTCAGAAATTAAAAATGGTGATAAATAATTCCCTGAATGGAAACATTACAAAAAGCAAGCATTCTCTTCTCCCACCCAGGCTTTAACCTCTCTCCACCCCAAACAGAGGCTTTAACTTTCCTTTTGTTTTCTTTGCAGTAATAGCTTGTGGGGGTTTTTGTTTGGCAGAAGACTGACCCTTTTAAAAGGGTCAGATGGTAGGCTCAACATGGTCCTTGTGCAGTCTTTATGACACAAAGAGGGCAAGACACAGTGTTTTGGCAAAATTCATCCAGGCCCTGACAAGAGCCTCTTGTCTGCATTTCACAAGGTGGCAATTCTGAACCCTGGAGAGCCATTCTGGCTCTCTATCATCTACTCTACAGCTTCTGCAGGCTTCTAGTTACCAGATCTATAACCTGGATGCACTCAAACAGATACATTGCTTTTCAGGAACAAAAACAAGATGTAATTCCTAGCTAGAAACATAAATATAACCAAGCTTCTCTTTTTACCATTAAAATCAGCAGGATTTAAAATAGCCTATTTGGTTTACTTCATCATAGTTATTGATTTTTTATGGGAGAATTTTGTATAACTATAAAAGAATTTGCATGTATTGATCATTAGATGAATCAGACTATTACATGGAGGGAAAAGATGATTTGCTTTTTAAATGCAATTAAAGTACTCTGCTTCATAGAAAAGGTTTTAATTTTTACTGACATTAAAGTATGTTTATTGATACTTTTGAACTTTATTTTTAATAAAGACCTTGGATAGTGACACAGTCTAGATAACATCTATCTGGTAGTGTATATATATATATATATATATATATATATATATATATATATATATATATATATTTGTGAATACTTCATAGGACGGTAGAATCATTGAGTTTTAGAAATGAAAGAGGCCTTAAAGATCATTTAGCCCAACCCCCTCAGTTTACAGATGAGGGTAACTAAATTGCAGAGAGGTTAAGTGATTTGCCTGAAATCACCCAGCTAGCAAAGGATTATGTGTTCAAAAATAGAGTTGCTGCTTGAGAAAAGAGTCTGAGGCATGACTAAACATCTATGGGAAAGAAGAGGGAGGTTAGCAATAAGTATTTGGGAAGTGTGGGGCAGCTGGGTGGCACATTGGCTCAAGTGAAGAAGGCTCATCTTCCTGAGTTCAAATCTGGCATCAGATACCCCTTACTACATGAATTGAACCTAGAAGCAAACCAGGGTTTCTAAGAGGAAGAGATAGAAAGGAGTCCATTTTAAGTATGAAGGTGAAGGCATAGAAGTGGGGTATCATAGAGGGCCAAATTAGAATTGGGGAGGGAGGAAGTTGGATGAGAAACAGACCATTTTGGACTAGAATGTGTAATATGTTCAGGGACTAATTTAAATTAAATCATGAAAAATGGTTTAAGTTAGATTACAAATGATTTTCAATGTCAAATTGAGCAAATTGAAACATTTTGGGGGGTCAAGTTGAGGAGTTTGTATTTTATTTTAGAAGTGATATGGCTAGTCTTGATCAGAGGAATTATATGATTTCACTTGCACTTTTGAAATATCTTCTTATGATTCTGTGAAGACAGTGAAGTAGGTTGGTAAATTGTAAGTTTTCTTGATTTCTCCCACAAATAGAACAAATTTGCACCACACAGCAAATATAGACTTCTAAAAAATCTGGAAGAGTTGGAATATAGGGGTCCTCCTAATACAACCTGAGAAGATCTGAAGAATGATTAACTCGGTTGAAGTGCTAACTCATCTAGACTAGCTCCATGGAAATACCAATAGGGGAGCCCTGGGGCTAGCTGTTATGGTTGTAGTCTCAGCAAGAACCACAGAGACTTTCATCTCCTGGACTACTTGTGGAGTTTGTGTCTAAATCTAGGAAAGATTAAGGGAACCTCTGCTGATTAGGAATGTCAGGATCAGCTGTGCTGTGGGATGCTGTCATGGCTAATAAGAAACCTGCACCCAGTGTGTGCAGAGGCAGCAGGGCAGAGACACTACTGATTATGGGCACTTGCTAAAGGGTGGAGCTTTTGATTTGGGGTTCCTGGTTAGAAGAGAAGCAACCCCAGGATTAGAGGTGCTTATACTAATAGCTCTTATTAAAAAAAAAAAAAAAATGAACCTAAGAGCCTGAGGCAATATCTAATCCACATAGAGCCAGGCTTGGCCAAAGGCTGTGGAACTCAGCCACAGAAGTCCCAGAGAAGTAGAACATTTGAAATAGGGACCGACAATGGTTTCCGGGCAGACACTTCCAGTTTGAGCACAGGCGCTTTTCAATTCAGCTGCTGATTTCCACACCCCACGGGACCCATTGGCTGGGCTTTGTGTCGCCTTCAATGTTCAGTCTTAAACCTCAGGGAAGTTGCTATGACACACAGCAGGGTCCTTCAATGGGAAACCCTCATAGCACAGTCATTCTAATCACCTCTGAGGCACTTCCAGCGAGGGGGAGGGGAACTCTTTCCCAGAGCTATCTCTTAGGTCAGACCCAGGAGCCGCTGCATCCATCTGGTCTGGGAGGAAGCTGGTAAAGAAATAAATAAATAAACTTCTTACCCCAAGGACAGACCCCAAAAGATTTTATCCATGAGTAAAAAGCTGAAGAGAACTATTGATTCCTTCTACACAGAGAAAGAGCGGGTATCCAACCCCGAGGAAGTTAATAGCAGAGAGTCAGCAGATAACAGCCTAAAGGGGAATGTTACCTGCCTTCCATCATATAACTCTCTCCTAGAAGAGACTATTAAAAAGTTAAGAGAATTTGAAGAAAAATGGGGAAAGGAAAGAGTAGCTATGATAGAGAATAACAATGTTCTGAAATTTGAGTTGGAAAAATATAAAGAATTCACAGGAGATGCATGGAAACAAAATTTGTGAATTAGAAAAGGTTAAAAAAATCACAAGAAAGTAGGATTTTTGAATTGGAAAAGATAAAAAATTCTCAAGAAAGTAGGATTTCTGAATTGGAAAAGATAAAAAAGTCTCAAGAAAGTAGGATTTCTGAATCGGAAAAAAAATTAGGGAAATGGAAAAAAATTCAATAGAGCAAAATAATTCATTTAAAAATGCAATTGGGCATATGCAAAAAGAACTAAAAATGTGAAGGAAGAAAATAACTCATTAAAAATCAGGACGGAACAAATAGAAATGAATGATTCATTGGGAAACCAAGAATCAGTCAAACAAAACAAAAAAAAAATGAAAAGCTCGAGAATAATGTCAAATACTTACTGGGAATATCTATAGACCTGGAAAATAGATCTAGGAGAAATAATCTGAGGATCATTGGACTTCCCAAAAACTATGACCAAAAAAAAAGAGCCTAGATTCTATTTTATAGGAAATCATTGAGGAGAACTCTCCAGAGATGATAGAAACATAAGGGAAAATAGGTGTTGAAAGAATTCATCGAACATCTTTTGAAAAAGACCCTAAAAAAGGAACTCCATGGGATATTGTGGCTAAGCTGCAGAACTACCAAACAAAGGAAAAAAAATATTGCAAGCAGCTAGAAAAAAGGAATTCAGATATCAAGGGGCCACAATAAGGGTCACCCAAGATCTGGCTGTCTCCACATTAAAAGATTGAAGGGCCTGCAACCTGATATTCTGAAAGGCAAAAGACCAAGGATTGCAACCAAGAATAAACTATCCAGCTAAGTTTCGCTTTTTCTTCTATGGAAGAAGATGGTCGTTTAATGAAACAGAGGAATTTCATTTGTTTCTAAGAAAAAAAAAACAGACTTAAACAAAAAATTTGGTCTACATCCACAAGACAGAAGAGAAACAAAAAAGGTAAAAAGAACTCTTGAGAACTGTATCTCTGTTGTGGATATATAGAAAGTCCGCATGGATAATTTGATTTTACTGATATAAAAAAAGGGGGGGTAGTAAAGGGAAGGGGATAGTATTAGAAAAAGGGGAAGGAGTGATAAAAAGAGGGAAACTACATCCCAGGAAGAGGCATAGAAAAATATACCACATCTGAGGCAATTTAGAGAGGGGGTGAAACATTGTATGAATCTTACTCTCATCAGAGTAGGCTCAAAGAGTAAATAATTGACATATTTGTTTTTTAGAAAATTCTCTCTTACCTCATTAAAAGGGAGGAGAGGAAAAGGGAAAAGGAAAAGGGGAATAAGTGAAGGGTACAAGAAAAGGGAAAGGATTTGGAAGGAGCGGGGAGGGATACTAAAAAGGAGGGCTGTGCATCACAAGTGGGGTCTATAAATTAAATATTGGGGAAGGGGTTTAGGGGGGTCAAGGGAAAAAACATAATCTGGGAATAATATGATGACAGGAAATACAGAATTAGTAATTTTAGCTGTAAATGTGAATGGGATGAACTCTTCCATCAAACAGAGATGGATAGCAGACTGGATCAAAAGTCAGAACCCTACAATATGTTGTTTACAGGAAACACATTTAAAGCAGGGAGATACATACGGAGTAAAGGTAAAAGCTTGGAGCAGAATCTATTATGCTTCAGGTAAAGCCAAAAAAGAAGGGGTAGCTATCCTTATCTCAGATCAAGCAAAAGCAGAAGTTGATCTAATTAAAAGAGATAAGGAAGGAAACTATATCCTGCTAAAAGGTAGCATAAACAATGAAGCCATATCGATACTAAACATATATGCACCATGTGGTATAGCATCTAACTTTCTAAAGGAAAAGTTAAGAGAGTTGCAAGAAGAAACAGATAGTAAATCTATAATAGTGGGAGATCTCAACCTTGCACTCTCAGATTTAGACAAAGCAAACCACAAAACAAATAATAAAGAAATTTAAAAAGTAAATAGAACATTAGAAAAGCTAGGTATGATAGACCTTTGGAGAAAACTGAATGGTGATAGAAAGGAATATACTTTCTTCTCAGCAGTTCATGGAACCTCTACAAAAATTGACCATATATTAGGACACAAAGATTTCAAAATTAAATGCAGGAAGGCAGAAATAATAAATGCCTTCTTCTCAGAACAAAATGCAATAAAAACTACATTCAATAAGAAGTTAGGGGTAAATAGTCCAAAAAGTAATTGGAAACTGAATAATCTCATCTTAAAGAATGACTGGGTGAAACTACAAATTATAGAAACAATTAATAATTTCACCTAAGATAATGACAATGATGAGACATCGTACCAAAATCTGTGGGATGCAGCTAAAGTGGTAATAAGGGGAAATTTTATATCTTTAGAGCCTCATTTGAACAAAATAGAGAAAGAGAAGATTAATGAATTGGGCCTGCAACTTAAAAAGCTAGAAAAAGACCAAATTAAAAACCCCCAACCAAAAATCAAACTGGAAATACAAAAATTAAAAGGAGAAATCAATAATATTGAAAGTAAAAAAAAAAAAACTGTTGAATTAATAAATAAAACCAAGAGTTGGTTTTATGAAAAAGCCAATAAAATAGTTAAACCTTTGGTAAATCTGATCAGAAAAAGGAAAGAGGAAAATCAAATTGTTAGTCTTACAAATGAAAAGGGGGATCTTTCCACCAATTAAGAGGAAATTAGAGAAATAATAAGGAATCACTTTGCCCAACTTTATGCCAATAAATTTGATAACTTAAGTGAAATGGATGACTTCCTCCAAGAATATAGACTTCCTAGATTAACAGAGGAGGAGATAAATTGCTTAAATAGTCCCATTTCAGAAAAAGAAATAAAACAAGCTATTAATCAACTCCCCAGGAAAAAATCCCCAGGACCAGATGGATTTACATGTGAATTCTACCAAACATTCAAAGAACAATTAGCTCCAATGTTATATAAACTATTTGAAAAAATAGGGGACGAAAGAGTCCTACCAAACTCCTTTTATGACACAGAAATGGTACTGATACCTAAATCAGTTAGACCGAAAACTGAGAAGGATAACTATAGACCAATTTCCTTAATGAATATTGATGCTAAAATCCTAAATAAGATATTAGCAAAACGAATTCAGAAAATCATCCCCAGGATAATACACTATGATCAAGTAGGATTTATACCAGGAATGCAGGGATGGTTTAATATTAGCAAAACTATTAGTATAATTGCACATATTAATAATCAAATTAATAAAAATCATATGATCATGTCAATAGATGCAGAAAAAGCATTTGATAAAATCCAACATCCGTTCCTACTATAAACTCTTGAGAGTATAAGAATAAATGGACTATTCCTTAGAATAATCAGGAGCATATATTTAAAAACGCCAGTAAGCATAATATGCCATGGAGATAAACTGGAACCTTTCCCAGTAAGTGAAACAAGGTTGCCCACTATCACCATTACTATTCAATATAGTACTAGAAATGCTAGCCTTGGCAATAAGAGCCGAGAAAGAGATTCAAGGAATCAGAGTAGGAAATGAGGAAATCAAACTATCACTCTTTGCAGATGACATGATGGTATACTTAGAAAACCCCAAAGATTCTGCTAAAAAGCTATTAGAAATAATTCACAATTTTAGCAAAGTTGCAGGATACAAAATAAATCCACATAAATCCTCAGCTTTTTTATATATCACCAACACAATGCATAAGCAAGAGATACAAAGAGAAATTCCATTCCAAACAAATGTTGAGAGTATAAAATATTTGGGAATATATCTACCAAAGAAAAGTCAGGAATTATATGAGCAAAATTACGAAACACTTGCCACAAAAATAAAATCAGATTTAATAATTGGAAAGACATTCAGTGCTCTTGGATATGCCTAGCGAATATAATAAAGATGACAATACTCCACAAAATAATCTATTTATTTAGTGGTATACCAATCAGACTCCCAAGAAACTATTTTAAAGACCAAGAAAAATCACATCAAAATTCATATGGAAGAACAAAAGGTCGAGAATTGGAAGGGAACTAATGAAAACAAAGTCAGATGAAGGTGGTCTAGGTGTACCTGACCTAAATCTATATTATATAGCAGTAGTCACCAAAACCATTTGGTATTGGCTAAGGAATAGACCAGTCAATCAGTGGAACAGATTAGGTACAAAGGACAAAAAAGGATACATCTATGGCAATCTAGTCTTTGAGAAACCCAAAGATACCAACGTTAGGGATAAAAATTCATTATTTGAAAAAAATCTGTTGGGAAAACTGGAAATTAGTATGCCAGAAATTAGATATGGATCCACACTTTCTACCATATACCAAGATAAGATCAAAATGGGTCCATGATTTAGGCATAAAGAATGAGTTCATAAGTATAGTAGAGGAACAGAGAATAGTCTACCTCTCAGACCTGTGGAGGAGGAAGGAATTTATGACCAGAGGAGAACTAGAGATCATTATTGATCACAAAATATAAGATTTTGATTACATCAAACTAAAAAGTTTCTGTACAAACAATACTAATGCAAATACTAAAGCAATTTGGAACTATGCCCAAAAAGTTATCAAACTGTGCATAACCTTTGATCCAGCAGTGCTACTACTGGGCTTATATCCCAAAGAAATACTAAAGTGGGGAAAGGGACCTGTATGTACCAAAATGTTTGTAGCAGCTCTTTTTGTAGTGACAAGAAACTGGAAGATGAATGGATGTCCATCAATTGGAGAATGGTTGGGCAAATTATGATATACGAAGGTTATGCAATATTATTGCTCTGTAAGAAATGACCAGCAGGATGAATACAGAAAGGTTTGGAAAGATTTACATCAACTGATGCTGAGTGAAATGAATAGAACCAAGAGATCACTATACACTTCAACAACAATACTGTATGAAGATATATTCTGATGGAAGTGGATATCTTCAACATAAAGAAGATCCAACTCACTTCTAGTTGATCAATGATGGAAAGAAAGAGCTACACCCAGGGAAGGAACTCTGGGAATTGGATGTAAATTGTTTGCACTACTGTCTTTCTACTCAGGTTACTTATACCTTTGGAATCTAATTCTTACCGTGCAACAAGAAAATTGGATTTACACACATATATTGTATCTAGGTTATTCTGTAACACATTTAATATGTATAGGATTGCCTGTCATCTAGGGAAGGGAGTAGAGTGAGGGAGGAGAAAATTGGGAACAATGATTACAAGGGATAATGTTGTAAATAAATTACTCATGCATATGTACTGTCAAAAAATATAATTATAAAATTAATTAATAAAAAAAAGAATTGTACAGGACTTATCAGCAGCCACAATAAAAAATCTCAGGTCCTGGAATTGTGTCTAGTGACAATCAAAAAAAAAAAATAGGCCTGCAGCCTAAAATATCATATCCCACAAAATTATCTATAATATTGGGTGAGAAAAAGTGGACATTCAATGAACTTGCAGATATTCAGGATTTTCTGTTTGGTTGACAGACCCAACTCCAGCCTAATAGAAACCAAACCCAAACCTAATAGAAAATTTGATATGTAAGAGCCAAGATCAAAGATCAATTTCAAGGAACTCAACATGGATAAATTAGATTATCTTTTTTTTTTTTTGCATGGGAAATTTATAGTGCAAGGTTAAGAATGGCATCATCAATGTGACAATTTAAAAGAAAGATTGGAGCAAAGGCAAGGTAAAAATAGTAATTATGTCATACAAATGAAGTGCAGAGGAAAAATAGACAGAGAGTTTAGAGGGGATGAGGAGTGCTTCTAGTTCTGAAAAACTATTCATATCAGGAATGGGTTAAATGGACAATGCTGCATATACTATGAAAGGTATAGCACTCTTTAAAATCTATAAAAAAAATAAAGGAGGAGGGATGGGATGACGGAAGTAAAGGGTGAGAGAAGAAGACAAGGAGGTATCCATGGGTGGGGGTAGGTTAAGTAATAGCAAGGCAAAATAAAGAAGAATTAAAGCTAAGGATCAGCAGAGACCGGAAAGATTTGTGTGTATCTATGTGTGTATATCTATGTGTATGTATATCTATCTATCTATGCATATATAATATGTCCTTTCTTAATTATAGCCTGATTGGGAGTGGTGATGAGAATTAAAGGTTGGGGGGGAGAGAATAAAATTAAAAGGTATATAGTAGGGAACAAAAGAACAATTTACAAGGAAATAAAGATGGACACATGAATATAATTTCTTTTACTAATATATACTTTCTTGAACTGGTAATTTTTGTATTTTGAATCCTCCCTGATGTTCTGCTGGGCACATGACAGTGTTCTCTTTTGTTTCATTTTGTTTTGTATACCTTTTCCTATTGTGCTTTTTAAAAAATTAATTAATTAATTAATTTACTTTGCTCAGGAAATTGGGGTTAAGTGACTTGCCCAGGGTCACATAGGTAAGAAGTGTTAAATGAAGCCATATTTGAATTCAGGTCCTCCTGACTTAAGGCTAGTGCTCTATCCACTGCACCACCTAGCTGCCCCTTTCTTATTGTTTCTTTAAAATTAATGTGAAAATTCCTGAAAAAAAAAAGAAATATCTTCTTGTCATCTATATGAATGATAGGAAGTGGCTAGATAGATATATAGAACTGAGAATTATTTTGGAGAGATAACTGAATTCATTAGAACTGAAGAGATCTGAAGTGGAAAGAAATATATTTATTAAGCATTTACTATGTTTCAGGCATTGTTCTGTGTTTCTTTTTTCTTTCCCTTCTTCTTCTCTTCTTCCCTCTTCCTCCTCTTATTCTCCCCTTTTCTTCTCTCTTCTCTTATATTCTCTGATAATCTGTTTTTTTTTTTTTTTTCTCACCTCCTCTCTTTTTAATTTTACAAATACCGTTTCACAACCTCATGAGCCAGGGAGGCTATTATTACAATTTTACATGTCAGGAAACTGAGGGAAATAAGAGATTAAGTGACTTGCTTAGAGTTACACAATGTAATTTCTAAATGTCTGAGGCCAGGTTTGAAATCAGGTCTTCCTGATTGCAGACCAAGTTCTGTTTCTACCAAGAGGAGAAGAATGAGGAGGGAAGAGAAGACCTCCTGAAACATGGTCCAGCCATCACTTGAAGGAGAACAATTTTGTTTCTTGTTATGAAGTTCTCAAATTGGGGCTGGTAGTTTCTATGACCATGCTTTCATATTTAGACATATGTCTGTGCATGCACTCCAAACAAATCTTACTTTTGGCTGCTTAGATATGTTCCAACAGCCTGGCTCATGAAAAACTTGCAAGTACTATCTGTTCTTTCAGCTTACTTGGTGTGGGATAGAGATGTTACTCCATGTCAAACTCTTTATCTGGGGTTTCCCATTGTTTTAGTAGGTTCCTTTAATCTAATAAGAATGTGCCCTTAGCTGAACTTTTCATGAATCTGTGGGGAAACCAAAGTGAATATATTACTGGAGCTGTGATTTGAATTATAATCAGGATGTTCTGATCTGTGACTGTGAAGACTTTATTCCCTCCTAGAAAAGTCCTGGGCCCTTCATCTGGGTCTGTTTGGGGATGGCT
Organism: Sminthopsis crassicaudata; assembly: GCF_048593235.1. NCBI lineage: Eukaryota > Metazoa > Chordata > Mammalia > Dasyuromorphia > Dasyuridae > Sminthopsis > Sminthopsis crassicaudata. The sequence goes on from NC_133618.1 coordinate 248,989,007, forward strand.
GGTCAAGCTCAAGAGCTTGCTGTCCCATTTTATAACTCCAGAAACAAATTGGAATATGGAGCACCAAATCCCTATAGAGATTTCAATATCAGAAATTAGCCTTTGTCCAAATGATTTCCGTAACTTAGGTGTTCATTGAAGCATTTTGACTCATGATTTCAATAATATAAGAAATGTAATTTTACATCTATGGTTATTTATTAGAAAGTGATGTTACTTCTCTGTATTAATAAGTTCTAATACTGTGGGCAAGAGTACAATTGCTTTTAGTATCAGGCAACTATAGGTAGAGTAACTTGTGATTATTAACTTTCCGAGAGGTCAATTAAGACCAGTATATGTATTGCAAGGATTAGATTGAAGTACACGGACTTTATTGATCAATTGTCCTGTACAATAAACATTCCCCCTAGAGAACTCAGAGTTCTAACAGAAAAAAAAATCTGTTTTCTATCCATTCTGTGTTCCCTTTCTTTCTTCTTTCTTTCTTTTTAATCTTTATTTCCTTCCCTCTGTGCCTTTGTTCTTCTTTAACTTCTCTGATCTTCTTTCTTTTTCTGCTTCTAGAGATTCCTTTTAGAGGTTGATTTTTCTTTCTTTTTTTCCAACTTCAATCTAGATGGCTTAGGTAATAAAGTGATGAACTTGGAGGCTGGAGGACTCTGAGTCTTAATACTGCCTCTAAAATTATAAGCATTGTGATCCTGCACATGATACTTAACCTTTCCCAGCCTCATTTTCCCCATATATAAAGTGGAAATAATAATAATACCTATGTCACAAGGTTGATTCAAGGATCAAATAAAACATTATAGAAAGAGTTTTGTTAATCCTAAAATATTGTATAAAATCTATTTATTATTGTTATTAATTAGTATGTGCTATAAATATATAAGATTAGTCTGTTGCAGCATATTTAATGATATGCCCCCAAGTATTTTGAGAGAAAAGATACATATGTCTTATTTTTTAAAGATACCTTAATTATTATTTTCAATAGATATGTTGAAATTGTTTATTTCTATTTTATTGTGTTTATCCTTTCCAAAAATAAGACCAAGAGCACAATAGATAGGACCATAAGCAGCAAGGTATAGTAATAAAAATATTCATTTATATTATTTATAGACTGTCATAGTTAGAAGGGTCCTTAGAATAGAAAGTATAGAATCTCAGAATTGGAGGGGATCTTAAAGGAGAGAGCACAGTGTCCAACCTAGAAGAGACTTTAGAACAATGTTTTTAAACTTTGTGGATCATATGCTTTTGTATCAGCAATAAAAAGATGCCTCCCATCTCTGTATATTTATTTATGTTTATATATGTTCAATTGTACTAGTAATTAAATTATTAAGCTTGTATAAAATATAAATTAAAATAGATGATAAAAGGACATAATATGTGCTTTTAGAGATAATAGGAAACGGCTGGTAACATTGGTCAGCCCTGCACTTCAGGAAAATCAACTTGGTTACTATGAGGAGGATAAATTGAAATGGGAGGATACTTGAGATTTATTAGAAGAGTTTTATATTTCCGGTGAAAGTTGATTTAAAGACCTTTGTAATAGTGACAGCTAAGTGAATGGAGAAAAGAAGAAAATGAAGAGGTGTGATATATATGAATTGTCAATTTATTGTATATATGGGGTCAGAGTGAGGAATCAGTAATAAAGCTGAGGTTTAGAGTTTGGATAAATGGACAGGATGATGTAATTAGAAAGAGGAAAGTTTTAAAAGGAATAGACTTGGGGGAAATATAATAGAAAGCTTGTGATAGAGATTACAAACTAAACATTTCTCATGGTTCTATTAAAAAATGTAAAGGGAGTGAAGGGAGGTTCCTACCAAGCACTGTTAGAAGAATAGAGGCAGATCATAAAGGAGCTCCTGCTTTAGAGAGAGGGATGGTTTTGGTGCAGAACTGTTAGTAGAACAGAATTTTTTCTATATAGATGATGGTATCTATATCTGGAGTCATAATTCTGAAGGGCTTTTCCCTTTCTTCTTGTAAAAAGAGGATGGAAGTTTGTACAACCAGTAGAGGTCAACAATTGGAAGAAACAGTGTTGATCAATAATGGTTTAAGAGATGATAGGTTTAATTGGAGATCAATACTGTTATCTGGGGCACAACTTTCCATCCTCTGGTTACTGTATCCTACCTTAAGTCATCATTTTGGGTGTGGAGGTTGCTTTGAAAATTAATACCTTACAACAGTCAACCCAGAAAGTGAGACTGAAAGAGATCATAGAATAGGGAATATTAGCACTATAGGAAACCATAGAGTTCATTTAGTCCAAACACCTTATTTTATGTCAAAAAACTAAAAGCTAGAGGGAATAAGGAACTTTTCCAAAGTAACATTTGGTGGTAGATTGGAAATAAAATTAAGGTCTCTTGAATCCCATCTTATATTAATCCTGACATACCACTTAAAGTTATCAATCTGAGTGGGGGGTCTATGAGTAATACTGATAAGTCGCACATTTATGAACCATTGCATTCATTTGTCTGATTTCAGGGTAGAAAAAAATACTTGAAATGATTCAGTAATAGTTGCTTATAATAGCTTCTAGAAATAGCAAAGCTGCTGCCAAGGTGTCAGTATTTGAAGTATAAAGATAACTGAAAAGGAAGGATGAGTATTTATGAGAAGTCCTAAAGAAATAATGTTAACATATTAACTTTGGGGTATCTTACCCCTGAAGAGATTTCTGCTTGGAGGAATAATTACTATAACATGTTTCCTCTGATTTCACTTGTTGAAGAATAGTATTTTTCCAGGGAGGAGGAATTATAAATTATAAAGAAGTTTGCATGTATATGTGTTTTATGAAGTCTTAACATTGTACTAATTTCCCTTGAAAGCCACCTCAGAAGACTCATAATAATCCAACTATGGTTGGCTTGTTTTCATTCCTTTTTAACTGTCTTGTAGAAGGTATATAAAACCACACTGTATATTCAGACAATGAATAATATAGTTGGAAAAGCAACCTACTAAAGTGTTAGGGGCCCTTTAAAATCAGCCATAAAAGTATATGTATTCACATTTGTAGGGAAGGAGGTGGGTCATGGAAGTCTCCAGTGATAGGAATTATATTGCTCTGATATAAAATGATTAAAACAATCAGAAGTCCTTATTATTTGAAGGATAGGGAGGAAATTATTGTATAATATTACAGTATTAAAATTTTAAAATATTACTGGTACAGTTGAGTCAGAAAGGTACACAGAAAACAGTGCTGACATGTTTGGCATCTACACTTCTACTACAAAAAGTTTCAATATTTTTTTCTTTTTTTATTAAAATTTTCTTATTTTCAAAACATATGCATATATAATTTTAAATATTTACCCTTGCAAAACCTTATGTTCCAAAATTTCCTTCCCTTCCTGCCACCTACCCTAGAAGAATCCAGTATATGTTAAACATGTGAAATTCTTCTCTACATTTATCATACTACACAAGAAAAATCAGATCAAAAGGGAAAAATGAGAAAGAAAACTAAATGCAAGCAAGAAACAACAAAAAAGTAGAAATACTATGTTGTAATCCATTCACAGACCCCAAAGTCCTCTCTCTGAATGCAGATGGCTTTCTTTATCGGAAGACCATTGGAATTGGCCTTCATCATCTTGCCATTGAAAAAAGCCAATCAGAATTTGATCATTATATAATCTTTCTGTTTCTATGTACAATGTTCTGGTTCAACTCACTTCACATAACACCAGTTCATATAAGTCTCTCCAGGCCTGTCTGAAATCATCCTGCTAATCATTTCTTATAGAATAAATAATATTCCACAACATTCATATTCTATAACTTATTCAGCCATTCTTTAACTGATGTACATCAACTCAGTTTCTAGGTTTTTACTGCTACAAAAAGGGCTGCTACAAACATGTTGTGCACCCTTTCCCTCTTTTCTATTATCTTTGGGATACAGGCCCAGTTGAGACACGGCTGGATCAAAGAGTATGCCTTTGGGCATATTTCCAAAATGCTCTCCAGAATGACTTAGATCAGTTCACAACTCCATCAACAATGTATTAATATCCCAGTTTTTCTACATTCCCTCCAACAGTCATCACCATCTTTTCCTGTCATTTTATCCAGTCTGAGAGGTAATAGTGATACCTCAAAATTGTCTTACTTTGCATTTCTCTGATCAATAGTGATTTAGAGCACTTTTTCATATGACTTTTTATTTATTTATTTATCTATTTACTGAGTAAATTAGGGTTAAGTGACTTACCCAGGGTCACACAGCTAGGAAATGTTAAGTGTCTGAGACCAAATTTGAAATCAGATCCTCCTAACTTCAGGACTGGTACTCTATCCAGTGTGCTACCTAGCTGCCCCTGAATGACTTTAAATGGTTTTAATTTCTTCATCTGAAAATTGTCTGTTCATATCCGTTGAAGATTTCAATATTTGAAGACAGATTGTGTCAAAAAGCCATGTCACCGATATACCTGGTAGGTGGCCACCAATGTCTTGAAGATCTGGCTAAAAATCTTTTGAGAACCCTGCTTTATTTCTGATTTAATTCCTCGGACTTTGTTATACTCTGAAAAACAAATACTTAATGACTTGGGCTCTAATTGTTTTTCCTTAGGAGGGAAATTTCTCCTATGATCATGAATGCTATAATTATTAGCTTAGGTCAGCTGTAGGATTTACAATAGTATGTAACAGTGTGTAATAGTCTTCTCCCATCTCAGTAACTTTAAATGTTCACCATTTTATGTGTTTGTTACATTTTTACCATCTTAATGTTTAACATTGGAACAGGTTCAATTTATTGTTTCCTTTTTTTCTAGCATCCACAACTTCTGCCTGGGATATATTATAGAATCCTGAAAGACATAGTTACTGTTCAAAACAACTAACAGAATAAATAAATTAATTAAAAGAATATGGTATTAGTCATCTCCAAGAAAAGTGATGTCAGATAAATTGTCAAAGAAACTTTCAGCTGGACATGATGGACAAGCCAAACAATGAGAATGAGAGATAGAAGATAGACAGTCCAAATCCTACCATTGATAATGATAAAATAATAACCGTGGAAGGCCTCTGGGATATACCTTTGTAAAAAAAATATTGGAAAATATAGGTAAGAATTAGAAAAATGAGATGAGGAGGATTCATTTTTATTTCTCTCATAATGATGAAAACATAGGTTCATTGATATATTAAAGCCATCTTCAAAAGCAGTGTTCCAAAGACTATTATAGAACACAAAATAACAGATTCTGGGATAATCTATAACTATTGTGTAAATGATGGCTCTATCGTAAGGCTCTCTTATGTGATTTCCCTTTTTAAAGGTTAGGAATATTTAATTAAACCAAATAAATACTATTCATTAAGTGGCTACTATGTTTAAGCTCTATGTTTGATTTAGGCCATGAAAAGACAAAAAATGACAGTTTTTAAACTCAAGAAGCAAGAAGCTTGTATTTATTGATAGATATAACAGCAGATAAATAAATGCAAAATAATTTCAAGAGAGAAATATATTGTGCTAAGAATTAGGGGATGGGAATTATGATATCAATTAAATCTATTAGGAGCATATATGAAAAATATATTTAGCATATATGAAAAAAAAAACTACAAGGAAGACCATAAAAAGAGAGATCCAGAAAAAAAAATGAAATCTGTGCAATGAAAAATTCAGGGAAAGAGATCATTTCTATCTCTTGGGATTGTATATGCAAATAAATGGGATAGATGAGGACAGGGTGCAGAGAATAATGCCCTATAGGTAGAATGTGGCTTCTATGCATGGAACTAATATGAGAAAAAGAATAAAAGATAAACTGAGGCTAGATAATGAGGTCAGAAATTTGTGTCTGCACTTTTGTTTACCAACTAATACGCGTTTCCTATTAAGAACATCCTTAGTAGTAGTTCAATTAAAAAAAATGGAAACTTTTCATAATATCCGAATAAAAGTAAAGCAGGAGTATCTATACTTATTGAATAATCAAAATATTTTGCTAGTGAAACTGCTCTAATTATTCATATTCATAATCTGAAGGATCAGTGGTTTCTTCTGGGTAGGTGGACTCTACAGTCTGAGAAGGCACATGTGGGCCATGATCTGACCTTCACTAAAATATTTTAGACTACTTCACATCTTAGAAAGTTTTCCATGAGTTGTTGTGGCCCCAAAAATGTCATTTGGCACCTATTGAAAAAGGTAAAAACTTTCTAGTACTAAAGTGACTGGCTTTGGGATGACAGACACAAAGTGACTGGCTATATTTCTAGATGAGAAAATAGTTGTAAAGAGTGAATAAATGAATAGTGTGAAAATTCTGTGTCAGAGCTGAATTGAGATCATCTAACTTTCTATCTTAAGTCATTAAATTATGCCTCAATTTTGATAAGATGTAGTTAAAAAAAAAAACTCCTTAATCTGCAGCATGTTATACCATCTACCTTCATTTTACCCAATTTTCTTTTTGTCTGATGACCTCTGCTTTTCAGATGTTTCTAACAGTTTTATGTAATGAATCTGATAAGTGTCAGAAAAAGGTAAACTTTTCTTCTAATTAGAGTAAGAGTTTATTGAATGCATGTTACATATATAGATCATAATACTTATTAAAAATACTATTAAGATTTTACACTTGGAGATTTTCAAGTAAGGCTAACAGTGGAAGTCTGTTGCTCTCCGAGAATCATATCTGCATTAGCAAGATAAAGGACAATTTAGGAAGATTACAAAAGCAATGATTTAGAGTACAACATAAAAATCTGCTGAGAATGAATTTGCAATGCCAGCTGCTGCTAAGCTTCCTAATCGTTATCTAGTTCAATTAAAATCTGAATGTTTGGGATTTCATTAACAACTGGAGACTTGAAAATTACATGCACTTTTACACTGTATTTGACTACGTATGCCCATTGTTGGAAGTTTCCCAAAATGTCTTCAGGTAAACGGAGATATAATTAAAATTTAAGTACTGAAAGGATATTGCAGAGGTAAAAGAATTATTTTAATTTTTCTGTCAGATCCAATTGACAAAAAAGAAACCTACAAAAAAAGAAGAAAGAAAGAAAACCCAATAGCCTACCCTTTTCTGTGTAAAGATGAGAAGAGGCCAGAGAACCTTTGAATAAATATCAACTCTGGTATATGTTCTGCCACATAGGAGAGTGTATTTCATTTAAAAGCTAGGGAGAAGTATAGATCCCTAATTGATATTTTTGCCCAATAGATTTAGTTGCATAAGCTTCACACATACTGTTCACTTAAGTACAAATGTAACTGCTGTAGTATCAATTAATTATTCATTTTGAAGAATTTCTAAGTAGGCTTTTCTAAAATTAAGCTAGGCAAAGTAATAAATAAGTTTAATACTCCATATTTTTTTAAAAATAGTTAATTGCATTATATCTTTGGGAAAAATGTGAAAAAATATATTTTGTGTTTGTGCTTTATACATATATAATAAATTGAAGAAATTGTTTATCCCTTGTTTTTTGTAAATATGAAAATACTGGAAATTGGTACAAGTTATGGGTGTTTGTGTTTGTTTTGGGGAAACAGGCTGGGAAATCAAAAGATAATAAATGGAAAGTCCTTTCAAATAACTTATTGCCATAATCTTGTCTGTTGTTTAGAGTATCTTATTCACAGACCTTAAAGCATCTTCTGTTTATGCAATAATTATATCAAATAAGTATTTGACTGAGAGTTTTATTATAATGAGGGAAGGGATGTCAACTTTGGGGCTATAGCACTTATAGGTCTCTAGACTATATATCTGAATTCTAGTCAGGCTAATGAGAAGATCATTTCAGAAAGATATTTTTTTTTTCTGTTCACGCTTATTCTTTGCAAATCATAAGTAGACAATCAGTAGAAAGGAATCCTTTCTTTTGGTGTGTTCCTCCAATCCAAGAACTGGGTAGTACTTATATTTATGCAATTATCAAAGATAAAACAATTTTTATTCCAATCTGTGAGTTCATTTTGAAAGATGTAGGGTTGAGATGAGAAATCATATCTCAACTTTCCATTGCAACAAGATTCATTTCACTTAGATGCTGATCTGATTAATTAATTGAGACTAATAATTGAATATCTAATAGCTTATTCTCCCAGGAGTTGTTATATCTTTTGCTTTATAAAATGAATTTTCATTTATTGTCATGACTTTGGGCATTTGGAAACTAAAGGGTCTTCTAGTTGCCTTGTTTTGAACACAGCTTCTCAGCATTCTCTGTATCATCCTTTCTCCTGACCAGGATACTGAGTAAAATTCAAAGCCATCTTTTGAGAATATACTTTGAGGAAATTGGCGATATTGGTCATAGAAGAGGAAAAATTTGGGGGCTGGGAAATAATACTTGTTTTCAAATATTTGAAGAGGTATTAAATGCAGAGCTTAGATTTCTTTTATGTAGGCTGAGAGGGGAGAACTTATCAGCAACAAGTAGAAAGAGACAGAGAGGAAGTTTCATAAAAAAAGATACACACACACACACACACACACACACACATATACACATAACACCCCTCTTTGACCATTAGAACTATCTAAAAGTAGAATGGAAATAATGGGATTTCTGTAAGTGAAAGCCTTCAGGAAGAGACTAAATAATGACATTGTCAAGAGATTATGTCAAGGATATTGCTTTTCAAATATAAACTGGACCAATTTACTTTTGAGGCCATTTTCATTGTGGGATTCTATAGATATAGATAAAAGGGAGTCCAATTCATTAATGGAAGTATTACACCTATACTCCGTCTTGGGTTCTCATTGATTAGAAAGTTCTAAATATGGAAGAGAGATCCATTATGGAAATATCTCAATGTTTGTGATTAGGTACAGTTACTCTTTTATTGACTTAAGTTAGAAATCAATTGTGTGAATAATGAGGAAGGCTTTGGAAATAAGTTGTCTCATAGCTATTGGTCTGGTATTTTCAAGGCACATTTAACTTTCCCCACGTGTAAAATTAAAGCATTATGAATGGGCCCTTTAAAATTTGTCCCTTCAACATTATTTATTTACTAGCACATTGACTCTCCTATAATGTTCAGACAACTTGTGAGTATTCTTTTGCATTTTCTATTCAGCTGCCCATTCAAACAGAATTGACATTTTTTAAAAATGGTATTACTGTTTTTTCCCCCTGATATCCTAGGAAACTTTTAAAGCCTTCATTTCTTATCCATGGACTCCACTTTTTACTCCTCTCCCTGCTCTATCCTTTCCTGGATTTCTATTATTTCTAGGATAATTTTTTTACTTCTTAGTCTAGTATGGTATGGCATGACCCTTCAAGATCTGACTTCCACCTACCTTTCCAAACCATACATCACACTTTTTTGTACTCCATGTTCCATATAATTTGTATTAGTAGCAGTTTCTGACTTTCTCATGGACTTACATTTTTTTGGCAATTTTGGCACATCCCATAGACCTGAAATATGCCACATTTCTATCTCTAACTCTTGAAAAACCTTTTCTTTCAAAACCCCATTTAGGTGTAACATTTCAAAAACTGATTTCTTATTCTCTTCTACTCCTCATTCATTCAAAAGTTATCATAGAATCAGAAAGAAAATAGACCTGAGGGCCCAATCCATTCCCTATGTTTCACAAATAAACTAAAATCCAGAGATGTTTCCGCTAGGAAGCAGGAGAGAGAAGAGAGGGAATTCAACTCAAATTTTCATACTAAATATATTATTAATTCTACTGTGCCATTTTGCTTTCTGATATCTCTTCTTTTATTCTATTACATTTTTTTGCTTTGTCCAATTTATTTGTGTGAGATTTATATTCTCTATATTACTTTGTAAGCTACTTTGAGGTATGGACTGTACTAACTTCCATCTTTGTCCCCTCAGAGAGTTGCAGAGAGCTTTGCCACTTAGCAGTTACTTAATAAATATATTTTGAATTGAATTATCTTTCACTAAAGGACTGCTCACAATTGGCATGGGAGAAATGGTATTTATATACTCATTTGAATTCAATCCAAGATAACAATTATGATACTGTGTTTCATTTCTTTTGAAATCAGTCTGAAAGTATAGCATGTTTTTTCTCTTTTTCTGACTTCCTAATTTGGGTGGTTGTCAGATCCCTATTTCAGCTTTCAGATCCATATTATACAGATGTTTCTCAATAAAATATTACAGAAAGGAAATTTCAAGAGGTCATCTTGTAGGTAGGAGGGAAAATATCAAGAATAATACAGAGTTCTCTCTTAATTCATGTCACTATTCCTCTGCCGATAGTACTTTAGCAGTTTTCATTTTGACCTTTTATGTAACTAGAAAGCAGATAAGCACAATATCACTTTTTTTAAAAATAAAAGTTTATTTATTTCATCAAATATTTCCCAAATATCTGTAAAATTAGTAATCATGTTTAAGATTTTGAGGTCCAAATTACTTGCCTCCTTCCCTCCCAATCTGAAGTAAAAAAAAATGTCAATTATATGTGTAAAGTTTCTTTATGTGTAAACATTTCTTTATTATTCGTTTTGTAAAAGAAAACAGAAGAAAAAATAAGAAAAAATAATTTTTTATAGTATGCTTCAATCAGTATTTAGAGTTCATCAGATCTCTTTCTGGAAGTTGATAGAATTTTAAAAATATTTTTTCATCCTTTGGAAGTATCTTGGATTATTGTCTTGATCAGAGTATCTGTCTTTCACAGCTAACCATCTTTCTGGATGCTTGAAGTATTTTATCTCTGATTTGGGATCATTGGAATTTTGCTAAAATATTCTTAAGAGTTTTCATTTTGGCATTTCTTTCAAGATGATGTGTACTCTTTCAATTTTTTATCTTATGTTTCTAAAATGACAGGGAAATGCTTCTTGATCTTCTTTTTAAAAATATGATGTCTAGGGTTTTTCTTTGATCATGGCTTTCTGACAGTTCCATAATGTTTAAATTGTCTCTTCTTGAACTGTTTTCCAAGTCATTGGTTTTACCTGAAGCATTTCAGATTTTCTTCTATTTTACCATTCTTTTTACTTTGTTTTATTGTGTTTTGTCTCATGGACTCATTCAGTTTCATTGCCCAATTCTAATTTTCAAAGAATTAATATCTTCAATGAACTTTTGTACCCTCCCTTTCATTTGGCTCACCTGCTCTTTAATGAGTTGTTTTCTTCAGTGTATCTCTGTACTTTCTCTCCATTTGACCTAGTCTGTTGCTTGTTTATTTGTTTTTTTAAGATTATTTTCTTCTGATATTTTTGTGCTTCTTTAATGAAGCATTATTTTTTTCATAATTTTCTTCCTTTGATTTCACTTCCATATCTATTTTTCTCTATCTCTCTTCTTTGAGTTTGAAAATAATTTTAAACTGTTCTAACACATCTGGAACTTTTGTCAAATTCACTGGTTATTTTTAAAGCTTGACCTGTAGCTGTTTTGATTTTGTTGTTTCTTCTGCATTTGTACCTTGGTCTTCCCTGTCATGATAGTTCTGTTTATGGTCAGGTTCTTTTTTTTTTTTTTTTTTTTCTTTTTTGATATTTTCCTCAAGGTTCTAGATCTTTTGTGACTAAAAGTGATATTGCCCCACAGAGGTTTATTTCCCTTTTCATCAAAATTGTTCCCATTTGCCCTTGAATTATGACACAAAAGTGGTTACAGCAGTGGATTTGCTGAATAATAACTGCTTCAGTGCCATCAGGGATTTCCTATAATCTCTTTCTTATTAGTTGCTAGGTCCTCTTATGAAGGAATCTGACCTGAGAGCTTCTAAAGCTATTGCTGCTTCTGTTATAACCTCCTAGTCCACCATTGGTGTTGAATCCATGTTGTCTCTACTGTTACTTCCCAGTGTCTTTGTTTCTGACCTCTTAAGTTGCCTTCAGCTAGAATATCTCACTATGACCTTTTTTTGGCTCTGCCACTCCAGAATTCAATGTGAGAAATTATTTTAAAGTAATTTGGTGGAAAATGTTGAGAGATCCTTTTTATTCTCTGCCGCCCCTACCATCATTATTCTTGAATAAAGCTAGATCATATATCATCATTCTCTTCCTTCAGTCACATAGCCCAAAATAGTGAAATACCTTATTTCAAATCCCTTGTTCTATAGAGCTTTGAATTCTCTGGTCTATAACTGTTTACAGATTTATCTCTTACTTTTTGTTTGAAAGCTCTGCTAAATATTGATGGAATTGAGTTTGCACACTCTTAGAAGGTTGTTTCTTTTTCTCCCTCCTCCCCTCCCTCCCTCCCTTTCTCCCTCTCTCCCTCTCTTCCTTCCTCCCTTTCTTCCTTCCCTCCCTCCCTTTTTCCCTCTCTCCTTTTCTTCCTTCCCTCCCTCCCTTTTTCCCTTCCTTCCTTCTTTCCTTCCTTCCTTCCTTCCTTCCTTCCTTCCTTCCTTCCTTCCTTCCTTCCTTCCTTCCTTCCTTCCTTCCTTCCTTCCTTCCTTCCTTCCTTCCTTCCTTCCTTCCTTCCTTCCTTCCTTCCTTCCTTCCTTCCTTCCTTCCTTCCTTCCTTCCTTCCTTCTTTCTGTTACACCCTTCTGAATGGTTGGGGATAATATTAAGATTAAAATGAGTTTCTATGACTTTTTCCTTCTTATTTTCTCTTCTCCAAAGGAAGTCAGAATTAAATAAATGAAGAATGGCACTCTATCACAAATGGATTCAGTAAATGTATCACTGGGGAGATGTATGGGATTTTAGAGCCAGAGATAACTGTAGATAGGATACATATCTATTTATTGGCTCCAAATATGAAATTCTGTGCCACAGATTGATCCGATAGGAGTAATAAATGCACATTATTGGTAATTATTTTTGAACTTTGAAAACCTTCTTTTAATAACCTTCATTACATCATTTTTCCTCTGGATGTTTTATTTTTAAATGACATATTTGTTAGGGGGCCCAAGATGATTAGACTATTCAAAATCATGCCAAACAGGAAGACAGCATGGTATGATAAAAAGAATATAGAGCTAGATATTAAGAGACTTTCTGTAATGCCTGGCTTTGCAGCTTACTAGTCCTATAATCTTGAATGTCACTTGGGCTACCTAGCCTTTAGTTTCTTTATCTTTAAGATAAGGAGAGGAATTAAACTATATAATAATATTCTGTGATTCTAGTATTTATTGAAAGAACTAGAAATTAATCATTTGGAGAAAAATGGAATTTGAGGGAAGAGCAGGGTTGAAGTAAAGTGGAAGTTCGCTTTGTGGAAGAAATATTAGACTTTGGTATGAATTCAGATTTATGAGCAGTGGGTTCAAGTTACAGAGATTTTGGCTCAATATAAGGGATGAAAAAACTTCCTAACATTCAGATTTTTATGACTATGAAATTGTCTATCTAGGGAGTCCCTGATTACAAGAGGCTATACTTCTACTTGATATGGACAGTATAGAGGGCATTTCTGTTTTAGATTTGAGTTTCTAAAGAAAGTCATTTCCAATTTTGAGATTCTCTAATGTAAAATGCAAAGAAAAAAGCAATGAGTGTATTGTTGTTGTTTGTCCTTCCTTCTCAAAGACCAGTGACATCATGAGAGTGATGTATTTACTTACAAGAGCATTGTCCCTTTCTATCAGTCTTTGTGCCTTCAAAGGTGATTTGAAAGGATCATTACTTTAAGCCTTGATTCAACACATGCATTTTAAACATTGCAGATTAAAACTATAAATATAGGCTTGTTTAAAAATCCAATTTTGTTTACAAAGGTTTTAAGGAACAGTAACATAGTTAACTTTTGAGATAATCTATTGTAATTGATGCCTGACACACAGTCTGCATTCTCTGTGAATCTAAGAGTCCTTTTTACAAATAACTTTTTTGGAAGACATGAAATAATCATATTTTCATGATTCATTCAGACTACAGGATTTCTGGATCTCTCAGCGTGTGCCTCTAATCCTTGCCAGCTGTGTGACTCTGGGCAGCCTAATTGGCTTCTCTGGACTGTGCTGTTCTCATTTTACTATGAGCATAATAACACCTACCTTTAAAGATCCTGGTAAGGATCCAGTGAGATCATGTATCAAAATGTGTTTAAAAGATTTAAAGTTATATGAAATATGAGTTATTATTATTGGGAGACAGAGTAGTGAATGGCTAGACTTGTAATCAGAAAAACCAAGATTCCAATCCTGCCTCTGAAACTATCTAAGTGACTATGAGCCAGTCAAATTAACTCTTCGAAGCCTTGGCTTCCTCATGTTAAAAAAAAAAATGGGTGCCCAGCTCACAGGGTTGCCGTTTGACTTAGAAAAAGTCATCTATATTAACTACTTTGTAACCCTTCAGATTTGCTAAACAATACCTATAATGGATAGGTCACTAGACTTGTGGTCAGAAAGATTATGTTTAAATTCTACTTTAGATATTTACTGGGCATTGTATTAACCTTTCTTTGCTTTCTTTCATTTTCCTCTTCACCCTGTTTCTGGTTTTGTCAATCTCAGAATCATGCTTTCAGTACTGCTGGCTCATCCTAGACTATCCCTCAGTGCTTGATATTTCCTTGACATCTCTATGGTTTTCACACAGTGAAATGTTCCTCCAGAAGCTATTTCCCTACACACACACACACACACACACACACACACACACACACACACACACACATACACACACACACACATACACACACACACACACACACACACACACACGATTTCTATTTATAACCCCCATTTTGTGAAACCTTCCTTCTTTCTCTTCCTTTTCTGGACTTCAAATTCATGTTGTTCCATTCTCTTCAAGGGCAGGGATTTTTTCCTGCTTTAATCTGTGTCCTCATCACTTAACATAGTATAAGGATATAGTAAGCACTTAATTTTTTTTCCTTCTGCTCTTCCTTCCTTTTCTTCCTTCCTTTTGTTTTTACTTTTAGAAAGATATATTTGCTTTGAAGGTAAAGCAAAAATTTCAAAAGTTCAAATATTTACCCCAAACAGAGGGCAAAATCCCTCATTTACCTTGTTTAGTGTGGAAAATAGAATCAAATTTAGAGATGTTTCTACATAAGAGTACTCCAATCCAAGTTTACATTCAAATATAGTGTTATATAAAATGAACTCTCATTTCAGAGGCCAGTGCTCTGGGTCCCCTAAGCCAATCCTCTCTCCTATGGGTATTGATGCTGGGCTGGCTGGAAAACATTTAATTTTTTGATTCCTGGACTAGTCAACTTTTTGATTTATTGAAGCCCATACATTTGCAGTCTCTAATCCCTTCACTTAAAACAAAGGCATACACAAAAAACAAAAGTATTTATTCTAGAAGAACCCGTTTCACTATTCCACAAAATTCTGGGTACAATTAATCTTCATCTACCTGGAAAGTCTGGCAAAGTCAGGCTTGTCAGTATTGCCTCCTGTATGTGGATATATTTTTTTCCTGAAACTGCATATTTAACAGTTATGTCAGAGTAATTGTGTGTGGAGAATGTCAGATGATGCTGAGAATGGGGCAAAGCTTAGTTCTATGGTTTTCTGTGATCCAGATAAACTTTCTTAAAGAGTACTCTGAGTTCTTTGCTGAAGAGGTATTTGTCTAATATATGGGATTTGCATAATATGAACCTGTTAGAATTCTTGCTCTGGATCTAGTTTTAAAGGTGAGTTTGATGATTACATAATGGAGAAATAGAAGGAAAGAAGAATGTTAAGGACAAAAGTCACAGTAAAAATTCTCAATGTACTTTTTCCTGAGGGGGGAAAAAAAACACAGATACTTAAATATCATTTTGCTGCTTATCTCAGTGAAACTAAGACTTTTAAAAAGTCATATTTTTGAAAGGGACTCTCTCCTTGACAGAGTTGACAGAAAGATTCCCTGTAAGATTTGAGGGGGTTATACATTGCAGAGCATTTTGAGTACCCTTCAACCAAGTGTCAGCTGGGACCCAGAAACAGCCTATGTTGAGCTTATATTGTGGTTAGACTTGTGTTAGGCAGGAACATTGGTCAAGGGAGTGAAGAAGGGCAGGGGGAGTGAGAGTTTAGATGTAGACATCAGCATATGCTTCTCCTTATATTCATTGATAAACTGGTCATATGGCTTGCAGCAGGACCTCTCTGATGTTTTATTTTTCCAAAGATTTGAGTACATTAGAGTATTATTCCCCACATAACAAATATTTAAAAAGTATCATTTTATCTTTTCTAGCTGTCCTTTGAAGCTTACAATATTTTATTCCCATAGTATCAAATTCATTATTTCTTTTCACCTTGAGAAAGTTTATGTCTTGGGAGGGGGAAGTTGTGTGGAGAGATTCAATATTAGACAGAAGAGGAACATCTCAAATAGAAGCTGGAAGAGAAATAATTTATACATTTCCTTAAAGTCTCCAAATCCTTTTCATTGATGGTATAACTTCAAATAATTTTAAGCAAAAGTGTTCATTTCAACAGAATATTTTATGTGGAAATGTGGGGGGGGGGAGTAGATGTGTTGTTTTTTTTTCCCCTTCTGGGCACTACACCTGATTTCATCAATGTAGGAAACTGATGATATTATAACTCCTTTTACTAATACAGATCAGCAATACATCTTCAATCTTAAGAAAAAAAAAATTGTCTGGCAGCACAGAGAGGATTTTTTAATCCATGATCATAAAATTAGTATGTGTCATAATCAGAACTTAAATATGATCTCCTTGACTCTAAGGCTTACTTTCTATCCATTAGTCTGTCCTATCATTTTTATGTTTAAAGTATACATGTAAGCTTTAATAAACTTAAAACTTCTGTCTGTCCTATCATTTTTATGTTTAAAGTATACATGTAAGCTTTAATAAACTTAAAACTTCATTAAGATTTTGAGGATCTTTCACCCCATTTTGTTATTATTGTTTGTCATTTTTCAGTCACATCTAGCTTTCCATGATCCACTTTGGAATTTTCTTGGTAGAAATACTGAAGTGATTTGCATTTCCTTTGGGAATTAAAATTATCCCATCTACAATAAAAAAGACTGAGGCAGAGCTCTGAGCCAATGGCACTTTATTAAAGAATTCACAGGTTATTTTGCCCTATTTTTAAATAGCTAGATACCCAAATACTCAAGCACAGCTATACCAAATACAGAGTAATTTCATTTATTGACACAAGATACATAAGATACAACAAGAAAAATAATATATCAGCGGGGTCACAGGTTGGGTAAAGCAAGGAATATCTTCACATAAGATAGACTTCTCCTTAGGCTGGGTAGGAGTAAATGGTAAAAAAATTATCCCAGTCGTGACCTAAGTGGTCATAATAAGGTCATCTTATTCCTATTGAACATGAAATTGGTCCAGAAGCACAAAAATATTTTGTGGGAATTTCCATGAAATTGTTTGCTCTGCCATGCTGGGCTTGGTCACCATGATAAGGAAAAACAAGGGTGGAAGGATCTTTAGTTAACTTTCAGTAATTAAGCAAATAAGCAGGATTTGTAGTTCACAGCTCTGATATGATAAACTTTGATATGATTCTACCAAATTTATTTATGCTGATTGGGATAGAGTAGGAATTGAAATAAATTATTTCTCACATTCCTTTTCTAGATTTTTTTTTTTTTTTTTTTTTTTTAGATGAAGAGGTGAGGCAAACAGGGTTAAGTGATTTACCTGAGTCACACAGCTAGTAAGAGCCTGAGGCCAGATTTGAATCCAGATTCCTTTGACTTCAGGCCTAGTGCTCTATCTCCCCTGCAAGTTTGCTTTATCAATTGAAACCATCTAATTCCTATTTTAAAGTGTTACTAATTATGTTATCACTCTAACTTTTAATACAAACTTGTCTTTGTGAATGGTTGGATATTTTCATAACAGTCAAGATTTATTCCATTTATTTGTTTAAATAAAGCTCTCAAAATTATCAAGAAGCTTTTTTAAAATATTTTTAAAATAACTTTTTAGTTCAGAAAATCCTAACAGCACCCATGGAAATTGACATGACAATTATGCTTTTTTTTTTTTTTTTTCCCATTCTGGAAAATGAATGGCAATGTAAAAATACAACAGATGAGCACCTAAATAGCTAGCATACAGTAGCATAGCTAAGAGTATTTATAATTAACAGTTACCCAGCAACTTAATCCTTTCATTCATTCAAACATTTATTAAGTGCTCTCTACTCACAATGTATTCTGCTGGATGCTGGATGTTATCCTCATTTCTGGAACAAGCTCTGTTATCAACTATATATAAAATGAGAGATAAACTAGATGCTCTCTGGAGTTCCTTTCAGTTTTCACCTTGAAGAATTTGATGCTGTGTGTGGCTGAGTTGATAGACTTACGGTCCATTTATAGCTACTACTTATGTCACACTAGACTGTTTATTGAGCTCTTTCCTCACACCCATCAGGTGAGAAAACTAAAGCTCAGAACAGGCAACTAAGTCACTTGCCCCTGATCAGTGGGCTAATATGTGACAGAATTGAGGTTAGCATCCATGTCCCATTATACTGTGTTGCTTTCTCAGAAATATATAAATATTTATTTCTTAGGGGAAGTCTACATTTATTTTAAGAGGTGGGTTTCTGAGCAAACTCATTCTCTTGACTCATATGCCAAAGCATATACAATAAGGTAGCTGTCCATACTCTCAGATATGGTCTAAGACTGTAGCACTAGTATCTAGACTATAAGAAGATTAAGTGTATGGCCTTGCTTTCATGAGTATTGTCTAAAGCTAACAAATTACTTGATAGTTTATGCCTTATTTAATATGAGAAATAGTAAGTGTTCTTGACTGACTTCTTGTCCCAAAAGCTTTCCCCAGAGCCAGCTTAGGACAATCAGACAAACCACAAGCTTGCTGCAAGCCAAGCATTAGGCTAGGACGCTAAGGATACAAAAATAAAAATGAATCAATGCATCCCTCAAGGAGCATACATTTCATAGAGAAAATTCTTTGTACAAATATGACTATTGTAAGAGATTCAGAATAAACTTGAAAGGAAATACTAGTAGCTTGGAGAATAAGGACAAGTTTTATGTACAAAGGGCTTGATCTTTAAAGGGATTCTGAGAGGTAGAAGTGAAAAGAGGACAATCAAAGATTATAAATGTAGGTGTCAAGAAGGATAGTGATAACTTTGATAGAAATAGGAAAGTTGTGAAGAAATGTTTAATTGGGGGAAAGGATAACAAAGGGAGCCAATTGCATCAGATTACAGTAGCATTCTAGCTGAGAGTTTAGGGGTTGACAAATAGCTCAGATAAAGTTGAGCTTTTATCATAATCCTTGTTATCTCATAGAAATCATCAGATTAATAGTTTAGAGTTGTAAAAGACAGCAAGAAGTCCTTCTGAACCCTTGATTTTACAGCTGAATGACCTGAGATCCACAGAAGTTGTGATTTGTCCAGCATCAGTGAGTGAGCATCAGAAACTTTTTTTACAGCTCTTTGTCTTAAAGACCAAATGATTAGTCCAAAATATAAAATTGGTTCTTGGTGACAATTCCAATAGACTTGTGTTTGGAAAGAGCAATCCATATCCAGAGAAAGAACTATGAATGAATGTGGATCAAAGAATAATATTTTCACATTGTTGTTGTTCTTGCTTTTTTTCCTTTCTCATTTTCTCCCTTTGATCTAATTTTTCTTTGCAGCATGACAAGCATGAAAATATGTTTAGAAAAATTGCACATATTTAACTTAGATTGCTTGCTATCTGGGAAAAAGGGAGGGAGAGAGGGAGATAGATTTGGAAGACAAAGTTTTACAAAGATGAATGTTGAAAATATCTTTGCATGTATTTGGAAAAATAAAATTGGTTCTTAGTTAACAAGCTTCAATTATGGATCAGAGGTTTGGAGAAAAAAAAAAAAAAAGCATTAGACTTGAAAGCAGAAAGTCCTGGGTTCAAATCCTAGCATTCAGCACTTAGTATGTATGACTTTATGTAAAACACTTAAGATTTGGGGGCTTCAGTCTTTTCATGAGTAAAAGAGTAATAAAAATTACATTGTCAAGAGATTTGTGGAGACAGTGCTAGAAAGTGGAAACATTAAAAGCAAGAAATTTTTTATTAATTATAATGATCAATCTCAATCTCCAAGAAGAGATGATGAAATGCATCTTTCCATGCTTGATGGAGTGATGAGGACCACAGGATGTGTGCCCTTGTTAAGAAAAGTTAAGAAGAAGGAATGGTTTGAGTGTAATATCACAGATTCAGTGAGATATGGTTTCTGTGATAGAGATTTTTTTAACAAGGATTCTGTAAGGGCAAAGAATGTTGGAAAATGATTGTATTGTGAAAATAAAAAGCATAATTGGACCAAGATTAGAATAAAAGCAAGAAATAGGGAAGGGCTTTTTTCAGCAACTTCCTTTGATGAAGGTGTTCCTTCTCAAATATATAAAGGCAGGGTAAAATTTATAAAAATAAGATCACTTCCCTAATTGATAACTGGTCAAACAATATGAACAACAAATTTTTAGAAGAAACCAAAATTAATTGTAGTTATATAAAACTGTTCTAAATTATTATATATTAGAGAAATGTAAATTAAAACAATTCTGAGGTACCACCTCATATCTATTACATTAGCTAACATGACAGAAAAGAAAAATTGACAAGTGCTGGAGGAGATGTTGAAAAGTAAGGATGCTAATATTGTTTTCTTTGAGTTGTGAGTTGGTCCAACCATTCTGGAGAGGAATTTGGAACTATACCCAAAGGACAATAAAGTTGTATATACCCTTTTACTCAGCAACACCATTAGTAGGTCTGTTTATTCACAGGGATCATATAAAAAAGAAGGGTACCTATATTGTGTGTGCATGTGTGGATGTGCATGTGTTTATGACAGTTCTTTTTGTGACAGGAGAGAACTGGAAATTAAAGGGATGCCAATCAATTGGGGAATGAATAGCTGAACAATGTTGTGACATATGCTTGTGATGTAATACTGTTGCCCAGTAACAAATGACCAGGAGGGATGATTTTAGAACAACCTAGGAAGACCTATATAAACCGATGCAGAGTGAAGTAAGCGAAACCAAGAAATCATTGTACAAAGTAACAGCAATATTGATTCAACTATGAAAGACTTAGCTACTTAGATCAATACAATTCCAAAGGATTCATCAAGACAAATTGTATCATCTACAGAGGGAACTGATGAACTCTGAGTGCAAATTGAAGTATATTTTTTCGCTTTTTTTTTTCTTGCAACATGACTAATATGGAAATGTCTTACATTCATACAAGTATGCATGTTATGCATACTTGATATATTGTGAAAAAGATATCAAATATTTTTATTACTTTGATTTATTTCTAGTTTAGTTATAGGATTAGGATACCTTGTTTAGGAAGAATTAGCTCTAAGCTAAACTAGACTAATATAGTTTCTTAAATATAGTTTAACTATAGATTTAGTGAATAGATTGAAAAGATTTTTAGTAGTAGATAACTTAGAAGATTAAAGCAATTATCATTAGGTTTTTCAAAAGGCTAAATTTCCTGCAATTTAAAATAATTCTGAGATACCATTACACACTTCTCAGATGGGCTAAAATGACAGGAAAAGATAAAGACAAATGTTAGAGGGAATGTGGGAAAACTGGGACACTGATACATTATTGGTGGAGTTGTGAAAGAATCCAACCATTCTGGAGAGCAATTTGGAATTTTGCTCAAAAAGTTATCAAACTATGCATACCTTTTAACCCAGCAGTGTTTCTATTGGGCTTATATCCAAAAAGGATCATAAAAGGAGGGAAAGAGATCCACACATGCAAAAATGTTTGTGCAGTCCTTTTTGTAGCATGTAGAAACTGGAAACTGAATGGATGCCCATCAATTCAGAGAATGGCTGAATAAATTACGGTATATGAATGTTATGGAATTTTATTGTTCTGTAAGAAACTATCAACAGGATGATTTTAGAGAGGCCTGGAGAGACTTACATGAACTAATGCTAAGTGAAATGAGTAGAACCAGAAGATCATTATACATGGCAATAACATGACTATACGATGATCAATTCTGATGGAAATCTATATATTTGAGAAGACTTTTATCAGAGAAACTTGCTGAAAAAAATCCCTTCCCAATTTTTTGTTTTCTTCTAATCTTAGTTCAATTATACTTTTTGTTTTCACAAATTTTAAACTCAGTTTTAAAAAAAAAATATATATATATGTATATTTAAAAGGTACTACATAAAAATTAATTTAAAAAATTCATTCTTTTTACAAAAGAGAAAGCTCTTTGAAATTGCAAAATGCTACAAAAATATATTAGTGGTGGCATGTTACATAATGAAAAGAGTATTAAATCAGAAAGACATGTTACCTTGGCTAATTAACTTTTAACTTGTCAGGTTTCAATTTCCTAATCTATAAAATGACAGTTGGACATGATTGAACTTTACACATGTAACTAGTAATCACTTCTATCAAGTATCATAAGATCTTTTAAAAAGCTTTTGTCCTTTTGATTCAGATTTGTCAGATCAAAACTCATTGACATATCTATCAAACACTAATTTTTTTGACTTTCTTGGGCTAAAAGGTACAAGTTATTCTGCAGTTTTGAGGATGGGCCCTGTGACCAATATCCACAACCAAATCATAGTCTTCCAAAATTGAATTTAATAGGAAAAAAAAAAACAGATTCATCAACACAGAGATAGTATGTCTCTCCTCACTGTCTCTGTTTCCCCCTTTTCCTCCTGAAATATAGTAAACAAAAATCTGAAAGATGAATTTTTGAAAAAGATATTCTTAGTTTCTGTCTCCAGAGTAATAGGTTTGAATAACAAATATTGTAGGCTTTGCTATTGCATTGTAATTCCATGCCTTTGTTGAATTGCAAAGTAAAATTTTGTAAACTTGTGTAACTTGGTGGTGCATATGCTAAAGTTATCCTGGGGAATGTGTGTGTGTGTGTGTGTGTGTGTATACATGTACCAAGAAAACACAAGCACTTCATTAGTCAGCACTAGACCCTCTATCTATATGTGGAACATATTGGTTATAGCAAATGGAGGTTTTTATTGCTGTGGATAATACGTTTATTTACCTTAGCAGTATATTTTGCATAGGCATACATATTGCTAATGAGATTGACACATGCTTTGCCAGAGTTAGTTCAGTGTTTGTGTGGGTCTGAAGGAAAATGTGGGGGAAGAGAGGTATTAGATCATACTGAAGTTCTACAGAGCCATTATGATGGCCTCACTTTTGCATGACTGGGAAAACTTGACAGTATATCTGTACCATGACAGGAAATCGAATCCTTTCATTTAAATTGCTTTATTGTGTATGTTTCTATGTATGCATGTGTTGTATTGAAAGTAGAGAGTGTTTTATTTTTGTTATTTCTCCAATGAGTAGTTCAATGCCTGGCTTATAATAAATATAGATAATTCTATATAGAGTTATAGAACATTCCTATTGGTTGATTATAAATAATTTTTCTTGATAACTCAATTTATTTTTATCTGTCTGCTGATGGAGTATAGGTAAAGCTACAGCCCTGGGATAAAGTTCTGTTAGGCCTCCCCTAGTTATGATCATGGACTGAACAGATGATCTCCAAGGATTCATTTGTCTCAAATGTTCCTCTGTGCCCAAAGAGCTATCAAACTGTGCATACCCTTTGATCCAGCAGTGTCTCTACTAGGTCTCTAACCCAAAAAGATCATAAGAGAAGGAAAAGGAATAGAAGCCCTTTTTCTAGTGGCAAGGAACTGGAAATTGAGTGGATACCCATTAGTTGGGGAATGGCTGAATAAGTTATGGCATATGAATATGATAGAATACTATTGTCCTATTAAAAATGATGAGCAGCTTGAGTTCAGAAAAACTTGGAAAGATTTACATGAACTGATGCTGAGAGAAGTGAGCAGAACCAAGAGAATGTTGTATATAGCAACAATAAGATTATGTGATGAGCAATTGTGATAGAATTGGTTCTTTTTAACAATGAGATGATTCAAGGCAATTCCAATAGGCTTGGAATGGAAAATGCCATCCACCTCCAAAGAAAGAAGTTTGGAGACTGAATGAGGATCAAAGCATAGCACATTCGCCTTTTTTGTTGTTATTGTTCTTATTTGTTTGCTTGCTTTTTTCTCTCATATTTTCTTTTCCCCTTTTCATCTGGTTTTTCTTCTGCAGTATGACAAATATGGATATTTGTTTAGAAAATACTTTAAATGTTTAACCTAAATGTTGAAAAGAGAATGCTATTTTGCATGTATGTATACAAAATAAAATACTAGTTTAAAAGGAAAAAAAAATCTATGTTCCTTTTGCTACCTTGATTTTCACCTAGACCTTTATCTTTCTGCCAGGATTTCTTTGCTAGGAACTTTATCTCTCTGAATCTCTAAACACTTTTACAATTTTGAAGCTTTCTTCCTAAGGTCCTGAAATGATTCCTAAAATGTGACTCCTTAATCTTGCTCTAATCTATGCTAGTGACAAGTAATGGCTTATTGAGCTTTCTTCATGTAATTTCATTTTAACAGCAAAGGGAAACATCATCGGTAACAGAAAGGTAACTGTACTAAGGGATTTCAGTTCTATTCTTTGCTATACTGCTATCTATCTTTATTGTTGTTAAGTTGTTTTAGTTGTTTCTGATTCTTTATAACCCCCTTGTGTTTTTTTGTTTGTTTCTTTGTTTGGTTTGTTTTGTTTTTGTTTTTTTCTATCCACAGATGATGAATTCTTATTCCAAAAGATGGGATCTTTGAGTTTTTCAAACACTAGATTGCTATTTTTATTCACTCTCTTGCCCTGTGAACTTAACCTATTCCACTGATCAAATAGTCTATTTCTTAGCCAATACCAAATGGTTTTGGTGACTGCTGCTTTATTATATACTTCTAGATCAGGAACAGCTAGGCCACCTTCATTTGTTTGTTTTTTTTTTTTTAATTACTTCCCTTGAAATTCTTGAAAGGAATTTCTCTTTGTATCTCTTGCTGTTGGATTGTGTTGGTAATGTATAAAAATGCTGAGGATTTATGTGGATTTATTTTGTATACTGCAACTTTGCTAAAGTTCTGAATTATTTCTAATAACTTTTTATCATAGTCTTTAGAGTTCTCTAAGTATACCATCATGTCATCTGCAAAGAGTGATAGTTTGATTTCCTCAGTACCTACTCTAATTCCTTGAATCTCCTTCTCGGCTCTTATTGCTGAGTCTAGCATTTGTAGTACAATATTAAATAGTAATGGTGATAGTGGGCAACCTTGTTTCACTTACTGGGAAAGGTTCCAGTTTATCTCCATGACATATTATGCTTACTGGCGTTTTTAAATATATGCTCCTGATTATTCTAAGGAATAGTCCATTTATTCTTATACTCTCAAGTGTTTTTAGTAGGAATGGATGTTGGATTTTATCAAATGCTTTTTCTGCATCTATTGAGATGATCATATGGTTTTTGTTAATTGGGTTATTGATATAGTCGATTATGCTAATAGTTTTCCTAATATTGAACCAGCCCTGCATTCCTGGTATAAATCCCACTTGGCCATAGTGTACTATCTTGGGGTGATTTTCTGTAGTCTTTTTGCTATTATTTTATTTAAGATTTTAGCATCAATATTCATTAGGGAGATTGTTCCATAATTTTCTTTCTCTGTTTTCAGCATACCTGGTTTAGGAATCAGTACCATGTCTGTGACATAAAAGGAATTTGGTAGGACCCTTTCAATCCCTACTTTTTCAAATAGTTTATATAGCATTGGAGTTAGTTGTTCTTTAAATGTTTGGTAGAATTCACATGTAAATCCATGTGGTCCTGGGGATTTTTTGTTAGGGAGTTGTTTAATAGCTTGTTCTATTTCTTTTTTCTGAAATGGGACTATTTAGACTATTTACTTCTTCCTCTATTACTCTGTGCAAGAATATATTTTTGAAGGTATTCTTCCTTTTCATTTAAGTTATCAAATTTATTGGCATAAAGTTGAGCAAAGTAGCTCCTAACTATTGCTCTAATTTCCTTTTCATTAGTGGTGAGTTCTCCCTTTTCATTTTTAAGACTAACAATTTGTTTTCCTCTTTCCTTTTTTTAATCAAATTTACTAATGTTTGTCTATTTTGTTGGTTTTTTATAGAACCAATTCTTAATTTTATTAATTAATTCAATAGTTTTTTTTTTTTTTACTTTCAATTTTTTAAATTTCACCTTTTATTTTTTGAATTTCAAGTTTTGTGTTTGGGGGGTTTTAATTTGTTCCTTTTCTAGCATTTTTAATTGTAAGCCCAATTCGTTGGCCCTCTATTTCTCTATTTTACTCAAGTAGGCCATTAGAGATATAAAACTTCCCCTTATTACTGCTTTGGCTGTATCCCATGCATTTTGGTATGATGTCTCATTATTGTCATATTCTTGGGTGAAGTTATTAATTATGTCTGTGATTTGCTGTTTTACCCAATCATTCTTTAGTATTAGATTATTTAGTTTCCAATTATTTTTTGGTCTATTTTCCCCTGGCTTTTTTATTGAATGTAATTTTCATTGCATTGTGGTCTGAAAAGGATGCATTTACTATTTCTGCTTTACTGCATTTGATTTTGAGGTTTTTATGTCCTAGTATATGATCAATTTTTGTATGGTTTCCATGAACTGCTGAAAAGAAAGTGTACTCCTTTCTGTCTCCATTTAGCTTTCACCAAAGATCTATCATATCAAACTTTTCTAGTATTCTATTTACCTCTTTGACTTCTTTCTTATTTATTTTATGGTTTGATTTATCTAATTCTCAGAGTGCAAGGTTGAGACCTCCCACTATTATAGTTTTGCTATCTATTTCTTTTTGCAGCTCTCTTAATTTCTCTTTTAAGAATTTAGATGCTGCACCACTTTGTGTGTATATATTTAATATTGATACTGCTTCATTATCTATGCTACCCTTTAGCAGGATATAATGCCCTTCCTTATCTCTTTTAATTAGATCAATTTTTGTTTTTGCTTGATCTGAGGTGAGGATGGCTACCCCTGCTTTTTTGGCTTCACCTGAAGCATAGTAGATTCTGCTCCACCCTTTTCCTTTTATTTTGAATGTATCAGCCTGTTTCAGGTATGTTTCCTGTAAACAACATATAGTAGGATTCTGACTTTTAATCCAGTCTGCTAACTGCTTCCTCTTTATGAGGGAGTTTACCCCATTCACATTTATGGTTAGAATTTTATATTGCTTGCCATCCTGTTAACCCTTGCTTATGCTTTTCTCCTTTTCTTCCCTTTTACCCCCTTACTCAGTATTAAACTTGTGAACACTACTTGCTTTTCACACCCCTCCCTTTTTATTATCCCTCCCCCACCTTAAAGTTCTTCGTCCTATTTTTACCCCTTTTTCTCACAATAATATATTCCCTTCCCTTCCCCTTAGCTTACTCCTTTCCTCTCACTTTTCAATGAAGTGGAAGAAGTTTCACCATAAAGCAAATATGTCTATTGATATACACTATGTTCATTCGCCCTCCTTTCTTTCTCTCAGATATAATAGGTTACCTTTGCCTCTTTATGAGATGTAGTACCACCACTTTACCCTTTTATATGGTATAATTTCCTTTCCACCTCTAGTTTCTAGGACAAATTATACACGTGTTCTTTACATATCTTTATGGCAGAAATATAGTTCTCAAGATTTCTTTTTGCCTTTTTAGAAATCTTTTGAGTTCTGTATTTGAAGATCAAACATTTTGTGTAGATCCTTTTTTTTTTTTTTTTTCCCATCAAGAATAGATGGAATTCATTTATTTTGTTAAATGTCCATCTTCTTCCCTGGAAAGTGATGCTCATTTTTGCTGGGTAAGTTATTCTTGGCTGCATACCAAGTTCCTTAGCCTTTTAGAATATCATGTTCCAGGCCCTTCATTCCTTTAATGTGGATGCTGCTAGATCCTGGGTTATTATTATTGTGGCTCCTCCATATATGAATTGCTTTTTTTCTAACAGCTTCCAATGTTTTTTCCTTCGTCTGATGGTTCTTGAACTTGGCATTTTGATTTTAGGGTCCCTTTTAGTAGGTGACCGATTAATTTTTTCAATGTCTCTTTTACCCTCTATTTCCTAAACGTCTGGACAATTCTCTTTGATAATTTCCTGGAAGATATTGTCCAGGCTCTTTTTTTCCTCACATTTTTAGGGGAGTCTGATTATTCTCAAATTGTCTATCCTGGATCTGTTTTCCAGGTCTGTTGTCTTTCCATAAGGTACTTTACATGCTTTTCAATTTTTTTGTTTTTCTGGTTTTGCTTGACTACTTCTTGGTTTCTCCTTGAGTCATTCATTTCTACTTGTTTGATTCCAATTTTCAATGATGTATTTTCTTCACTCACTTTTTTTATATCTTTTTGTAATTGTCCAATTGAGTTTTTATCTTCTATGGAATTTTTTTTTCCATTTCATCAATTTTATTTTTTAGAGAGCTGTTTTCTTTTTCCAGCTCACTAATTTTATTTCTCAATGATTTGACCTCTTTATGCACTCTGTCTTTAAATGTGTGGGATGACTTCTCCAGACTTTCTTGCCAAGCTTCCCTTTCCTTTTCCCATTTCTCTTCCAGCTCTCTTGTGAGAGACTTTTTGATTTCCTCTATGAGAGTCTTATGTATTGAGGAGCAGATCATATCCCCCTTAGGGGATTCCTCTGGAGACAACCTGCTTTTATTCTCCTCAGTGTTTGAAGTGTGCTCTCTCTCCATACAAAAGCTGTCAATGGTTAGAGCCCTTTTAAATTTTTTGTTCATTTTGTCAGAGTGGGAATTGACAAAAACAAATTTACAACAGAAACAATTGGTCTGTTTTGGGGTGGGGGGATGGGTCTGGATGGTGTTAACGGGCTTCCTCTACAGACTGTGGGAGATAGCAGCAAGGCACTAACAGGACAGTGATGGCTGTGCTGTGTCAACACTCTGAGGCTCTAAGAACTTGCTGAGTCACTCTTGGTGGAGGTGGGGGTGGCTGGGTCTGACAGACACTAGCTTTCTGGGGTTTTATTCTTCACCTCTGATCTTTACACCCTCTTTGCTGCTCCTGGCTTGCTGCCAAGACGGAACATCCACACTGGGGTAAAAGTTCACAGAAACAGAAGATATTGCACCCCTCCTGCCTCTGGTCTGAGCTGTGTGAGCTGTCTGCCTCACTCTGGCTGCTTGCCCTCAGTCTGCACCAAATCTGTTCATCTCCTCCCCCAAGCAAACACAGACCTCTGGCTAATTTTAAGGATGTCTTCTGTTGGTGATTATTTGTGGGTTTCTTTTCTGGTAAAGCATTGATTCCTAGGCTTGTCATGAAGTAAATTCTGTGAGAAAATGCGGAGCTCAAGCAGCTGTCTGCCTCCACGCCTCTATCTTGACGGGAAGTCATGTTTTCAATACTCTCTAAAGTGTGTATACCTCAGCTGTATATAGTTAATGCATTCTCAACAACATTCAGTCCATCACTAAGTTATTTATTAAGCATGTATTATTGTATATTCCAGGAACTAAACTAAGTACTGGCATAAAAACAGATAAGTTAAATAGTACTTGCAGTGAACAAAAAATAGGCCTTACCATGAAAGAATGAAACAAAACAAATAAACAAAATCTTGCCCTAAAAGAACACTGGACTTACAGTTGGTAGACATTAATGAGAATCCTGATATTGACATCTTATCAAGCTGTATTATTATAGGTAAATAATTTAACCTCCTAAGTCTTAAGTTTTTCATTTATAAAATGGGGATAATAGTTATACAACCAAAAAAATCACACAAGGTTATGAGGAAAGCTGCTTTATAAACATTAATGTGCTACAAAAATTAAGTTGTTATTGTTAATAAACTTTCTACTGATGCCTCAAAAAATAAAGGCATTCTTTCACCATTCAATGAAGTCTGATAATAATTTCATATACAAGAAGAAAATGCATGCTAGCTGTTGAATCCTCTTCTGTATGACTTTTGTTTGAGCTTATTGAGGCCTAATAGTGTTTAAAATCTCATTTATTCTACATTTCATATTCTTCTGTACTACATGGATGCCTGGCTTAGCCTGGATATAGGATAATGGGACATCTAAGGCAAGATTATTAAATACTGCTTCTCTGTAAATCCATAATCATGGAGAAAAGAGAGACAAGTTAGGACAGGCAGGGAGCATGACCAGAAGACAGCTCAGCCTGACAGTTTGACAAGCAGGGATTCTCATGTCAGTTTAAACTAAAGGTTCTCATGTGATTGAACAAACAGGAGTCATGAAACCAGCTGGATGCTAGTGGTGTTTTTCTCATTAAGAGTGAGATTTCATATCCCTTCCCTTTTTTGCCCCCTCTTTTTCTGTCCCATTTTCCTTTCTCTCTTCTTTTTCTTTTTTCTCTTCCTTTTTTCTTTCTCTTCTCCTTCCTTTTCCTTTTCTCCTCTTTTCTCCCTCTCTCTTCTCTACTTTATTAATTTTCCCTCTTTCCTTCCCTTCTCTCTATCCTTCCCTCTTCTCTTTTCTTTTCTCTCCTCCTCTCCACTTTTCCTTTCCCCTCCTCTCCTCTATCCTCTCTGCTCCTCTTCTCTTTCACCTTTCCTCCCCTTTCTCTCCTATCTTCTCCTCACTCTTCCCCTCTCCTCTTTCTTTTCTCCCTCTTCATTCCCTTCTCTCTTCCTTTCTCCCACCTTCTCTTTCTTCTGTCTTCTCCTCCTCCCCCTTCTCTCCTTCTTTTCTCTTCTCTCCTCTTTTTCTTCTCTAGCTTCTGTTTTCTACTTTTCCTTTTTTTCTCTCTTCTTTTCCATCTTCTCCTTTCCTCTCCTCTTCTCTATCTCCTCTTCTCCTTTTTTCCCTTCCATCCTCTCCTCCTCTTACTTATGGTTCATTGGATTGCTCTCAGTCCCCTTTATGTTTTTTATGAATGAACTCCCTTTAGGAATCAATAGTCATATGTATCAGTGCATAAAACTCTAAATAAATGTGTTTTTAAAACCAAAAAGAGAAAGCTATTAATTTCACACGCAAATTAAATTCAAAGTCACATGAAGTACAAAATGAATGAATATTGTCCACATTGAACTGAGGAAATATAGTGTAAGCAATTTCATTATTTGTTGCCCTTTCTGTTTGATTCCAAGGCAGTTAGTGCCCATCCCATTAAGGGTAAAAAGTGAGATTCAGTGAATGAGAGTGTTACAACATTCTTGTATATTAAGAGCAAGATGAAATTTTATAAGCCATGTAGTCCCTTCATTGTATGGAAGAAGGAAATTGAGAGAGGGGCAGAAAAGTTATGTTGTGCTGAAGGTCACACGGGAAGATAGAGTTGGGAAGTGATCTTCTTGAGTCATCTAATCTAGCCTCTTTATTTTACAAATGAGACAGCTTAATCTCAGAGAACCTAAGTGATTTTTTCCAAGATCACACAGGTAGTAAATGACAGAATTAGAATTTGAAAATTAATTATTTGATTCAAAATTCACCAATAATTAATAATAATAATAGCTAATGTTTATATAATACCTACTATGCTCCAGGTACTGTGCTGAAAACTTTGCATTATTATGTCATTTGATAATTATACTCTTCAGTGATAGAGTCCCATGTATACTCCTTTATTATTGCTACTCCTAGCAATTTCTGTCCAATTTGTCACATTTTTACTTCCCATTGACAATATGATCCCAACACCATTTCACTATAATCAATGAATTTTTTAAAAAATTACCTGATATAGTTTGGACTATTGATAATAATGGTATGGTGTGATACATCATATGAGCCTATGGTTCCTCTGATAACTTCTAATTGAAATTATTCAAGGCATTTGGTGGTGTACTGAACTAACTGTCCTTAGTGCTAAAAGGCCTGTGTTTAAGTCATGTGTCCAATAGCTTATTGACTGTGTGATTCTAGGCAGGTCATCTATTCTCACAATGCTGTAGTCTCTAAAAGGATATCAATCTAGCTTTGTACAAAGAGTTTCCTCATCTGGGAATGAAATTTCCTTTACCAATGAAATTTCTATCGAACACCAAATTAAAGAATGAAAATGCTTGCTAAGGTATAGCTTTGACAAAAATTATATCGCTAAGCTTTTTTTAAAATTATGTATGCTAATTAATTGAATGTACTATGATCATTAAATTATGTCTAAAATCTCATATATCCTTTCAGTCTAGGGTTGGTGGCAAATTCCTATCAGTAGTCATATTCTGTAATAAAAATTGGACTCAGCCAGTTTGTGGGTGGGTGACCATAGCACTGCCAATGCAGATCAGAGAATTTAATTAGATATATTCACTTAATAATCAAGGTCTTATAAAGGGTTTGATCTTGTATTGGGCACTGGATTAAGGACTAGGAATGTGATGTTAATAAACAAAAACATGAAACATGATGCCTACCTTCCAGTAGTTTATAATCTAGTTGGAAAAAATAAGGAGAAAAAAAACACAAAAAGGTAACATTACAAATTACCATTTTATCATTTGTATCACCTAAGTGGCAATTCCTTAGAAAGGGAGAAAAATCCCTTCTACCTGGATGGGTGATTGATAAAACTTTTGAGGTTGAAACAGGATTTTGAGGGAATTTTTTGAATGATGGAGTAGTATTTTGATAGTTGAGGAGAAAGGGCATCTTAGGCAGAAAAGATATGGTTATAAGAAAGGAATAGAAGATAGACTATGCATCACAGGGATAAAAGACAATGTGTTATCTAAATTTATATCATTCACTCTCATAGTGATATGACAAATTAAATTGTTCAAGCTTTACTCAGGGAATAGTGAGGATTTTATTTTATTTCAAATTTTTTTTAATTTGTTATTATTGTTGATATTTTTAAATGGAAATTATGGGGACTGCAACACACTTAAGAGGAGGAAGTAAATTGGGGACAACATGAAGAGAAGGCTTTGAATGCCAGTCTTGGGAATTTGGTTTTTATTACATAGGAAATTGGAAGCCATTGAAAATTTTTGAGGAAAAGAATGATGTGATTTTAAGGGGATTAAACTATTTTGCATAAACTGACAGAATAAAAATGATAAATACTCAATGAAAGAGACCAATTAGGAGTTTATTATACTAAACCAGAAAGTTTTGGTGGAAGACATGAAAAGGGGAACTTTGTCGTGCTGATGGCATAAAAGTGGAAATGAGCCTATCAAGTTTGAATGGATGAATATTTATCATGGGCTGTTGAACCCAGAATTTGGTAAAATACTAAAAAAAATTGATTCAATTGGATTGCACATGCAATGTATAATCTTAACTTATTTGCTCCTTGAAAAACCCATATTTTTAATTTCAGTATTCTTTTTGATGTTATATTTGACCACAGTCAAAATTTAGAATGCTATGAATTCAGAAATATCAAAGTTACAGGTAACCTAAATGAGAAAAGCAAGGTTTTTGATGAATATTCATGAGTTTCAATGTATTATCAGTGACTAATTATGTGCAACATGTAGTGTGAATGACATCATCAAAGAGGATAAACAGAAAGAAAATGTGAGGGATTATCAATGAACAGATCAAGCATTGCTTTTATGATGAAATAGTGAGAATAAAAGGAAGACCCATAGTCTCTAGGGTAGTTTTTCTCATAGTTTACACATATGGATGAAAAATGCATGGATTAAATTCTTGAAGGTATGCAGTCTGCATGAATTGGAGAATTTATAAGTGACTAATTAGATATGATGGGGAAAGAAGAGGGAAGTAATCTGAAGTGACTTCAATATGACAATATTGAACTTCATTTGAGTATTATTATTGAATGGTTCATATATATTTTAAGAATTTATAGTATGTGGGAAACTAAAGCATTGTTGATGGAGTTATGAAATGATCTCACTGTTCTGAAGAACAATTTGGAACTATGTTCAAAGGACTACAATATTATGCATAATATTTGATCCAGCAGGATCGCTACTGGGTCTTTCTCCAAAAGAAATCATAAAAGAGGGGAAAGGACCCACATATGCAAAAATGTTTGTAGTGACAAGGATTTGAAAATTGAATGGATGTTCATCAACTGGGGAATGACTGAAAAAGTTATGGTATATTAATATAATAGAACATTATTTTTGCATAAGAAATGATCAGCAGAAAATACCTTGAAAGACTTAACATGAGCTGATTCTGAGAGAAGTGAACAGAACCAAGAAAACATTGTACATAGTAACAGCATGATTGTATGATAATCAACTATTGTGGTGACCATGTTAGCACCCTGGATACCTTAGAATCAGCTGGAGTCAGGAGAAGTAAAAATCCTTATTCTTGCTCTTTAGTAGTAGAAGTGAAGAGAGTGGACACACAGGACTTCTGTGACCTCATCTCCTCGTGTCTCTTGCAGAAGTGACCCTGGCTAATCTCACTGTACCTTCTAGTCCCTCCCACTTATCTCTGTATACACCAAACGATTGGGCCAGCACAGGATAGTGGGAATGGGCATTTTGCAAGCATATTCTTATAGAGTATTGTCCAATCAGTAATTAACCTCAAGTGCTCGATTGTTCAACCTCAGTTTCACCCCTTACAATCTATGATTGATTTAACTCTTTTCATTAATTCAGGGATCTAAGACAATCCCAGGAGATTTGTTATGGAAATACCCATCTCTATTCAGAGCAAGAACTATGGAGATTGAATGTCTATTGAAGCATAGTATTTTCACCTTTTTTGTTGTTGTTTGCTTTCTCTTTCTAATGTTTTTTTTTTTCTTTTTTTGGTTCTGATTTTTCTTGCACAACATGAAAAAAATGCAAATATGTTTAAAGTATTGTACATGTATAAGCTATATCAGAATGCTTGCTTTCTTCAGGGGAACATATAAAGGAGGGAGGGAGGAAAAATTTGCAACACAAAATCTTTTTTTTTTTTTTTTTTGGCAAAACGATTGCAATTGGGATTAAGTGATTTGTTCAGGGTCACCCAGCTAGTAAGTATTAATTGCCTGAGGCAGAATTTGAACTCAAATCCTCCTGACTCCAAGGCTGGTAATCTTTCTATTGCACCATCTAGCTGTCACATATAACACAAAATCTTACAAAAATGAATGCTGAAAACTGCCTTTACATGTCTTAAGAAAAAATTCTTATTTTAATTATTTCTATTATTCCTATTGTCTGTTTTTCCTTTTTCCTTTTACCCTGCCTTGACCCCTACAGTTTTCATCAGGTTAGACTGATTACTGCTTCTTTGTACAAGGGTTACAGATAGAAAAATGAAAATGTTTTTAAATAGATTTTTGCAGGTGATTCACAAAATTTCAGCCCTGTTCAAAGCTAGTTTCATTGGACAAATATGAGGATGGGAAATCTAATTCCCTAGAACACTAAGATGGAAAAAAACAAACGAACAACAAAACAAAACAAAACTGTGTTCTCTTGCTGACTGAGGCTGGGCTTAAGCAGGTTTGTAATTTGAAGGCTCTAACAACTTTGAAAAAGTCCACTTGTCCTCCTAAATTAGGTCATTGTAGCAAAACAAATGCATTCTTCCAAGGGAGACTGAATAAAGCTTTGGCTGGGAGAAAGGTTAAAGTCATCAAACTCTTAGTTATTAGGTTTTTGCAGGCTAACTTTTTTCTCCCATCTAGCATATGCCACATCTTGTGAGAGGGACAATTACTTTGGCTGTTCAAGGTAAAGTGGTGCCTTTTCTTGGCAATTAATTTAATAGGGTCCCTCAAATGTTGCTGACTGATGTGAGTGGTATTGGTTCAACAGATATGTTTATCCATTAAAAAGTAATGGTGATCACATTATTACCATTAAAGAAAGCTAGCCAACACCATAATAGGCAGAATTTTGCTTCATATATTACAGGCAATGTATTCTAGCCAATGTAGCTTTTCTTTTTTGGTTGCATGAATATGTTTGCCAATGATGGCAATCAATACTTTTATCTAAGTCTCCATAAATAACAGTGTATCATTTTTTTGCAGTAAGTTTATTTATTTTTAATACACATTGCTTTATGAATCATGTTGGGAAAGAAAAATTAGAGCACAATGGAAAAACCATGGAAAAGATTAAAAAAAAAACTGAACTGAAAAAAGAAGTGAACAAAACATGTGTTAATTTACATCCAATCTCCTTAGATCTTTTTCTGCATGCAGATGGCATTTTCTCTTCAAAGTCTTTTGGGATTGCTTCAGATTACTGAACCACTGAGAAGAACCAAACTTTTCATATTTAATCAGTGTACATTATTGCTGTTATTGTGTACAATATAGTCGGTTCTGTTTGTTTCCTTCCACTTCAGTTTTCTGTAAATCTTTCTAGGCATATCTATAATCAGCTTGTTCATCATTTTTATAGACAAATAATATTCCATTATCTTCATGTGCCATAGTTTGTTCAGCCATTCCCCAAATGATGAACATCCAGTCCTTTTCCAGTTCTTTGCTATCCAAAAAGAGCTGCTACAAACATTTGTGTACATGTTGGTCCTTTTCCCTTCTTTATGATTTACTTGGGATACATACCCAGTAACAGCAATGGTTAGTCAAAAGGTATGTAGTTTTATAGCCCTTTGGGCATAGTTATAGATTGCTCTTCAGAATGGTTGGATCATTTCACACCTCCACCAACAATGCATTAGTTTTCCCACTTCCAACATTTATCATTATATTTTGCTGTTATCTTAGTCAAGCTGAAAGTTTTGAGGTGGTACTTTAAAGTTCTTTTAGTTAACATTTCTCTAATCAATGTGATTTTATTTTTTTTCATATAGCTATAAATGGCTTTAAATTTGTCATCTGAAAATTGTTTGTTCATATCCTTTGACCATTTATCAATTGCGTAATCATTTGTATTCTTATAAATTTGACACAAGTCTTTATATATTTTAGAAATGAGACCTTTACCAGAAATACTGTCTGTAAAGTTTTTTCTAGCTTTATACATCCCTTTTAATCTTGTTTCTGTTGGTTTTGTTTGTGCAAAAAACTTTTTAACTTAATGTAATTAAAGTGGTCTAGTTTACCTTTCATAATGTTATCTAGTTCTTATTTGGCCATAAATGCATTCCTTCTCCAATGATCTGATAGGTAAATTATCCCTTGTTCATTTAATTTGTTTATGGTACCATCTTTTTTGCCCAAATCAGGTATCCATTTTGATCTTATTTTGGTATAGGGTGTATAGATTTGTGCCAAGCTTCTAACATTATTTTCCAGTTTTCCCAGCATTTTTTCTCAAATAGTGAGTTTTTATTCTACCAGCTAGAGTTGGGGATTTATCAAATACTAGATTGCTATAGGCCTTGATTATTGTCATGTGTATCTAATCTATTCCACTGATCCATCACTCTATTTCTTAGCCAGTAGCAAATGATTTTGATTATTGCTGCTTTATAATATAGTTTTAGGTCTAATACTATTAAGCCACTACCCTTTGTACTTTTTTTTCATTAATTCCCTTGACATTCTTGACCTTTTGTTCTCCCAGATGATTTTTGTTATCCTTTTTTCTAGTTCTATAGAATAATGTTTTTGACAGTTTGATTGGTATGGCACTGAACAAGTAGACCAATTTAGGTAGAATTGTCATTTTTATTATATTAGCTTGGCCTAGTTATGAACAATTAATATTTTTCCAATTGCTCAGATCGGATTTATTTGTGTACAAAGTAGTTTGTAATTGTATTCATATAATTTTAGGATTTATCTTGGCAGGTATATTTCCAAGTATTTTATTTTGTCTCCAGTAATTTAAAATAGAATTTATCTTTCTATCTCTTGCTGAAGGACTTTGTCAGTAATAAATAGAAATGCTGTTGATTTATGTGGATTTATTTTATATTCTGCAACTTTGCTAAAGTTGTGAATTTTTCCTAGTAGGTTTTTGGATGATTTTCTAGGATTCTCTAAGTATATCATCATATCATCGCAAAGAGGGATAGTTTTATTTCCTCATTGCCTATTTTAATTCCATTAATTTCATTTTTCTTTTTTATTGCTAAAGCAAACATGTCTACTTCAATTTTGAATAATAGTGATGATAATGGGCATCCTTGTTTCACCCCTGATCTTATTTGTAAGGCATTCAGCTACTCTCCATTAAAAATAGTGCTTGTTATACGTTTTAGATAGATACTGCTTATTATTTTAAGGCAAGCTCCATTTGTCCCTATATTCTCTAGTGTTTTTAATAAGAATGGGTGCTCAAACAAAACTAATGCAAACAAGATTAGAAGGGAAGTAACAAATTGGGAAAAATTTTTTACAGTTAAAGGTTCTGATAAAGGCCTCATCTCCAAAATATACAGAGAATTGACTTTAATTTATAAGAAATCAAGCCATTCTCCAATTGATAAATGGTCAAAGGATATGAACAGACAATTTTCAGATGATGAAATTAAAACTATTTCCACTCATGTGAAAGAGTGTTCCAAATCACTATTGATTAGAGAAATGCAAATTAAGGCAACTCTGAGATATCATTACACACCTGTCAGATTGGCTAAGATGACAGGAACAAATAACAATGAATGTTGGAGGGGCTGTGGGAAAACTGGGACACTGATGCATTGTTGGTGGAGTTGTGAAAGAATCCAACCATTCTGGAGAGCAATCTGGAATTATGCCCAAAAAGTTATCAAAATGTGCATACCCTTTGACCCAGCCATACTACTACTGGGCTTATACCCCAAGGAACTACTAAAGAAGGGAAAGGGACCTGTATGTGCCAAAATGTTTGTGGCAGCCCTTTTCATAGTGGCTAGAAGCTGGAGGATGAATGGATGTCCATCAATTGGAGAATGGTTGGGTAAACTATGGTATATGAATGTTATGGAATATTATTGTTCTATAAGAAATGACCAACAGGAGAAATACAGAGAGGCTTGGAGAGACTTACATCAACTGATGCTGAGTGAAATGAGCAGAACCAGAAGATCATTATACACTTCAACAATGATACTGTATAAGGATGTATGCTGATGGAAGTGGATTTCTTCAACATAGAGAAGAGCTAATCCAATTCCAATTGATTAATGATGGACAGAACCAGCTACGTCCAGAAAAGGAACACTGGGAAATGAATGTAAACTGTTATTTTTACCTTCTGAATCCAATTCTTCCTGTGCAACAAAAAATTCGGTTCTACACACATATATTGTATCCAGAATATACTGTAATATATTTAACATATATAAGTCTGCTTGCCATCTGGGGGAGGGGGTTGGGGGAGGAAGGGAAAAAATCTGAATAGAAGTAAGTGCAAGGGATAATGTTGTAAAAAATTACCCATGCATATGTACTGTCAAAAAATGTTATAATTATAAAATAAAATAAAAATTAAAAAAAAAGAAAACATTCAAAAAAAAATAAGAATGGGTGCTGTATTTTGCCAAAAAAGTCTGCATTAATTGAAATGATCATATTATTTCTGTTAATTTAATTAATACTTTTTTCCTGATATTAGACCAGCCCTGCATTACTGGCATAAATTCTATTTGGTCATATTGTATTATCCTGCTGAAAAGATGCTGTAATCTGTTTGCTATATTTTATTCAAAAAATTGCATAAATATTCATTAGGAGGATTGATCTGTAATTTTTTTCTTTGTTTTGTCCCTTCCTAGTTTAGGTGTCAGTGCCATATTTGTGTCATAGAAGGAATTTGACAGTACTGTTTCTTTACCTATTTTTACAGATAGTTTACATAGTATTGGAATTAATTGTTATTTAAATGTTTGGTAGAATTCATTTGTGATTCCATCTGGCCCTTGAGTTTTTTTCCTTAGGGACTTCATTAATGGCTTATGCAGTTTCTTTTTTTAGAATCAGACTATTTGTGTAATTTAGTTCCTCTCCTTGTAACCCAGGAAATTTATATTTTTGTAAATATTCATCCATTTCAGTTAGATTGTCAGACTTGGTGCCATAGAGTTGGGCACAATATCTTCTAATTATTGCTTCAATTTTTTTTCATTGCTAGTGAATTCAACCCTTTTATTTTTGATGCTGGTGATTTGTTTTTGTTTTTTTCTTTCCTTTTCTGAACAAATTAACCAAAGGTGTATCTATTTTGTTAGTTTTTCCATAAAATCAAGCCTTAGATTTGTTTATTAATTCAGTGGTTTTCTTAGTTTCCATTTTCTCTCCTTTGAGTTTTAAATTTTTTAATTTGGTATTTAATTGGGGTTATTAATTTATTTTTCTAGTTTTTTTTTTGTTGCATGCCTAATTAATTTATCTCCTCTTTCTCTATTTTATTTATGAATCTATTTATAGATATATAATTTCCCCTAAGTACTGTTTTTGCTATATCCCATAGGTTTTGGTATGTTGTCTCATTATTGCTATTGTCTTGGATGAAATTATAAATTATTTCTGTGATTTGCTGTTTGACCCAATCATTCTTTAGAGTTATATTATTCAATTTCCAATTGGTTTTTAGTGTATCTTCTCCTGACCCTTTATTAAATATAATTTTATTGCATTGTGGTCTGAAAAGGAAGCATTTACTATTTCTAACTTTTTGCATTTGATTATGAGATTTTTATGCCTTAACCCATGGTCAATTTTGGTGTAGATATAATGTATTGCCAAGAAAACCGTGTACTCCTTTCTGTCTCTGTTCAATTTTCTCCAAAGGTCTATCATATTTAGGTTTTCTAGGATCCTTTTAAACTTCCAATTTCTTTCTATTAAACTTTACAATTTTTTTTCTGATTCTGGGTGAGGAAGGTTGAGGGATTCTTTAGGAATTTGCCTGTTTTACCATTTGATCCAATGAAATAGTATGGTTACTGCTTCATTATTTACTATACCGTTTATCAAGATGTACTTTTCCTCCTTATCTCTTTCAATAAGATCTGTTTTTACTTTTGCTTTATCTGAGATCAGAATTGCTATCCCTGTTTTTTTTTTTTGTTTTTATTTTTTACTTCAGCTGAAGCATAAGAAATTCTATTGCAGTCTTTTACCTTTATCCTATATGTGTCTCTCTGTGTCAAATATATTTCTTGTAAACAACATATTGTAGGATTCTGGTTTTCTTTTTCTTTTTCTTTTTTCTTTTTTTAATCCACCATGCTATTTGCTTCCATTTTATGGGAGAATTCATCCCATTTAAATTAGCAGTTCTGATTACTAGCTCTGTATTTCCCTCCATCCTTATTTCAAGTCCTCTCAGCCCTTAAATACCTTAGTATGATTACATCATTACAGTATACTAAGCATGTGCTAACTAGAGAACCATTATATTATCACATCCCACTGAGCAAGTGCTAACTCTAGTAGCATTATATTACTACATCACACTATGCAAGTGCTAACTATAAGCACCTGGCTATTGATATGTAAATACATCACTTTATTGTTAAGTACCCTTTGCTTCAAGTAGAATATTGATGGTCACACCCTCCTTGACTTTTCTGGAAGGATGAGAGCATAAAAGGAGATGGGGAGGCAAACCAGACATTGTCACCAGGTTCCCTCTGGACTGAATCATCTCATACCTTACCCAGAGTTCCCTCACTATCTGAAAGCTGTGACATCCCTTCTCTTACTACATACAAATTTAACCCACTCCACTTACTACTTTATCTTCTATCTACCATTCCTGTCTTCTCTTATCTTTTTTCCTAATGTTTTTGCCCTAGCTTCTGTTTTGTCCTTTCCTTTTCTTTTCCTCTTGCTCCTCCTACTTCTTTATAGGATTAAATATATTTCTATATCTAACTAAATAATTAAGTTATTCCCCCTCTTAGAGCCAAAATTGATGAGATCAAGCTTCAGATATTGCTCATCTCTTCTCCCTTTTTTCTCTGGGTTGTAATAGGGCTTGTGAGCCTCTTGGTGTGAAATAATTGCCCCTTTTTATACCTTCTTTTTCTTCTTTTTCCAGTTCAGACATTTTCCACCCCTTAATGTCTTATTCTTTAATGTCATTACATCAGAATCCATTCACAACCACATGCTCAGTTCATGTGATGCCCTTCTTTGTCTGCCCTAGTGTCAGATACAGTTCTCAAGAGTTACAGATATTGTTTTCCCATTTAGGGCTGTAAACAGTTTAAATATATATTTCCCCTGTTTATCTTTCTTTTATTCCCTTGAGTCCTTTGTTTATAGATTAAAATTTCTGTTTAGGTCTGTTTTTTTTTTTTTTTTTTTTTTTTTCAGTAGAAATGATTGAAAGTCTTTTACTTCATTGAAGCTCCATCTCCTCCCTGAAAGATGATGTTGAATCTGGCTGGGGATTTTATTCTTGGTTGTGAGCCCAGTTCCTTTACCTTATGGAATATGGTATTCCAAGCCCTATGATCCTTTATTGAACAAGCTGCCAGATCCTGAGTAATCCTGATTATTTCTCATTGATATTTGTATTATTTTTATCTGGTAGCTTGCAGTATTTTTTGAGACTGTATTTTTGAAGTTTTGTAACAAGGTTTCTTGAAGTTTTACTTGTGGAATCTCTTTCTGAAAGTGATTGATGGATATTTTTCAAAGAGTATTTCTTGCTCTGTTTCTAGAATATTGGGGCATTTTTTCTTAATGACTTCTTTTGGAGGTCATTAAAAGATCCTGCTATCCAGGATAGTTTTTGGTCGTGGCCTTCAGGTAGGCCAATAATTTTTAAATTTTCTTTTTTGGATCTATTTTCCAGGTTGGCTGTTTTGCTGATGAGATCATTCATATTTTCTTGTTTTTTTCATTGTTTTTAGTTTGATTGATTCTTGCTGTCTCACAAACTCATTAGCTTTCATTTGCCTTATTCTAGTTTTCAATGTGTGATTTTTTTCTTTTATCTTTTCTATTTCTTTTTCTTTGGTTTTATCCTACTGTTTAAGTAGTTGTTTTCTTCAGGCAATTTTCCCTTCTTTTTCAAAGTGTTGACTCTCTTGTGCATACATCTCATTTAATTTTTCATTTTTTCTTC
This sequence comes from Sminthopsis crassicaudata, assembly GCF_048593235.1. NCBI lineage: Eukaryota > Metazoa > Chordata > Mammalia > Dasyuromorphia > Dasyuridae > Sminthopsis > Sminthopsis crassicaudata. Next base: position 249,031,853 of record NC_133618.1, read on the forward strand.
TACCTCTCTTATTTACCTTTTGAAAGCTTTTGTGAACATTTTCAAGAAGGCTCTTTGGGTTTAAGACCAATTTATCTCACTCTTTGAGATTTCTGCTGTGGACATTCTGCTCTCCTCTGACTTTGTAGTTTTGGTCTGCCTTGTCATAATAGTAGCTTTCTATGATCTTTTTTGTTTCTTGCTGATCTTCTTTCCTTTTTTAGTATTTCCTCTTTTTTTTAAATTTTAAGGTGGAGTAAAGGTGGTGCTGTCCCAAGCTTCCTGTGCAGCTCTGAGCCTTGGCTTTGAGTGCAGGAGCCCCTCATATTTGTAGGGCATAACTTTGTCTGCTCTGATCAGGAAAGAGCTGCTTGGTTTCCTAGAGTATGCCTTCTGAGCTGGGAGTAGAAGCTGTCTCGCTGATTTGCTCCTCTACTGAGCCAAGATTAAGGGTCTTAGTTGCTGATTTGCTATTATTAAAGCCCTCTCACTGGCTTTCCCAGAGCCTATCAGACCTGGGCTAAATATTCCTTTCACCCCAGTGAGACTGACCTTTCTTGAAGTTTTTTCAGTCTGTCTTGAGCTGAAGAATGGTTTCATTCCATCAGACTCTGATCAGAGGGATGATTTCATGTGGTTTTCAAGGGAATCTCGGCAAGCTTGAGTAGCTTCTTGACCTGTGTGTCATATCTTGTTGATTCTCAAAGTCCTGTAGGATAGCCAAGAGCAGGTTGTTATCCCCATTTTTTAGATTAAGAAGGGGAAGATCATAAATGAGAAATGAATTGCCTAAATAATCCAGTCAGTAAGTGAGGAAAGCAAGCATGTGAACCAACCAATGGCTTTTTGATACAAGTGTTTTTCTTACTTTTGTTTTAGGGCAACTTTCCAGGTATAATCTAGATTTTACAATGAATACTGTGAACAACAAATACTGAGATCCATGAAAGATGGAGTAGGGAATTGCCTAGATCCCACAGATGTTTGATGTGGAACTCCTCTTCCCATGCATAGGTTATCTTTTTAGCTTATAAATTTCTATGAACACTTTCCAGCACATACCTTAGAGCAGAGTTGTAAGTCTTTGCAATAATCCATTATTTCTAAAACTGGATAAATTAAAGTGCTTGTGCTGGCAAGTCTCTAGACTCCTATACTATAAATTCTGTCAAATAATGCTTGAATTGAAGTGTTTATTAGCAAGCTGAGAGCATGTGATCTGATTGGATAAAGTGGTGTTGAGAGCAGTGTACCAGAACAATGCATTGTATAGCAGGGTTGACCTCATTAGCTGCAGTCTCCCTCCTCCTTTAATCTATATCAAGTTTTTCACCAAGGGAGGGAATGTTCCTGTGTTCCAGAATCTGCCAGTGCATGTCAGTGCAATGAGACAAAGACAGATTTTGTTTGGCCCCTTGGAAAGAATGTGCTCATGAACATAGGGTTAGCAAACTTAATTGCTGTTGAAATAATGACCCAATGATTTCTTCGAATATTTCCCTTTTGGCTAACACCAAGGATAAATCATTATGGTGAAATTCTTTGTCACCAAATACTCAGAATTTGAAAAATAAATAGTTAAAAGATGGGTTGGGATGTACCCAAAGAGTGGTTTTGATGCAAGTTCTTAAAGAATAAGTCATAAATGCTAACAAATACAGATAGCAGATTTATCATAAAAGTTGATTTTGATTGCTTTGTGGATCCCAACTATCCAAAAAAATAAACCAAATGACTTTAGATAAGTCATTCAAACTATTGAAGTCTCAGTTTCCTCATCTTCAAAATAAGTATTGTGGATGAATGAATGGGTTAAAATCATTAAATGCTAAGGCATTATATTAAATGCTTATTAATTGCTTTGGAAATAAATACAAGTGTATTGTGAGTAAATTGGTGACTGCCTCAGCACCCTGGATACCTTAGAATCATCTGGAGTCAGGATAAGCAAAAGTCTTTATTCTTGGTCTTTAGTGGTAGAAGTGAAGAGAGTGGATGCCTAGGATCTCTGTGACCTCACCCCCTCGTCTCTCTCACAGAAGTGACTCTGGCTAGTTTCCCTCCACCTCCTGCTCGCTCTCACAATTCACTGTATACACCAAACGATTGGGCCAGCACAGGATAGTGGGAAGGGACATTTTCCAAACATATTCTTATATTGTTCAATTGGTAATTAGCCTCAAGTGCTCAATGGTCCGACCTCAGTGTATTTCAGACCTTTACAGTAAACCACTTTCCTCAGTAAGTTACATTAAAAATACAAACCAATAAGTCACTTTCCTTAAAGGACATTTCTTTTCTTTTAAATAATTTTAAAGATATGTATTAATATCTTTGTTTTATAATACCAGAATTTCTTCCATCCTTCTCCCTTCCCTCTCCCAGACAACTAACCTATATGACAATATTTTAAGGAAAAAAAGAAAAAAAATCAACAAAATCTATCAATCAAAAAATTCTAAAAATATCTGTATCTGAAAAATATATATGAAACTACACATATAAGCCCTTTATAAAGGTATGGGATAGGGATATTTTAGGGACTTCTAATTTTGGAACATTCCCTTTCAGTTTTGGTGTGTGGTAGTTCTTTTATAAATCTTTCACAAAGTATCCTTTCAAAATAACTGTTTTTTTTTAGTTACTTTTCTTTTTTCAGGGATACTTGTGTAGCACTCATGCTGCCTATCTATCATATCTTATTCTTGCTTTTATGCTCATTTCTCCTCCTTCCCTAATCATACATGTCCTAGAGGATGCCCCTTATTCCGTATCTCAGGTTTTTGTTAAGATGCTTTATTTTGTTTTCATTCATCCCATATCTTCTCATTGTTCTTTAATCTGTAACTTTGACCCTCCTACATTGTATTTGTAAAATGGGTGCTAGCACTAGTTGCACTGTGGGTAGAGCACTGAACCAGGATTCAGAAAGACCTGAGTTCAAATATGACCTCGGACTTTTTCTAGTTGTAGGCAACTCATTCAACTTCTCTGTGTTTCAGTTTTCTATCTGAGAAAACAGGAGTAATATAGCTCTTCTTCCTATATTTGTTGTGAAAATCAAGTATATTGATATTTGGAAAGTGTTTTACAAACTTTGAAGTGCTATACAGTTGCTAGCTATCATTATCGTCATCACCATCCCTATCAGGTGCCTACTATAAATCAGGTATTGTAGGATATAAAGATCAAAAAATGAAGAAAAGAGAAAAAAAAAAAAACTCAACCATCAAGAGTTTATATTTTTTGGGGAGAAGACAATAGGTATAGATAAGTGCCTAAAATACAAGAAGAAACACATATAAAGCATTTAAATACAGGGCAGTTAGAATTGGAAGGTTCTAGCAATTGGATTGTGGGGTAGTGCAGGAAGAGTAGAAAGGAATGAGAAAAGTCTTTCTTTAGAAGGTACTCCTTAAGGTGCATTTAAAAACATCTTTCTTAAAGCTTTTTTCAGACATTTATACTCTCCCAATTTAAAATAGAATGATCATTATGAGGGACAATTTTGGAGAGAGGATAGGTTAAGAGTAATATTACAGACAAGTTTGACACATTTATAAATCTATATTTATATATTTATTTATGCATTCACTTTTATTTACTTATTTATTTGTTTTGATTTATTTATATGTATGTAGTTTGATACATTTATAAATCTATATTTATAAAGTGTGTTCAGCAAGAACAGAAACAGAGAGAATCTGATTTGACTAGGCTAACATATACCTTTATAAACAGATAATAATCATGGCTTACATTTATATGGCACTTTGAGATCTGAAAATCTCTTTAACATATGATCTTACCTGATGCACACAAAAACCCTGTGGGTAAAGGGTTAATATTATTTCCATTTTATGGGAACTGAAAAATAGTTTAATGACTATTTCCCAGTCTGAGACTGGGCAAAACAGAGATAAGAGTTTAGATGACTTGCCCAAGGTCATATGACTAGTAAGAGTATGAAGAAAAATTTGAACTTAAGGCATTGTGATTTTAAGACCAGCACTGCATCCACAGTCCCACCAACCTACCTTTAAATAAGTGATACCTATGTGAACAGTAGTCTAGTTTATTATTTAATACTGAGAAATGCCTTGTGCTAAGAGCAACTAAATGAGATTTTTTCCTCATCCCTACAGTTGAAAGTCATCTCTTCCTCTCCAAATTTTCCTACAATGCTTTTTTTGATCTCCCCTTTGTCATATAAACTTGTACCCATTTGTATATATAGTGCATCAACTTTCATCTTTATATATATATATATATATATATATATATATATATATATATATATATATATATATATATGCATATATATATAGCATGATGTCATATGCATAGCAGATGCTAAATGAGGTTCAAGGAACTGAAGTGTCCCTCCCACTGTGGAGGACAGATACTGTTTTTTTTACACAAACTATTTTATTAAATTGTGTTTTGAAAGAAGAGAGAGAGGAGGAAGGAATTTATGACCAGAGGAGAACTAGAGATCATTATTGATCACAAAATAGAAGATTTTGATTACATCAAACTAAAAAGTTTCTGTACAAATAATACTAATGCAAACAAGATTAGAAGGGAAGTAACAAATTGGGAAAATATTTTTAAAAACAAAGGTTCTGACAAAGGTCTCATTTCCAAAATATATAGAGAACTGACCATAATTTATAAGAAACCGAACCATTCTCCAATTGATAAATGGTCAAAGGATATGAACAGACAATTCTCAGAGGAAGAAATTGAAACTATATCCACTCACATGAAAGAGTGTTCCAAATCACTACTGATCAGAGAAATGCAAATTAAGACCACTCTGAGATACCACTACACACCTGTCAGATTGGCTAAGATGACAGGAACAAATAATGACAAATGTTGGAGGGGATGTGGGGAAATTGGGACACTAATACATTGCTGGTGGAGTTGTGAAAGAATCCAGCCATTCTGGAGAACAATCTGGAATTATGCCCAAAAAGTTATCAAACTGTGCATACCCTTTGACCCAGCAGCGCTACTACTGGGATTATATCCCAAAGAAATACTAAAGAGCGGAAAGAGACATATATGTGCCAAAATGTTTGTGGCAGCTCTTTTTGTTGTAGCTAGAAACTGGAAGATGAATGGATGTCCATCGGTTGGAGAATGGTTGGGTAAATTGTGGTATATGAAGGTTATGGAATATTATTGCTCGGTAAGAAATGACCAGCAGGAGGAATATAGAGAGGCCTGGAGAGACTTAAATCAACTGATGCTGAGTGAAATGAGCAGAACCAGAAGATCACTGTACACTTCAACAACAATACTGTATGGGGATGTATTCTGATGGAAGTGGAAATCTTCAACATAAAGAAGATCCAACTCACTTCCGTTGATCAATGATGGACAGGGGTAGCTGCACCCAGAGAAGAAACACTGGGAGGGGAATGAAAATTGTTAGCACTAATATCTGTCTGCCCAGGTTGCATGTACCTTCGGATTCTAATGTTTATTGTGCAACAAGAAAATGATATTCGCACACATGTATTGTACCTAGACTATATTGTAACACATGTAAAATGTATGGTATTGCCTGTCGTCGGGGGGAGGGAATAGAGGGAGAGGGGTAATTTGGAAAAATGAATACAAGGGATAATATTATAAAATATATATATATATATATATATATATATATATAATAAAAAAAAATAAAAAAAAAAGAAAGAAGAGAGAGAGACTGAAGTGTGGAGGAAGTATACTCTAGCTTTGGGGATAGCTCTTGTAAAGGCATGGAGTTTGGAGATGGTGTATCATGTATAAAACAGAGAGGAACAGTCAATTTTACTAAAATACAACTGTAAGAAGGGAATTAATGTATAATGATACTGAAAAGATAACATGTTGTTCTGTTATCCCTTGCTAAAAGTATCACTTGAAATGATATTAATTTTAGTAATGTTCTTTTGTAACATTGGGCAACTTGGAATCATAGAAAGTGCTGCAGTTTTTCAAATGCATCCCAATCTGTTGTGCACCTGATACTTAGTTCTTGGCCCAGATCATTGACTATCTGTCATGTCTGAATATTTTATATATATTCTTTCAGTAACTTGCCAGATGAAATCACAGACTAAAGTGATCAAAAGCCTCTACTCAGGATTTGGGGGAGGCACTGGCCTGTTCAGATCTGAAGCCAGTGATGACTTTACCAAATACTATCCTGAATCTAGAGGAAGACCTAATAAGATTTGCCAAACTGGAGGATTTCTCCTTTTGTCCTAAGGGGCAAAATGGAATAGAGAGAAGAGAGTAGATGAGATAGCATTTGGGAGATTTTTAAGGGTTGTCAATCAGTTTCCCAAAGTCTCACAAATGATTTCTCATATTTATCCTTTGAGTAAATGAAGGATTTTACTGAGAAGACTTGTGTTCTAAAGATTTACTACAGTTACTGTAGTATATAATTTGCAAATAGGAGTACTTGGAAATTTTTTCCTCTGTTATGGAATCCTTAATCTTTAAAAATTGTACCTAGAAAAACACCTTTAGTTTTCATTGTTATTAGAGAACATCTATGGAAAGTTAGTATTTGTTGCCTTGATATTTTAATTTTTATTTTCAAAATTCTTGTTTAGACAGCAATTCCCTTTGTGTTATGATGTAAAAAGTTTAACATATGTTCTTATCCATCTGGAGTTAAGCTTGATAGTGCTCATATAATTTGATGAAAACATCAGATCAACATTTCTGATTTTTCTTATCAGTCAACAGTTATTTCTCATTAGAATAGAAATTTCCCATCAAATGCAATTGAATCCTAGATGTATGTCATATAAACAATTTAGCATTGAAACAGAAATTGGAGGTCATCTAGTCCAACCCCCTTACTTTAAATTTTTTTGAAAAGCACATAGGTAGGCATTTTTAATTGCTTTCATCTGAGATGCTAGAAAACAGACTTCTTGCAGCTAGGTCCCAATTAGTGAGAATAATGAATCAGGTGAAGTGGTCACATTATTTAAATTTGCACTGTATATTTCCAGTGGTCTGGAACCAATTATCATATCGTACATAATTCTAATTCTTCATGGAATTCAATATTCATTCATAATCAAGACCATGCAATAACTCTATTTTTAAGACCTTCATAATAGAAACTTAAACTTGAGAGGCAATGTAGCTATGGACAAAAAGCTGACCTTAGGGTCGGAAGACCTGGGTTCAAGTTCTGATTTCATAATTGCAGACAAATCACTTAGCAACTTAATACTTCCAGACAACTCACTAAGATTCTAAATTTCAGAATAGTTGATGATCTGCTTTGAACTCCTTATACAAGGTCTGGACAAAACAACTTTTTTAGGTGTGTATGATGGTTTTATATATAAAAATCTCTTTCCTTTTATGCTGTATATACACATATTAATTCAACTTCTTGCTCTTTTATTTTCCTCTTTTGTCATTCCACCTTTCCTGTCCTTTGGAAAGTCAATGTTCATATCAATTGGATGTCCTTATATTGGTCATTTTGGAGGCTACTGCAGCAGTTAGTGAAGAGCCTGAAACTGTTACTCTGACTTGCCAGCACCCTCAGGGACAAGAACTATAAGGTCATAGGTTTTACATAGCCTCAGCATGGCAGCAGTATTTTACACTGCCCTTCAGTCAGTACTAGCTTGATCTCTTATTCAAAAATAAAATTAGTCACAACTTATTTTTTTTTCTCCTCAGAGAGAGGTTTGTAGGTCTCATTACCAGTTTGATTGGGGTCAGAGCATACCACCACATCTTTAACATTGCAGATTAGACCTGTTCATTTCCCTTGAAATGAATCCAGTTCCACCATTGAGCATAGCTCTAAATTCTTCACCCTAAAGTAATCATTTCATATGCTAAAAGAAAAATGGTTTTGCATGTCCAGAAGATAGCATTTTTTTCTTGTGTTAACATTGTTAACATAATACTTTTTTAAATCTCAAATGTAATAGCATCCTCTAGGTTTCTACTAGGATTTCTTTCACTTAGAACAAAAAATAGTTGGGGGTGGGGAGAAGTGGAGGTGGGGAGAAGTGGAGGTGGCACTGATTCAAAAGATAGGGTAGCCATGACTTCAGTCATTAAGGGAGTCACCTTTTCTCCAGTTAGAAAGATCTCACTTGTGTGGATTCACAGAGGAAGCTTGCTCATGGAGGAAGTATTTTATAATGATAGCACCCTTTGGGTGGCTCCTTAATTTATAAACAGTTGACCTAGAAGTCAGAAAGACTGGGGTTCAAATCCTACCTGTCTCACACAGACACACACAGAAGCTCTTTGACTCTGGGCAAATTAGTATATTTCTCAGCACCTTCAGGCTACTCTCTGAGACTTTAAGCTTCAGTTCAGATACTTGTACAGGACATCCCTCAGGAAGAATCTCAAAAGATTAATGAAACCACAGTTGTGGTACAGTAATAAATAGTAATAATAATAACAATAATAATAATAATAAATGATAATGAAAATAAAATGGTAAAATTTTCCCAAAAAAGATTTTAAAATTGTCTGTTTCTCATAGATTTTTAATATTAGCTTTTGTTTTTATGTCACATATGGTTTGCCCTATATACTTCTCCTTCTCCCTTCATTTATGTCTATCCTTTGTAAAGGACATTCTTTTTTAAGAGGAGAACATTTCAAAAAAAACAATAAATATAGGAAAAATTCTGATGTCATACATGGTCCACACCCATGGACTCCAGTCTCTGTAAAGATCAAGTTTGGTCATTATACTTTCACAATATTCAGTTTTCAATGGTTTATGGGGCTTATTATTCTTATTTATATTATTGTTATTGTGAGTGTTATTTTCCTGGCTCTCCTTACTTCCATTTTTGTATCAATTCATATAGTTCTTTTCATGCATTTCTGTATTTCATTTGCCATTCTTTATAATTCCATTATATCTGTACATACTGGTTTTATTATCCTATCAATTAAAAAACATGTACTATTTTTTTCTGATTCTTTGTTGCTACAAAAAGTGCTACTATAGATATTTTGGTATATATACTGATTTTCTTCTTGCTAATGATCTTTGAGAATATAAGACTATTGTTATTATCTTGGACTCCAAAGATACATATGTGTTACATACCTTATTTTTGTAATTTCAAATTATTTTCAAAAATGGTTGTATCAATTCACAACTATCCTTACTATGGATTAATGTACCTCTGTATAACATTTCTAATTTTCTTTATCTCCATTTTTATCATCTCTGCCTATTTGGGGCATATGGAATAAAATCTCAGTTTTGAGTTTGATTAATTTTCTTGGTGATTTAGAGCATTCTTTCATATGAATTTTAAAGTTTGCAATTCATTTTTAGAAATTCCTTTGTTTTCTTATCACTTTATCATTTATCTATTAGGAAATGACTTTTTGTTTTACCTCTTTCTGTCAATATAATCTCATTTTAATCTCATCAAAACCTTGGATCAAAAAAAATTATTATAGCTTTTCACTGACAAAACATATGCATGGATAATTTTTCAATATTGACCCTTGCAAAAGCTTCTGTTCCAACTTTCCCCCTCCTTCCCTCTACCCCCTGCCCTAAAATGGCAGGTGGTCCCATACATGTTAAATATGTTAAAGTATATGTTAAGTACAACATATATATATATATATATATATATATATATATATATATATATATATATATATATATATATATACACACACACACACATACACACACATATTTATACAGTTGTCTTGTTACACAAGAAAAATCAGTTTTAGAAAGAAGGTAAAAATAACTTGGGGAAAAACCAAAAATACAAGGAAACAATAACAGAAAGAGAGTAAATGCTATATTGTGGTCTACACTCATTTCCCAGTATTCTTAAACTGAGTGTAGCTGGTTCTGTTCATTACTGATCAATTTGAACTCATTTGGATCCTCTCATTGTTGAAGATAGCCACTTCCATTAAAATTGATTCTCATAGTATTGAAGTGTATAATGGTCTCTTGGTTCTGCTTATTTCACTCAGCATCAGTTCAAGTAAGTCTCTCCAGACCTCTCTGTGTTCATCCTACTGGTCATTTCTTACAGAACAATAATATTTCATAACATTCATATACCACAGTTTATCCAGCCATTCTCCAATTAATGGACATCCATTTAATTTCCAGTTTCTGGCTACCACTAAAAGAGCTGCCACAAACATTTTTGCACATACAAGTCTCTCTCCCTTCTTTAATATCTTTTTGGGATATAAGTCCAGTAGTAACACTGCTGGATCAAATGGTATGCACAGTCTGACATCTTTTTGAGTGTAGTTCCAAATTGCTCTCCAGAATAGATGGATACTTTCACAATTACACCAATAATACATCATTGTCCTAGTTTCCCAATATTCCCTCCAACATTCATCATTATCTTTTCCTGTCATTTTAGCTAATCTGAGAGGTGCGTAGTGGTATCTCAGAGTTGTCCTAATTTGCATTTCTCTGATCAATAATGACTTGGAACAGCTTTTCATATGGGTAGAAATATTTTCAATTTCATCATCTGAAAATTGTCTATTCGTATCCTTTGACCATTTATCGATTGGAGAATGGCTTGATTTCTTATAAATTTGAGTTAATTCTTTATATATTTTAGAAATGAGGCCTTTATCAGAACCATTAACTGTAAAGATGTTTTCCCAATCTATTCCTTCCCTTCTAATCTTGTCTGCATTAATTTTGCTTGTACAAAGCTTTTTAACTTGATATAATAATTTTTTTCTATTTCGTGATTAATAATGCTCTCTAGTTCTTCTTTGGTCACAAATTCTTTCCTCCTCCACATGTCTCGAAGGTGAACTATCCTATTTTTTCTAATTTATTTATAATCTCATTCTTTATGCTTAGATCATAAACCCAATTTGATCTTATCTTGGTGTATGATGTTAAGTGTGGTTCAATGCGTAGTTTCTGCCATACTAATTTCCAATTTTCCCAGCAGTTTTCGTCAAATAGTGAATCCTTATCCCAAAAGTTAGGATCTTTGTGTTTGTCAAATACTAGATTGCTGTAGTTATTGACTATTTTGTCCTGTGAACCTAACCTATTCCACTGATCAACTAGTCTATTCCTTAGCAATACCAAATGGTTTTGGTGACTACTGCTTTATAATATAGTTTTAGATCAGGTACAGCTGATTTTTTTTTTACTTAGTTCCCTTGACATGTTTGACCTTTTGGTCTTCTGGATGTTATTTTTTTCTAAGTCATTAAAATAGTTTCTTGGGAGCCTGGTATAGCGCTAAATATATAGTTTAGTTTAGGGAGTATTGTCATCTTTATTTTATTTGTTCCACCTATCCAAAAGCACTTAATATTTTTCCACTTGTTTAGATCTGCCTTTATTTTTGTGGAAAGTGTTTTATAGTTTTGCTCATATAGTTCCTGACTTTCCCTTGGCACATAGATTCCCAAATATTTTATACTATCAACAGTTATTTTAAATGTAATTTCTCTTTGTTATCTCTTGCTGTTGGATTTTGTTAGTGATGTATAGAAATGCTGAGGATTTATGTAGATTTATTTTGCATCCTGCAACTTTGCTAAACTTGTGGATTATTTCTAAGAGCTTTTTTAGTAGAATCTCTGGGGTTCTCTAAGTATGTAATCATATCATCTGTAAAGAGTGATAATTTGGTTTCCTCATTACCTATTCTAATTCCTTTAATCTCTTTTTCATCTCTTATAGTTGAAGCTAGCATTTCTAACACAATATTGAATAGTAATGGTGATAGTGGGTTACCTTGTTTTACTCCTGATTTTATTGGGAATGGTTCCAGTTTATTACCATTATATATGACACTTACTGATGGTTTTAAATAGATGCTACTGACTATTTTAAGGAAAAATTCATTTATTCCTATACTCTTTAGTGTTTTTAATAGGAATAGGTATTGGATTTTAGCAAATGCTTTTTCTGTACCTATTGAGATGATCATAGGGTTTTGTTAATTTGGTTTTTGATATAATCAATTATTTTAATAGTTTTCTAATAATGAACTAGACTTGCATTAATGTTAAAAACCCTACTTGGTCGTGGTGTATTATCCTGGGAGTGATTTTCTGTAATCTGTTTGCATCATTATTCATTAGGGAGATTGGTATAAGTACCATGTCTGTGTCATAAAAGGAATTTGGTAGGAGTCCTTAATTCCCTATGTTTTTCAAATAGTTTACACAGCATTGGAGTTCTTTAAATGTTTGGTAGAATTCATGTGTAAATCCATCTGGTCCTGGGGATCTTTTCTTAGGGAGTTGATTAATATCTTGTTCTATTTCTTTTTCTAAAATGGGACTATTTAGCCAATTTACTTCTTCCTTTGTGTATCTGGACAACCTATATTTTTGAAGGTATTCATTTCATTTAAGTTATCAAATTTATTGGCATAAAGTTGGGCAAAGGAACTCCTAATTATTGCTCCAGTTTCCTCTTCATTAGTGGCAAGTTCTCCCTTTTTGTTTTTAAGACTAACAATTTGATTTTCCTCTTTCCTTTTTCTAATCAAATTTACCAAGGGTTTATCTATTTTGTTGGGGTTTTTTCCATAAAATGAACTTTTAGTTTTATTTATTAATTCAATAGTTTTTTTTAACTTTCAATTTTATTAATCTCTCCTTTTATTTTTAGAATTTTGAGTTTAGTGGTTTTTGAATGGGTTTTTAAAATTTGCTCCTTTTTTTAGCTTTTTAAATTGCAAGCCTAATTCATTGATTTTTCTCTTCCTCTATTTTATGCAAGTAGGCCTCTAGAGATACAAAATTTTCCCTTCTTATTGCTTTGGCTGCATCCCACAAATTTTGGTATGTTGTTGTCATTCTTGTCATTCTCTTGGGTGAAATTATTAATTGTCTCTATAATTTGCTGTTTCACCCATTCATTCGTTAGGATGAGATTATTTAGTTTCCAATTACTTTATAATCTATTTTCCCCTGTCTTTTTATTGAATGTAAATTTTATTGCATCATGATCTGAAAGGGTGCATTTGCTATTTTTGCCTTTCTGTATTTGAATTTGAGGTCTTTATGTCCTAATATGTGGTCAATTTTTGCATAGGTTCCATGAACTGCTGAGAAGAAAGTGTTCTCCTTTCTATCTCCATTTAGTTTTCTCCAAAAATCTTTCATATCTAACTTTTGTAGTATTATATTTATCTCTTTAACTTCTTTTGTATTTATTTTATGATTTGATTTATCTAATTCTGAGAGTACAAGGTTGAGATCTCCCACTATTATAGTTTTGCTGTCTATTTCTTCTTGCAGCTCTCTTAATTTGTCTTTTAAGAATTTAGATTCTACACTACTTGGTGCATATATTTTTAATATTGATATTGCTTCATTATCTATGCTGCCATTTAGCAAGATATAGTTTCCTTCCTTATCTCTTTTCATTAGATCAATGTTTTCTTTTGCTTGATCTGAGATAAGGATGGCTACCCTTGCTTTTTTGACTTCACTTGAAGCATAATATATTCTGCTCCACCTTTTACCTTTACTCTGTATATATTGTCCTGCTTCAAGTGTGTTTCCTGTAAGCAACATATTGCAGGATTCTGGCTTTTAATCCAGTCTGCTATCCACCTCCACTTTATGGAGAAGTTTACCTCATTCACATTTATGGTTAAGATGACTAATTCTGTATTTCCTGCCATCTTGTTAACCCCAGATCATGTTTTCTTCTTTCCCTTTCCCCTTATCCCCCTCCCCAGTATTAAACTTATGAGCACCACTTGCCTCAAAGAGCCCTCCCTCTTTAGGATCCCTCCCTCCCCCTTAGAGTTCCTCCCCTTTTCTTAAACCTTTCCCTTTCAATTCTTGTAATCCCTTCCATTTATCCTACTCCTTCCCTTTTCTCTTTTCTCCTCCCACTTTTCAATGAGTTGGGAGAAGTCTCTATAAACCAAATATTCGTAATATTTTCTTTTTGAGGCAATTCTGATGAGAGTAAAATTCACACTATGATAACCCTCACTCCCTTCTTTCCTTAAGATAGAATAGGTTTTCTTTGCCTCTTCATGAGATGCAGTTTCCCTCTTTTTCCTCCACTTTTTTTTTCTGGTATAATTTTCTTTCCACCTCTAGATTGTATTTTTATATTGTAACAGTAAACCAAATTACACATGTATTCTTTATATATACCCATAACAGAAATACAGTTCTCAAGAGTTCTTTTTACTTTTTTATGCTTCTCTTGAGTCCTATATTTGGAGGTCAATTTTTTTTTTTTTTTTTTTTTTTTTTTTTTTTTTTTAGCTATGGTTTTTTAATCAGAAATATATGGAATTCACTTATTTCATTGAATGTCCATTTTCTTCCCTGGAAGAAAATGCTTAGTTTAGCTGGGTAGTTTATTCTTGGCTGCATAACAAGTTCCTTTGCCTTTTGGAATATCAGATTCTAGGCCCTTTGATCCTTTAATATGGAAGCTGTTACATCCTGAGTTATCCTTAATGTGTCTCCTCAGTTTTTGAATTGTTTCGTTCTGGCTGCTTGTAGTATTTTTTCCATGGTCTGATAGTTCTGGACTTTAACCACAATATTTCTTGGAGTTTAAATTTTGATATCTCTTTCTGTAGGTGTTCAATGAATTCTTTGAATGTGTTTTACCTTCTGTTTCTATGACATCTGGGCAGTTCTCTTTGATGATTTGTTGAAAAATAGTGTCTAGGCTCTTTTTTACATCATGTATTTCAGGGAGTCCATTAATCCTTATATTGTCTCTCCTAAATCTATTTTCCAAGTTGGATATTTTACCCATTAGGTATTTTACATTTTTTTCTATTTTTTTTTTGCTTGACTGATTCTTATTGCCTTATTGAGTCATTCATTTCAATTTGTTCAATTCTGAATTTTAGTGTGTTATTTTCTTCATTTACTTCTTTTTGTATTTGTCCAATTGAATTTTTGAATGAGTTGTTTTGTTCTCTCTCTCTCTCTCTCTCCTCTCTCTCTCTCTCTCTCTCTCTCTCTCTCTCTCTCTCTCTCTCTCTCTCTCTCTCTCTCTGTATATATATATATATATATATTTTTTTTTTCCATTTCACAAATTCTGTTTTTTAGGGAGTTATTTTCTTTTTGCATTTTACAAATTTTGTTTTTTAAGAAGTTATTGTCTTTTTCTGTTTCATAAATTCTATTTTTCTGGGAGTTGTTCTTTTTCCAGGTTATCAAATCTATCTTTTAATGAGTTATATGTTTTTTTTGGGTTTTTTTCCCATTTCACTATGTCTATTTTGTATTGCCTTTTCCAGACTCTCTTGCAAGGCTTGCATTTACTTTCCTCATTTTTCCTCTAGCTCTATTTTAAGATCCTTTCTAAGTTCTTCTAGGAGAGCCTTGTGTGATGGAGACAAGATGATTCCATCCCTTGGAGCTTCATCTGGAGACAATCTGCTTTTATTCTCCTCAGGGTTTGAAATTTGTTTTTCTTTTTCCCCATAAAAGCTGTCAATTGTTAGAATCCTCTTCCCTTTTTTTTTTTTTTTTCATTTTTTAAAAGTTAAGTTAAGGTCTGCCTTTAGGACAGGAGAGGTTTTCCAAGCAACTGCAACAGTGCTGATTCACTCCTGGTGCTGACTTTGCCACATGGAGTCATAAGCAATGCCCTGGGGCTCTGTTTAGTCTGCCTGGTGTTTGTTGTTGGAGACTGCTTAGACACCCTGAGACTGCACTGCTCCCAGACTCTGAGCTGTCTGTACTGACATTTGTTGTGAACTGCCCAGGCCTCATTGTCTCTCTCCGTTTTCTGACTGAAGCATACCTTCTTTGGCCTTTCCTCTTGAAAACTCTCTGCCCCAAGGAGGTCACACCACCACTGGGACTCTGCTCTTTCTACTGGCATTTGTGATCAGCTGTTTGTGGTTTGCTGCTTCTCTCCTGTTTCTGATTGAAACAGATCTTTTCTGTTCTACTACCTCCTGCAAATTCTCTGCCCTGGGCCACTGAGCTATCTGCCCTGGCGTCTGTACTGGTTGCACTGGCTGCCTCCCTCCCATTTCCAATTGAAACAGATCTTTTTTAGTGATCTTTGAAATTATCATCAATGGATAATTTGTTGCACACCCAATAGTTATGGGTTCTTCTCATCCAGAGCCAATTCAGAGGCTGGATTTTGTAGTTATTGTGAAGGTTGTAAAGAAGGTCAGAGAGAAATGTGTGTCATCTCTGCCATCTTGGCTCTGCCCTCAGGATCAATTTTTTTTTCTACAACCAATTAATCAAAAGTTCTCCTTTTCCTACTGTGTCATATGCACAGGTTGTTTAACTTGGAATTTAATATGTTTCATGACATTCTACCTTTCCAGGCTGGTTGCTCAGTATTCTGATAGGTAAGTTTTTTTTTTTTTGTTTTTTTTTTTTAAATTTTATAATTATAACATTTTTGACAGTACATATGCATGGGTAATTTTTTACAACATTATCCCTTGCACTTACTTCTATTCAGATTTTTTCCCTTCCTCCCCCAACCCTTTCCCCCAGATGGCAAGCAGTCTTATATATGTTAAATATATTACAGTATATTCTAGATACAATATATGTGTATAGAACCGAATTTTTTGTTGCACAGGAAGAATTGGATTCAGAAGGTAAAAATAACAGTTTACATTCATTTTCCAGTGTTCCTTTTCTGGATGTAGCTGGTTCTGTCCATCATTAATCAATTGGAATTGGATTAGCTCTTCTCCATGTTGAAGAAATCCACTTCCATCAGCATACATCCTCGTACAGTATCATTGTTGAAGTGTATAATGATCTTCTGGTTCTGCTCATTTCACTCAGCATCAGTTGATGTAAGTCTCTCCAAGCCTCTCTGTATTTCTCCTGTTGGTCATTTCTTATAGAACAATAATATTCCATAACATTCATATACCATAGTTTACCCAACCATTCTCCAATTGATGGACATCCATTCATCTTCCAGCTTCTAGCCACTATGAAAAGGGCTGCCACAAACATTTTGGCACATACAGGTCCCTTTCCCTTCTTTAGTAGTTCCTTGGGGTATAAGCCCAGTAGTAGTATGGCTGGGTCAAAGGGTATGCACATTTTGATAACTTTTTGGGCATAATTCCAGATTGCTCTCCAGAATGGTTGGATTCTTTCACAACTCCACCAACAATGCATCAGTGTCCCAGTTTTCCCACAGCCCCTCCAACATTCATCGTTATTTGTTCCTGTCATCTTAGCCAATCTGACAGGTGTGTAATGATATCTCAGAGTTGCCTTAATTTGCATTTCTCTGATCAATAGTGATTTGGAACACTCTTTCATATGAGTGGAAATAGTTTTAATTTCATCATCTGAAAATTGTCTGTTCATATCCTTTGACCATTTATCAATTGGAGAATGGCTTGATTTCTTATAAATTAAAGTCAATTCTCTGTATATTTTGGAGATGAGGCCTTTATCAGAACCTTTAACTGTAAAAATTTTTTCCCAATTTGTTACTTCCCTTCTAATCTTGTTTGCATTAGTTTTGTCTGTGCAGAAACTTTTTAATTTGGTGTAATCAAAAATTTCTATTTTGTGATCAATAATGGTCTCTAGTTCTCCCTTGGACACAAACTCCTTCCTCCTCCACAAGTCTGAGAGGTAAACCATCCCATGTTCCTCCAATTTATTTATGATTTCGTTCTTTATGCTTAAATCTTGGACCCATTTTGATCTAATCTTAGTATATGGTATTAAATGTGGGTCCATGCCTAGTTTCTGCCATACTAATTTCCAGTTTTCCCAGCAGTTTTTGTCAAATAATGAATTCTTATCCCAAAATTTGGGATTTTTGGGTTTGTCAAAGATTAGATTGCTATTTTTATTCACTATCTTGCCCTGTGAACCTAACCTATGCCACTGATCAACTAGTCTATTTCTTAGCCAATACCAAATGGTTTTGGTGACTGTTGCTTTATAATATAGCTTTAAATCAGGTACACTTAGACCACCTTCCTCTGACTTTTTTTCATTAGTTCCCTTGCAATTCTCGACCTTTTATTCTTCCATATGAATTTTGTTGTTATTTTTTCTAGGTCATTAAAATAGTTTCTTGGGAGTCTGATTGGTATAGCACTAAATAAATAGATTAGTTTGGGGAGTATTGTCATCTTTATTATATTCGCTCGGCCTATCCAAGAACACTGAATGTCTTTCCAATTATTTAAATCTGACTTTATTTTTGTGGCAAGTGTTTTGTAATTTTGCTCATATAATTCCTGACTCTCCTTTGGTAGATATATTCCCAAATATTTTATACTATCGACTGTTATTTTGAATGGAATTTCTCTTTGTATCTCTTGCTGTTGGATTGTGTTGGTAATGTATAAAAACCCTGAGGATTTATGCGGATTTGTTTTGTATCCTGCGACTTTGCTAAAATTCTGAATTATTTCTAATAGCTTTTTAGCAGAGTCTTTGGGGTTCTCTAAGTATACCATCATGTCATCTGCGAAAAGTGACAATTTGATTTCTTCATTTCCTACTCTAATTCCTTGGATCTCTTTCTCGGCTCTTATTGCCAAGGCTAGAGTTTCTAGTACTATATTGAATAGTAATGGTGATAGTGGGCATCCTTGTTTCACTCCTGATCTTACAGGGAAAGGTTCTAGTTTATCACCATTACATATGATGTTTACTGAAGGTTTTAAATATGTGCTCCTTATTATTTTAAGGAATAGTCCACTTATTCCTATACTCTCAAGCGTTTTTAGTAGGAATGGATGTTGGATTTTATCAAATGCTTTTTCTGCATCTATTGAGATGATCATATGGTTTTTATTAATTTGATTATTAATATGGTCAATTATACTAATAGTTTTCCTAATATTAAACCAGCCCTGCATTCCTGGTATAAATCCCACTTGGTCATAGTGTATTATCCTGGGGATGATTTTCTGAAGTCTTTTTGCTAATATCTTATTTAAGATTTTAGCATCAATATTCATTAAGGAAATTGGTCTATAGTTTTCTTTCTCAGTTTTCTATCTACCTGGTTTAGGTATCAGTACCATGTCTGTGTCATAGAAGGAATTTAGTAGGACTCCTTCAATCCCTATTTTTTCAAATAGTTTACATAGCATTGGAGTTAGTTGTTCTTTAAATGTTTGATAGAATTCACCTGTAAATCCATCTGGTCCTGGGGACTTTTTCTTAGGAAGTTGGTTAATAGCTTGGTCTATTTCTTTTTCTGAGATGGGACTATTTATACTACTTACTTCTTCCTCTGTTAATCTGGGCAAGCTATAGTTTTGAAGGTATTCTTCCATTTCATTTAAGTTATTAAATTTATCGGCATAAAGTTGAGCAAAGTAGCTCCTAAATATTGTTCTAATTTCCTCTTCATTAGTGGTGAGTTCACCCTTTTCATTTTCAAGACTATCAATTTGCTTTTTCTCTTTCCTTTTTTAAATCAGGTTTACTAAGGGTTTGTCTATTTTTTTGTTTTGTTCATAAAACCAACTCTTAGTTTTATTAATTAATTCAATAGTTTTTTTTACTTTCAATTTTATTAATCTCACCTTTTATCTTTTGAATTTCAAGTTTTGTGTTTGTCTGGGGGTTTTTAATTTGTTCCTTTTCTAGCAATTTTAGTTGTAAGCCCAATTCATTGGCCCTCTCTTTCTCTATTTTATGGAAGTAGGCCTGTAGAGATATAAAACTTCCCCTTATTACTGCTTTGGCTGTATCCCACACATTTTGGTATGATGTCTCATTATTGTCATTTTCTTGGGTGAAGTTATTAATTATGTCTATGATTTGCTATTTTACCCAATTATTCTTTAGTATAAGATTATTTAGTTTCCAATTATTTTTTGGTCTATTTTCCCCTGGCTTTTTATTAAATGTTATTTTGATTGCATTATGGTCTTAAAAAGGATGCATTTACTATTTCTGCCTTACTGCATTTGATTTTGAGGTTTTTATGCCCTAGTATATGATCAATTTTTGTATAGGTTCCATGAACTGCTGAGAAGAAAGTATATTCCTTTCTGTCTCCATTTAGCTTTCGCCAAAGATCTATCATATCAAACTTTTCTAGTATTCTATTTACCTCTTTGACTTCTTTCTTATTTATTTTGTGGTTTGATTTATCTAATTCTGAGAGTGCAAGGTTGAGATCTCCTGCTATTATAGTTTTGCTATCTATTTCTTTTTGCAGCTCTCTTAATTTCTCTTTTAAGAATTTAGATGCTACACCACTTGGTGCATATATGTTTAATATTGATTCTGCTTCATTATTGATGCTGCCCTTTAGCAGGATATAATGCCCTTCCTTATCTCTTTTAATTAGATCAATTTATGTTTTTGCTTGATGTGAGATGAGGATGGCTACTCCTGCTTTTTTGGTTTTGCCTGAGGCATAATAGATTCTGCTCCACCCTTTTACTTTTAGTTTGAATGTCTCACCCCGTTTCAGGTGTGTTTCCTGTAAACAACATATAGTAGGATTCTGACTTTTAATCCAGTCTGCTAACTGCTTCCTCTTTATGAGGCAGTTTGCCCCATTCACATTTATGGTTAGAAGGACTAATTCTATATTGCTTGCCATCCTATTAACCCCTGCTTATGCTTTTCCCCTTTCCTTCCCTTTTACCCTCCTGATAGGTAAGTTCTTTATTGTAATATAATTAAATTATGTTCCCTGAACAAGCTCTATGCTTTCTCATCTTTTCTCATGTTCCTTTTCAGCCTGGAAGGCTTATTCCTCTATCTTCAACTTTCAAAATTCAACTTATGCTTTAAGGCTTATGTGCAGTCGCACAAGCCATATCTCTTGTGTTCTTCAGAAGGAAGTAAATCATGACCAAGCAAGAATTAGAAAAATTATGAAATGCAAAATGAATAATTTTGATAATATTAACTTTTTAAAAGTTTTACACAAACAAAACCAATGAAGCCAAGATTAGAAAGGAAATAGAAAGGTGGGAAACATGTTTACAGCCAGTGTTTCTGATAAAAACCCTCATTTTTAAACTATATAGCTACCTCAATCAAATTCATAATTGATACAGGTATTTCCTCAATTGATAAATGATCAGAGGATATAAACATACAGTTTTCAGATGAAGAAATTAAAGCCATCTATAGCCATATTAAAAATGCTCTAAATCACTATTGATTAGAGAAATGCAAATTAAAACAACTCTGAGGTACCACTGTACACCTATCAGATTAACTAAAATGACAGAAAAAGATACTGATAATTGTTGGAGGGAATGTGGGCAAACTTGGACACTAATGCATTATTGGTGGAATTGTGAACTGATATAGTCATTCTGGAGAGCAATTTGGAATTACGCTCAAAGAGCCATGAAACTGTGCATACCTTCTCTGATTCAGCAATGTTTCTATTGGATTTTTCACCCAAAGAAATCATAAAAGAGGGAAAAGGACCCACATATGCAAAAAATGTTTGTAGCAGCTCTTTTTGTGGTGACAAGGACTTGGAAATTGAGTAAATGCCCATCAGTTGGGGAATAGCTGAATGAATTATGGTGAATTAATGTAATGGAATATTATTTTTCTATAAGAAATGATCCGCAGGATTATTTCAGAAAAGCCTGGAAAAACTTATATGAACTGAGGCTGAATGAAGTGAGCAGAACCAAAAGAACATTGTACATAGCAAAACTGTTCATCAGCAAACAAGAAATTCATCAGTAATTAAAGAAGATTCAGCAAAATATCAGAGAAAGAACAATAAGTTGGTAGTCAAGGGGGTGGGAATTTGAATTCTGGCTTTTCCATTTACTTACTGTGTAACTTTGATCAGGTCCCACTGATTCTCTGGGCCTCAGTGTCCTTAACCCTCAAATAAAGGGGATCTTAGATTGATATGATGGTAATAATCTTTGTTCCCTTCCAAGCTTTAATTCTTGGTAGTCTTTCTATATCTATATGGTGTCTACTGTAGCACAAGTTGATACCCAACTGTGTACAGAGTATACTTTAATATAAACTTTTGTTTTTCTCTCTGACTCTGACTCTCTGTATAGCTCTTTATAGTCTCAGTGAATATTTGGTTTTCATATTGTCTTTTTGCCTCTGAGTGTCTCTGTGTCTACTTTTGGCAGTTTCTGTCTCTGCATCTCTCCCCTCAAATGATTTGTAGTCATCAAAAATTGGCTAACATTCCCATCCAAACACTGGATAGGATAAATCCTAATTTAAATTGTCAATAATTGTTATGAATTAAGTTATTTAGAATCTAAAAATGAAAGATCATATATACTTCCCTGCATCAGGAGAATGTATCATGAAATGAAGTTCACACTTGCCTCTTCCTTGCTTATTTGCTTCTTTCACTCTTAATAGATTCATTTGTAATTTCTGTATCTTGGGAGTTGGGGTTAGATTTTTAG
This sequence comes from Sminthopsis crassicaudata, assembly GCF_048593235.1. NCBI lineage: Eukaryota > Metazoa > Chordata > Mammalia > Dasyuromorphia > Dasyuridae > Sminthopsis > Sminthopsis crassicaudata. The sequence goes on from NC_133618.1 coordinate 249,054,220, forward strand.
TTCTTTCTTGCATCTTCTACCTCCTTTACATTCTTTTTACAGTGTCTTTATTTCAGCTTTTCATTTCCTCCCTCCCCAGAGCATTATGCTGTTTTTGTACCTCATCCGTTTCTCTTTTTTTCAGAATATTTCTTATGCTGCTGCTTATGCAGTTTAAGGAGGTAAGGAAGGATCATATTCTGCTTGTTGTACTCACTAATTGTGTCCCGATTGAGAAAGTCACTTTAACTCTCAGAGCCTCAGTTTCCTCATCTGAAGAATAAGATCATATCTGTGACACCACTCTCATATGGTTAATATAAGAACTAAATAAGATAAAGTATGCAAATAATTTTTGAGCTTTAATGTACACTCTGTGGTTATTTTTCTAATAAACACACTTAATCACTTCCTTTTTCTTCTTCAAAATCCTACCATGGCTTTCTGTTCATGACATAAAATGTAAGTTTTCTGTCTGGAATTCAAGGCTCTTCGTAATCTATGTCCAATTTTATCGTATCAGCCCTGCTGCAAACCATGATATTCTCATTTGTTTTTCATGCCATATTTCACTGAGTGTTTGCAGTATATAGAACACTTTGTTAAGTGTAAAGAATAAAATGGGGTGGGGAAGATAAAGTTTGAATAATAATAATTAATAATATATAGCATTTAGATAGTTGTTCAAGGTTAGCAAAGCACTTAAAAATATCATCTCATTTTTATTCTCATAATAGAGGTTAAATGACTTGCTTAAAGTCAAGTGTGTTTAAAGTCAAATATTAACTCATTCTTCTGCCTGACTCTGGAAGTAGCACTTTATCTGCTACATCATCTATCTGTTAATATCTCTGTTGAGTTTACAATTTATTATGGAAATGGGACACAAACACAAATAACTTTAATGTACAATATTCTATTCCTGCCAGTTTGGACTTCTTACTGCTCTTTTGGTACTTTTCTTGCTTAATGCTTTTGTGTATAAATGATTCTGTGGGTCTGGAATAGTCTTCTTTCAGATATAGTAGTCTTCCTGCTAAAGACTTTATCTCTTCAACACCCAGTCCATGTTGCTGCCTTTTCCATGAAGCTTTCTTTAATTTCTACCTTCATCTTACTCTTACCACATCAACAGTAGTGTTCTTTCCCTGAATTTCAGATATTATATATTTGTTACATGACTTGTATTACAGTTTCCTATGTTTCTCTTATCTACTATGGTAAATGTATGTTAGTGGAAATAATCCTGATTGAGGAGTCAAAAAAAATCTGCATTCACATTCTACCTTCTGAAACTTACTGTCTATAAGATTATGAGTAAGTCATGAACCTGGGTTCCACTTTCCTCAATTATAAAATGAACACCTTGGGCCAAATGATCTGTGAGATCCTTTCACACTGCTGAGACAATGATTCTGTGACCTATGCCATATCTCTTTAATCTTGTGCCATTTGATAAACACATTTTCCTTGTGTTCATGACTCAGGGAATGAATGGAAAGCAAAATTTTACCATCAGTTAAATGAATGCAAATAGCGAATACTATTCCTGAAATCCTAGAGATATTGTCATTTTTGCCAACTTGTCAGGAAATTTTTCCTGTCTTTTCTGTCAATGGCATCTGTTAATAAAGCAGAGAATAGAATAGACAAACATATACACATATTATATATTTATGTGTTTATATATATTACACATACATACATATAGACATATATATACACATATATATGTGTGTGTATACATATATATATATATATATATATACACACATACACATCTATGCATACATATACAAATATAGTTACTCTTAAAATTCCATTTCCTAATAAAATTCCTTGAATTTATATATATAAGTAACAAATTACAAGTAATCATATACAAGAGTTACTCCTTGGATCCTAAGATGGTTTAAATAAAATCATTTAAGAAGATGGAAGAGTTTTGACCATCAGAGTTCAGAAATAGTTTTAGAACTCTAATGTTTATTATAGCACCTTAGAAATTATCCCCATTTTATATATAGCTCATAGTATCATAGAACTGGTAGAGGCTTTAGGGACAATGTATTTCAACTCCTTCTTTTTACATATAAGAAAACTGAGCCCTACAAATGTTGCAACCTGTGAATGCAAAGGAAATTGAACCCAGGTCTCCTGACTCTAAATACTACCTCATGCTGCTGTGTGTATATGTATGTGTATGTGTGTATAATGAAAGTCAGAAAATTATATTTTTCTTGTTATGAATATTTCTTCTGTGTATTTGACAGTTTTATATAAATAAATATTTTTTAAAATAGAAACAGATATTCTGTAGTCTTTTAGCTTATACAACAGCTGACAGGCTACTACTTCAGTCCTGATACAGGAGGTAAATACTAGGCAAAATACTAATATATATATATATATATATATGTGTGAGGAAACTAATGAATTAAAAACACTTCTCATGAATTTAGTATGTACCAAGTAATTTGTGATAATTCAGGTTATTTCTGATAACTTTTATTTAAAATACCAGATATTAGATTTCTGTGGAATCTTACAGATTAATTGAGGGCATGAAGAGAGGAGTGGGGAGACCATTTCTATTATATTACCCTGGGATTTTATTAGTCAAACTAAAGGAAATCCTTTAGATGGTAAACTGGCTTTGTGACACATAATATATGTTGGCTGGAAAATAGTAAGTAGATATGATTTGTGAGTTCTTATGACACATATGGTCCTGATTGAGGAGTCAAAAAAAATCTGCATTCACATTCTACCTTCTGAAACTTACTGTCTATAAGATTATGAGTAAGTCATGAACCTGGGTTCCACTTTCCTCAATTATAAAATGAACACCTTGGGCCAAATGATCTGTGAGATCCTTTCACACTGCTGAGACAATGATTCTGTGACCTATGCAAAATACTAATATATATATATATATGTGTGTGTGAGGAAACTAATGAATTAAAAACACTTCTCATGAATTTAGTATGTACCAAGTAATTTGTGATAATTCAGGTTATTTCTGATAACTTTTATTTAAAATACCAGATATTAGATTTGGTTAATTTGGTTAATTTGAAGAGTTTGATCTTGTTTTGTGTTTGAATCTTCTCTGGTAATCCTGCCAACGCTACATCTGATAATAGTAGCACAAGTAATTAGTAATATCATTTTAAAATTCATTAGCAAATGTAAAATTGTGGTTTACAACACAGTAAAACTAACCTTAGGTAAACTAGTTAGCAGCAATTTCCTTGTCCTTCCCTTTTCTTTTTTTTTAGTATTTCATTTTATATAAAATCTTGCTGGTATTTGCTAGAGATGAAAAGCAATAACTTCCTTCAAGTGGATTTTTTTCCAATTAGCTGCTGTCATTGATACTTGAGAAGATAATTTAGGAATTATATGTTGCTTTGTATGTGTATATATATATATATATATATATATATATATATATATATATATATATATATATATATATATATATAGGTATGTATGTATGTATGTATATGTATATGTATATATATTCTTCAATGAAAACATCTAAATGATGTAAGAAAAATTCATTTGATTTGACATTTACTATGGAATTATGTTGTTGATGTGCTATAGCAGAAAGAATACTGGACACTGAATCAGGAAAGACCTGAATTTTAAGTCACATCTTTGACAATAATATTTGTGGCTTTAGACAGTGATACCATATGGGGCCTCCTTTTCTTCTACTTTACAGGATTGTTTTATGTAACATTTATATTGAGAGAAAGCATGGTGTGATGGATAGAACTCTGGAATTGAAATTGAAAGACTTGGACTGACACCTTACACTGACATGTTGATACACACACACACACACACACACACACACACACACAGATATGTAATAACTAACAGTAACTCATTTGTTTGTAGCACTTTATGTTTTGTAAAGCAGTATATTCACAATGGTCTTGTGAGGAAACCGCATCACAAGTTATTGTACCCATTTGATCAAAAAAGAAACTGAGCCTCAGAGGAGTGATGTAACTTGCAAAAATCATAAATGACAGGTTTATTATTTGTGTGATGTCTCAAACATAACAATATGGTGGGAATACATGTTGATTTCTGGGGTCAGAGAGATACTATTGCTGAACGGAAATTATATCATGGAAGTTAGTTTCTTCTTATTAATGTATCTAATTATGACACAAAAAATTAGTTTAATAATCTAGATGGAGAGGAGGATTGTCATTAAGATACATGTGTATATACTTTTAAACAGTTACACTACTAATTATTTTCAGTGCCAAGTTGTGATTAAAATATTAACTAAATATATTGAATAAGTATTAAACTAAATATATTGAAATTCTTATCACAGTGGTATATGATATCAGAAATTTTTTACTTACACTTGTTTTTTTTTAAAGTGTCTCCATTGGATGCAGGTTATCTGTCTTTTGGTGGCTTCAGTGTTTCATGATTTAACCTTTTTATTCTTTTGAACCAGATGGGAAGGGATAGTGGTGTTGGAGAGGCTCTTAAATGGCCAATGAATTATTGTCCTTTCTGAGATGGAAGTAGGCAGAATATTTGGACCTCATTTCCTCTCAAACCCACAGACTGTTGCCTGTGTCACTTCTTGTTTTATTGTATCCAGCTCAGCCTGTATTTTGTCCAAATGAAATTTAATCTGTAAGCAGTTGTCCACATAAAAGTGAATACCTAGAGAGCTCAGCCTTTACTCATTTCTTTTTGTGTAGTTAACATCTCACCTGTTGCTCTGTACCTGTTGGTTTTCAGTATTCCATATTCATCTTAGGTATTGTTCTTCTGAGGCTTTTGTAGGAATGGGATAAAGTATAGAAAGCATTCTATGAACAACAACAATAAAAATGATACATAGTTGTTAATTGGGTGCTTTTTCCATAGCATCCATCACAAATATTTGTGCAACTATGTGTATGAAGTAGTGGCACAAGGGAGAAAAAAGCTTAATTTGGAGTCAAAGGCAGACTTTTAAACCTGCCTCTGAAATTTACTAGCTATGGACCTTGTGGAACCATTTGATTTTTCTGAGGCTAATTTTCTTTATCTGTAAAATGAGAGACTAAGACTGAATGAGAGCCAGGCCTTTCTTTGCTTTCTTTTTATTTAATTGCTTAATGCAGTGTCTGACACATAGTAAGGTGTTTAATAAATCCTAACTGAGTGACATCTAAGGGTCCTAAGGTTTTGTGATCCTGAGATAGCTCTCTGACCTCAAGGTCCTTATACTTCAATTAAATTGAAGTATGAGAAGCAAAAATTAATAATAGCAACAAGAGCCTTTCTACATTTACCTATAATGCCTGGAATAATTAATGATTAATGATTGGATCTGGGGAGAAAAGATTTATGAAAGTAATATAGGAGAGAGAAGTTTTGAGCCAAAATCTATCTTTAGTCAAAAAAAAGTGATATGCATATCAAAAATTGTGGTGTTTATTTACTCATTAAAATATTTTGCTTAAAAACAGTGTTTCTTCTGAGTGGATGTCCATCATTTGGAGAATGGCTGAATAAATTGTGGTATATGAATGCTATGAAATATTATTGTTCTGTAAAAAATGACCAGCAGGATGATTTCAGAAAGGCCTGGAGAGACTTAGATGAACTGATGCTAAGTGAAATGAGCAGGACCAGGAGATCATTATTTACTTCAACAGCAATACTATATGATGATCAATTCTGATGGATGTGGTCTTCTTCAACAATGAGATGAACCAAATCAGTTCCAATAGAACAGTAATGAAATGAACCATCTATACCCAGCAAAAGAACTCTTGGAAATGAGTATAAACCACTACATAGAACTCCCAACCCCTCTATTTTTATCCATCTACATTTTTGATTTCCTTCACAGATTTATTGTACAATATTTCAAAGTCTGATTCTTCTTGTGCAGGAAAATAACTGTATGGACATATATACATACATTGTATTTAACATGTATTGGTGTACCTGCCATCTGGGGAAGGGGATGGGGGTTTGAAGTCTGAGTTAGCTCCCTGGAGGCCTCACAATTAGCCTGAGTCAGGATAAGCAAAAGTCCTTGCTTTTTAGGGGGTGAAGTAAATGGGATTGACAAAACTACCATACACTCTCCAAAATCTCCCTTCTACTCATCCTCCTTCAAAGTGACTCTGGCTTGTCTTTCTCCACCCCCTAATCCCTCCTAAGATTATCTGTATACACCAAAAGATTGAGCCAGCACAGAATAGTGAGAAGGGCCATTTTTTCCAAGCATATGCTAATAGAGTATTGTCCAATAGGTAATTAGCCTTAAATTCTTGTTTGTCTGATTTCAGTGCACCTATTCAGAGTTTCAGCCCTTTACATGCGGGAAAGGAGGGGAAAAATTGGAACAAAAAGTTTTGCAATTTCCAATGCTGAAAAATTAATCATGCATATATCTTATAAATAAAAAGCTATAATAAAAAGTTTCTTTCTAAGTAGCATTTTTGGTAGTTATAGCAATGATCATTAATTATTGGAAGAGAAAAGACTGCTGTTCAGAAAGTTCTAGTGGGGCTAATTTGAATTATAAGCCATCAAGATAATGGTTGATCAAAATCAGTTACTTCTACATTTTTTCACTCTACATAGTAACAGAGCTATACTTAATATTTTGGGGCAACTACATAGCACGGTTGATAGAGCACCAGCCCTGAAGTCAGGAGGACCTGAGTACAAATCTGGCCTCAGACACTTAACACTTCCTAGCTTTGTGACACTTGACAAGTTACTTAATCCCAATTGCCTCACAAAAAAAAAAAAAAAAAAAAACCTTTAAAAATTAATATTTCAAGTATCTTTAGCTATTTCTTTGAATTTATCAGAGAGGTTCCTCAAAGTAATCTGGGGGAAAAAAACCTTTTTTAACTCAAAATAAAATTTCTGGAATGGCTGGACAAGAGTATTATTCTACTTCATCTAAATAAATGGAAGCTTCCCAGTTCTCTTTTCCTTTCCCCCAGATCACCAGGCTAGTGACCAAGTACCCTGTGGACTAGTCTAAGCCTGTTCATAAAAGGTTTTCTGCTAGCAAGGGGAGAAGTCTCATTCAAAGTTACCTTGGTAGCTAAATATCCAAGGAGTTCTTGGATGACAGTAGGGAAAAATATATTGTGATCACTGGGACTTCAGTTGCTATGCTGTCCTAAATACATACTCTTGGAAGCAGGAAATCAAGTTAGAGCAAAGGTAATCACTGGTTTTTAAATGAGTTCACTTTCTCTTCAGTTGAAGTGATTCATAGATTTTTGAAGTTTATATACATGATCTGGTTCCTGATCAACTCAGACACTACTTGGCTTGTTCCTCTAAGATTAAGAATTGATGAGGATTAAAATTTTGGGGGAGTAATGAATTGTAGATAACTTCACTCTTGTGCCATAAACATACATCAGTGAAACTTCAACCAAGCCTCTCTCAGCTGAGTTCCCTGCCCATCGCTGCCAGACTACCCTGAACAATTTAATTCAACAAATATTTTAACAATTTTAGCAAAATTTACACAAACAATTAAGGACTTAGATCTTTATCTAACAAAGAGGACAAAAAGAAAGTTAGTTTACAGGCCCTTCCACAAGATTGTAGGTTTGGGGGAAGGACAAAGACTTAAAAATTTCATTAAAAAAGATACAAAAATAAATGTAAAGGACTGGTTTGCCCAAAAGGTTATGAAGCAATTTGAGAAAAGAGAGACTTCACTTTTATCAGGGGGTTAGAGATGCAAGCCAGCATTTCTGGAGGCTTGAAATGGGGCTTGATGGAAGGCAGACTTGAGGAAATGGAGAACGTATGTGGGAGGAGTATAGTTCAATACAGGTGTGGGATTGTTTCTGGGGAAAGATATAATAATAGTATTTATACCTGTGATTGTTTTCTCTCTGAAGCTTTAGGTCCTCCTTTATCCTCACAGACTGCAATGCATTTTATCTTAAAATAGCATTTCTATGGGTCATCTCCTTCTCTTCTCCCCTCCACCCATTTCTGGCCCTATTTTTGCACCCTCAGAGTCTTACTCATTTCCAGTGCTAATGAATGCATGCACACAATAACTAAATTGATTCTACTCTTTAGCACAGCAGGGTTACTTTCAGAGAAATGTTGGTGATTTTAAAGCAACAAAAGGGGGAAAAACGTGGTTTTAAATATTCTTGTGACCAAGGCCCTATAAATTGATGGGCACATATGCACACAACAGCACATACCTGTGAGGAACAATATCTGTTCCTGGAATATTTGAGTAAACCAAAATTCCAAATCTCCATTTAGAAATTCTTGGACTACAGGCAGTAAATTAGCACTCATAAGCTTTGGATTAATGGAACCCTAACAGTAAGCTATTCTGCCCCAAAAGGTCACTGCATAATTAGGAGATGCTGAGCACAATGCCACAGTACCATTTAGGTTGGTTAAAATGAGGTGATAAATGCTGTTTGGGAGCAGCCACTGAGTAATAATTTTATGCATAGACCTGCCCCTGTGGCTAGTTTGCTCTGGCCTTGTGTGCTGGTTGATAGAGTACTGGGAGTTGCAGAGGTTGAATTGTTAAGCTAGAAAAATCGAAGCAGCTGCTCTTCGCTGTGCTCGGTTAACACATCAGAGTGTGGTGGTTACAAAGTGGCAGGCGTGACTCCGCACAGGTCCCAGGTTGATATTTCAGGAAAAGTGTGTAATAATATAAAGTTTATTGCCCCTGTATCAGAGAGGCTTAAAATTAAACTCTGAGCTGTCTTGGAGACCTGCTGTGAAAACATATTCCAAATGACTCTAATGTCACTATTTACCACATGGTGTGTATGTACAATGCCAGGGCTTGGTGGGGAGGGGCTAGAAAGGGAAGAGGGAGGAGGAAGAAAGGGAGACAATTAATAAATTACTTGACAATGGAGGACATCAAATTAACTATAAGATGAAATGATTACTTAACAAATGAAAGCTTCTAGGATGTATTTTTCCAAAGGGGATTAGGTTCCAAAGGCTCTGAAATGCATAGCTTGAAACCACCTAATCAGTGACTTAAGGTCAATCAAATTTAATGCTTCTTCTACATTCTAGCAAGGATAGTAGATGCAGAAAGTTACAAGCAATGACTTCACAATCAGCTGCTTCCTGTATAGGATGATCAATCCCTCTGGAAAACCAAAATTGTTAATTCCATAATGGGACTTTGGATAGCAGTGTTTCAGAAACCAGGAGAGGTTTGGACCAGTTAAAATGGGATGTTCTGTCTCATAAATTCCTTAACTGTGAGAAATAGTAGAGATCATAAAGATATTATAGTGAAGTGTTTCAGGTATTGGTTTGCACTAGACTTTAATTCTTTTACAAAACTTTTCCTAATAGAAGTTCTTAAATATATCATTAAAACAAATAATCACTTCTGGGATCCCTACGCACACTTCCTTCTTTGTCCCTGCCTGTCCCTGGATAAAAAATGTCGAAGTTTTATGAGTCTGCATATCTTCATCACAGGAAAAAAGTCACACAAGTAATTAAAGATAGAGTCAGGACTCAAACATTTATCTTGAGACTTAAGTCTATTACAATATATTCTCTCAGAGACACTTTAGGAGCCTGTGATAGTTCACTCAAAACTGGGCCAGATCGTTGAAGGTGAAACATACCAGAGAAAAGTGAGCTTTAAGGTACTTTTAGTTTCCTTTTCAAAAAGGAAAGTCCTAAAGCTATTTTTTTAAGAACCAGTGCTGGCTTTATTGGAGCATATTGAAACCAATGGGTTCAGGTGGTGGAAACTGCTCTAGTATAACCATTCAATACACTTGGCAGATCCTGATCCTGACAGTGTGAAGATGGAAGAAGCTGTCAAAGCCACTTAGCATAGGGAGCTGAGGAGATATAGCCATGATTTCAGAGCAAAATAATGCTTACTTTCTTTAACTTTTATTAACATTGCAGAGTGAGGAGACAATGTGGTATTTTGGAAGGAGGGCTAGATCTGAAGATAGAAGATCTGGGTTTGAATTCCAGCTTGGCTGTTGAATACTTATGTGACTTAAATTTCCCAGTCTTCATTTTTTTTTCACATTTACATGGATGGCATTGGGTTATATAATTTTCTTTGTATTCATAAATACTTGACCCTATTGGGGTGGGAGGAGGGGACAGGGAACTTATTCAGGAACTTAGCATTTTAATTCTGATTCAACTGCTTATTAATTATGTATTTGTTGGCAAATCACTCAACCCCCAATGTCTGCATTCATAATATATATATATATATATATATATATATATATATATATATATATATATATATATATATATATATATTATTTCTAAACAACAATGACAAAATAAAGGATATGGATGATAAGAAAAGGATGGAAGTTTTAATTTATCAAGAATGAAGAACAACAATCAGACTATCTGATGCTATACTGGTTGCAGAAATTTTTAAAAGAAAGATCTAGAAAGGCCAACAGTTTGTTCATCTGCTAGGAAGAATTTCAATAAAGATACGGGCAAGAGTGACACAATGGAATAGCATGGTTGGGTTACATTATCTGCCCCATTCAGGATGTAGCCATAATAATGGGATCTAATCTTTTTACTTTTTGAAATATGTTTTTATTGATATAATTTGTTTTACATCATCTAAATTGCTCCCCAAACTGTATAGCACTTTCCCCTTAATGATAATAGCTTTTAAAATTTTCAAAATAAATGCAAAGATAGTTTTCAACAATGACCCTTGCAAAGCCTTGCATTCCAATTTTTTCTCCCTCCCTTCTCTCCACTCTCCTCCCCTACACAGCAAGTAATCCAATATATATTAAAGATGTGCAGTTCTTCTATACATTTTTCCACATTTATAATGTTGCATAAAATCAGATCAAAAAGAAAAAATGACAAAAAAAAGCAATGTTGTGATCTACATTCAGTCTCCACATTCATAGATTTAATCTAATCCAACTGATACTAGTCTTCATCTGCTACATTCAATGTGTGTTAATTACTGGATAGCCAAAAATGAAATGAAAAATAATTCTTATGAATCAGTTTTGGTTCATGCTTTATCCTGAAAGTTACATATACTGCTAATGTAGTATCAAAGCTGTCCATGCCATGTATAAATCTTCATCGGTAATACGTTAAAAAGTCTAAATATGTCCATTTTTTTTGTTTGTTTGTTTTGTTTTGTTTTGCTTTGTTTTGTACCTCATTGTGAGTTTTCTAAAATTCCTTGTTCTAAGCTTCACAACCACACAACTTCACCAGGAAATTATTGTATTATGGGTGTTGATAAGCTAGACTTTTGGAATAATCAGTAGTTTAAAATAATTTTAAAATATTTTATAAATGAAGAACTACTCTATTTAGTTCCTGCAAAATATATTCTGAACCTCATCAACCTTGTAGTCTATTTGGAGAAAAAGGACAAAGGGTATATGAAAACTATTAAAAAATAGTTTTCAGTAATGTGCTAGGTAAAGTCACAATGACTTCTCTTCAATTATCCTATGTAATATTACTGCTAGTAATAGCAAGACTTGAAAAGGAATGGCTAAGCTTTCACAGCCTTAAAATTTCACAGACTTCTAAATAGTTGTAAGAGGCCTTCTGTGTCTTATTAATAAGCGTGATGACAGTGATAATGCAGTTGCAAGCAACTAATGAAATAAAACATATCTGACAATTCCCCTTAATGTTATGGTTTGCATTGCTAAGCATGGAACTTCTCAGAAGTCAGCAGGACTGGAAGAGTGTGACTGACAAATGTCAATGTAATTATACTGATTTGCTCTTAAAGTTCCAGTTTAGAATAAATCAACAATGAACAAGTATACATCCGCCTGTCTCTATTGTGTAATATTTAAATATTTAAAGTTCAGTGATATGTGGGCTAAGGGAAACTGAGGTCAATTACTAAACTCACTGTATTCTTAGAGTTTAGGATTAGATTGCTGGAAAAAACATTGAAAAACATCAAGTAAATGTATTAGGTTGTTTTTTTTTTTGTTGTTGTTGTTTTTGTTTTTATTTTTTTTCACCTTTTGTATTACACATGAAGTGTGATTACCAGTATCATAAGAAAATCACACCCTGTGGAAAGTTTGGGAACCTGTTCCACAGCTGGGGTGTTGAAGCTTCTGGAGGTGTGACTGTCTCTTTGCTAATAAATATGCCTCTAGTGTTGTAATTGTTGCATCAATTGTTTCTAATATAGGAATTTTAAAAATCACTTTGAATCAGTGTGCAGCATCAAGATATCTGTAGAAAGTTTTAACTAAGATGTAATCAATATATTATCTGAACTATGCTTTTATATAGGGGACAGCATTTATTGTATACTTACAATATGCATATTATATATAATAATATATAGTTTTCCCTATAATATATATTTTAAATACATACATTTTAGAGTACCTGACCTAAAACTTCATGAGCCCATCAAATATTTTATTTTTTTTCCTAAGTACAACTTAAAAGCAACAAGTTTAGCATTAGAAGCAATGATCTTTATCATGACTCTTAAAAGAGCATATGGTTGGTGAAAGGATAGCCTTAATTAGCTTAGCTTTGATCAGTTAGCTAAACTGGTTATATGTTATTACCAGCTAAAGTTATATTACTAGATGAAGAGTAAAAGAATTGAAGGAGAACCTGATATAAACTCTGAAGTTCCATTTCAGCAGCTTTCTGTTTTCTATGACATTAAGCTATTTGGAGACACATTTTCATCTTCTATAAAAGAGTCATTGGTTTAGATGATCCCTAATGTACAGTACCTGATAGATCTACTGTTCTATGTTTTTTATCATTATAATTGGTCTAGCATTTATTTCCCTTGTTTTCTAAGAATCAGCTCAAGCATCACCTTGGTTGCCAATGCTTTCTTCCAGCTTATTTTGTGTCTGTTTTGTATATACCCGCATATTTGCATGTTATTTCTTCTGTTTGAATGTCAGTTCTGTGAGGTCAAGCATTTATTTGCCTTTTGTCATTTTATCCTCTGTGCCTAGCATGGTCCTGGCATAGAACAGATGTTTAATAAATGCCTGTTGAAGGCTGTCCCAATAGTCTTTGGACAGAATGTGCTATTTGCATCCAAAGAGGGAGTTGTGGAGATTAAATGTGGATCAACACATGCTATGTTCACTTCTTTTTTCTGTTTTTTTTTTCCTTTCTCATACTTTTTTCCATTTTGTTCTGGGTTTTTTTCTCTTTTAACATGATTCATAAAGCAATGTGTATTAAAAATAAATATTGTTTTAAAAAGAAATCTATAAAAATGAGTGAAAAATAAGGAAGTGATGAGGAATCAGCTGACATTTGAATTTTACTTGTGTCAAAACTAGTTAAGAAAGAAAGCATATAAATACATAGGTGGCTATAAAATATATATTTCTCTAAACATATAAATAGGAAGAAATAGGAGAATTAGAAGAAAGAGTGATTAGTTTTAAGAAGAAAAAATAAGTCAAACTAAAGACATACTATACAAAATATTTATTTATTTTCTATTTTTTCTACTTTTTAAATGTATTTATTATTTTTTGGGGGGTATACAGGTACATTCTTTCTTTGTTTAAATTTTCCTTACACATTTCCTTGTGAATCATGTTGAGAGAGAAAGGACAGAGCAGAGAGGAGGAACCGGGAAAGAGAAATGAAACAGAAAAAAAAGAAAGAAGAAAGTGAACATGGCATTTTTTTTATTTGTATTTGTCTCCATGGTTCTCTCTCTGGATACAGATGACATTTTAAATCCAGGATTTATTGGGATTGCCTTGTGTCACTGGACCACTGAGAAGAACCAGCTCTGTCATATTTGATCATCCAACAGTCTTGCTGGTGCTGTGTGCACTGTGTTCCTGGTTTTGTTTTTTTTAACTCAACATCAGTTCATGTTAATCTTTTGAGGCCCAACTAGAATCACATCTTGTGTTGGTAGACTTCCCAAACCCTTCTCAATCCTAGTACCTTCAGTTTGTTAATTATTTTCTATGCATCCTGTACATATCTTGTTCTGTATGTATTTTTTTTCATATCTTCCCCATTAGATTGTAACCTCATTGAGGTCTGGGATTGTCTTTCACTAGTATTTGTATCTCAGGATACATGGTAGTTGTTTAATGAATATTTATTTATTGATTGTTTTTTCATTCTAAATATGAGGAAGGGTCTTTGTGAGGAAGGAGAGGTGGAGAAAAAAGTGATTTTTGCTAACTGAAAATAATTAAAATAATATTCTGTTTCTCTGTTCCTATCTTTCTTTTCCTCTGTCTTGCTGTCTCTATCACTGTTGCTCGAGCTTTGTTTCTAAGCCTATGAATAAAAACACCATCTTTACATAAAAATAATCGATTATACAAACAGATAGATAGATAGACAGATAGATAAGTGCCTGTTGATTGGACATTTAGGAAAGGATTGCATTCTTTTTCTTCCTTGAATGTGCTAATCACTCCCCTACATTTTATCCTTCCTACTCTTTTAGTCATTCTGCATCTTTCTGATAGGTAACTTCTTTAACCAGCCCCAAATGCTACCCATCTCAAATGTTATGTCCTTCATAAAAATCCCATCCCAAACAGACATGACCTCTCTCTCTCCTTTCAAACCCTTTATCATTCTATATCGCTCATATTTTTATTACTTTCCTACTTAGCAGATTTTACCTTGTGTCACAATTATTTCTGTAATGGTCTATTCTAGTGGAATATAATTTCCTTAAAGATGGGTGCTATATTTTACTCATTTTTCACCTGTTCCACTGCTTTGTGCATAGTACTGACTCAGTAAATATTTGTTGGGAAGGAAACATGGTGTAATTGAAAGAATATTAGATTTGAATACAGGATACCTCAGATCACAGTCTAGTTTTAGTGCATATTATCTTGGTAATCATGGAAAAAGCCTTTTGTGGCTTCTTTTCATCATTAGTAAACTGAGTTATAATATTTATAGTACTTGCCCCACAGAGAGAATCCATTGAGATCGAAACCCTGTGTAAATATGAATATGGTTGTAGCTGTTGTTGCTTTTGTTATTAATTCAGTCCTTCCTTCAGCTAGCCTCCCACTAGACCAAGCACTCTAGGAAGTTGAAATATTCTTATGTAATCAGCTAGTCTGGGATCATGGCTTCTTAGATTTATGGTCAGAAGAGATTTAGATGCCATCTGGCCCCCTCATTTCAAGAAGAGAGAATCAAGGCCTAGAGGGGTGATGAGGTTTGCCCAAGGTGCTATAAGCTGTTGGAGTCAGGGCAGTGATTCAAATCAAGGTATGTTAATTCCAAATTCTTCTCTCTTTCCACTATGCCATGTTATTTTTATAATTAAATGCAGGAAGATGTTTTGGCATGACATTCTAACTTTGTGTACATGTGGGCGCTAGAAGCTAAGGGAAGCTTTAGCAACTATACCTTCATTAGCTCTCAGACAGTTTTCTTACCTATCTTCATCTTCTGGTGGAGTAGGGATTCGTTTTTATTTTTTGTTTGTTTGTTTGTTTGTATTTTTTTCCTGTGGCTGGGGTTAAGTAACTTGCCCGGGGTCACAAAGCTAGGAAGTGTTAAGTGTCTGAGATCAGATTTGAACTCGGGTCCTCCTGAATTTAAGGCTGGTGCTCTATCCACTGCGGAGTAGGGATTCTTAATGAACTTGTTTTATACGAGTATTTTATAACTGACTTACATTATAATTTGTTTCCTGGTTTTATTTAATTTATGGATTTAAAATTAATTTTTTAAAAGTTATTCTATGAATGGATGATGAAGTTTCATGACATGGGAGTTCGTGACACAAAAATAGCTTAAAAACCCTTTTTCCCACTGTTCCATTCCTTGTTTAATCAAACTTCCTGGAAGCTGAGATAATGTTTTGCTCATTTTTTTTTGCAAATACAAAATATCTATTTTACCAACACTGACCTAGTAGAGGCTAGATCTTTTGGGAAAAGATCAAGGGGAATAGATGGGTAACACCACAAAAAGAATAGTAGTCATCACCTGTTCTGTTTTGCAATTAATTTTTTTTAACTTTCTGGTTTCTACCCAACTTTCCTGATTTATTACTCATTATTCTCCTTCATGCATTCTACATTACTGCCAAATCAGCCTTTTTCTTCTTGAACATAAATGTCATTATGTCTCTTTCCTCTGCCTTTGTGCAGTCTAGTTTCCATGCTTGGAAGGTACATCTCTCTTACCTGCACATCTCAGAATTCTTAGCTTCTTTAAAAGTTCAGATCAAGGTCTGCCTCCTTCAAGAAGGAGTCTTTTTCTGATTTCCAGAGTTGCTAGTAACCCTTTCCACATTACGCTGTATTTTTGTTTGTGTTTGCTTATAAAGGAACACATTGTTTCTTAACATTAAAAGCATATCTAGAGCTAGGACCATTTGACTTCTTTCTATATCTGCAGGTACGGTACTTGATGCAAAATAGGGATTTAATAAATACTTATTGAATGAATTATAACCCTGATGATTTTGTAGTGCTTTAATGTATGTATTTGTCATGTCTTTTTCTGTCAAATAAATAGATTAGAAGAGAAGTTTGCTGAGTTTTCATCTTGCTCTCAATTTTGTTATCAGTCTTATTTACAGATTGCACCTTTGCTTTTTTAAAAAATATCTAT
The DNA here is from genome assembly GCF_048593235.1 of Sminthopsis crassicaudata. Lineage (NCBI taxonomy): Eukaryota > Metazoa > Chordata > Mammalia > Dasyuromorphia > Dasyuridae > Sminthopsis > Sminthopsis crassicaudata. The sequence continues at coordinate 249,070,843 of NC_133618.1, forward strand.
GTGGGGGGCGGAGCCAAGATGGCGGAGAAGAAACACACGTCTCTGTGAACGTCCTCACTCCCTCACAACCAATTAGATAAATTAAGTCTCAGAATTAGCTCAGGACTGATAGATACCATAAGGACTGGAAGCACAACTTACCAGCTGAAGAGAATTTGGAGTTTCAACAGGAAAGGTCAGTTCCCAAGGGAGGAAGAAGAGAGACCAGCACAGAGGGCTGGGTGCTCGCATACTGCGCCCATTGCGCTGGGAGGGGCTCTGGGATCAGAGAAGCCACTGAGGTAAAGGAATCTGGCACAGGCTGTTAGCTCTTCTCTGCTAATAATTTAGCAGTTCAGAAGAGAAAGCCAAAATATTTTAAAACTCAGATTTCTGGCAGACACTTCCAGTTTGAGCACAGGGGCTTTTCACTTCACCTGTTGCAGACATCCACTCCCCACACGGACACATAGGCTGGGCTTAGTGCTGTCTTCACTATTCTACGCCCTCAGAGCACAGTAGTGCTAATCACCTCTGAGGCACTTCCAGGGAGGGGGTTGGGAACTCTCTCCCAGAGCTCTATCTTAGCTCAGGCGCAGGAGCCGCTGCATCCATCCAGTCTGGGAGGAAGCTGGTAAAGAAGTAAATAATTTCCTACCCCAGGGACAGACCCCAAAAGATTTTTCAAGTATGAGTAAGAAGCCCAGAAAAACCATAGATTCCTTCTATACAGAGAAAGAACGGGTATCCAACCCCGAGGAAGTTAACAGCAGAGAGACAGCAGATAACAACCTAAAGGGGAACGATTCCTGCCCCCCATCACATAACTCTCTCCTAGAAGAAACTTTTAAAAAATTAAGGGAGATTGAAGAAAAATGGGGAAAGGAAAGGGAAGCTATGATAGAGAATAACAACGTCCTGAAATTGGAGTTGGAAAAAATAAAGAATTCACAGGAGATGCAGGGAAACAAAATTTATGAATTAGAAAAGGTTAAAAAAACACAGGAAAGTAGGATTTCTGAATTGGAAAAGATAAAAAAGTCTCAAGAAAATAGAATTTCTGAATTGGAAAAAGAAAATAATTCTCAAAAAAAAAATTAGGGAAATGGAAAAAAATTCAATAGAGCAAAATAATTCATTTAAAAACGAAATTGGGCATTTACAAAAAGAACTAAAAACTGTGAAAGAAGAAAATAACTCCTTAAAAGTCAGGATGGAACAAATAGAAATGAATGATTCACAGAGAACCCAAGAATCAGTCAAACAAAACAAAAAAAATGAGAAGCTGGAGAACAACGTCAAATACTTACTGGGAAAATCTATAGACCTGGAAAATAGATCTAGGAGAGATAATCTGCGGATTATTGGACTTCCAGAAAACTATGACCAAAAAAAGAGCCTAGATTCTATTTTACAGGAAATTATCAAAGAGAACTGTCCAGAGATAATAGAAACAGAAGGGAAAGTAGATGTGGAAAGAATTCATCGAACTCCTTCTGAAATAGACCCTAAAAAAAGAACACCACGGAATATAGTGGCTAAGCTGCAGAATTACCACACAAAGGAGAAAATCCTGCAAGCAGCTAGAAAAAAACAATTTAAACACCAAGGTGCCACAATAAGGGTCACCCAAGATCTGGCTGCCTCCACATTAAAAGATAGAAGGGCCTGGAACCTGATATTCCGTAAGGCAAAAGATCAAGGACTGCAACCAAGAATGAACTACCCAGCTAAGTTTAGCATCTTTTTCCATGGAAGAAGATGGTCATTCAATGAAACAGAGGAATTCTATATGTTTCTAAGAAAAAAACCAGACTTAAACAAAAAATTTGATCTACATCCACAAGACTGAAGAGAAACAGAAAAAGGTACCCAGAACCCTTGAGAATTGTAACTCTGTTGTGGGTATATAAAAAATACTCAAGGATAATTTGATTTTACTGATATAAAAGAAAAAAAGGGGGGTGTAGTAAAGGGAAGGAGGTCGGTTCAGAAAAAGGGGAAGGAGTGATAAAAAGAGGGAAACTACATCCCAGGAAGAGGCATAGAAAATACACCATATCTGAGGGAACTTAGTGAGGGGGAGAATCATTGTGTGAATCTTACTCTCATCAGGAGAGGCTCAAAGAGTAAATAATTAACATATTTGTTTTTCAGAGAATTTTCTCTCACCTCATTAAAAGGGGGGAGAGGAAAAGGGAAAAGGAAAAGGAGAATAAGTGAAGGGACTTGGAGGGAGGGGGGAGGGATCCTAAAAAAAAAAAAAAAAAAAAAAAAAAAAAAAAAAAAAAAAAAAAGAGGGAGGGTTGCGCGTCACAAGGGGGGTCTGTAAATTAAATATCGGGGAGGGGGATCAGGGGGGTCAAGGGAAAAAAGCATAATCTGGGGATAATACGATGGCAGGAAATACAGAATTAGTAATTTTAACTGTAAATGTAAATGGGATGAACGATCCCATCAAACGGAGACGGATAGCAGATTGGATCAAAAAGCAGAACCCTACAATATGTTGCCTACAGGAAACACACTTAAAGCAGGGAGATACATACAGAGTAAAGGTAAAAGGTTGGAACAGAGCCTATTATGCTTCAGGTAAAGCCAAAAAAGCAGGGGTAGCTATCCTTATCTCAGATCAAGCAAAAGCAGAAGTAGATCTCGTTAAAAAAGATAAGGAAGGAAACTATATCCTGCTGAAAGGTAGCATAAATAATGAAGCCATATCAATACTAAACATATATGCGCCAAGTGGTATAGCATCTAACTTTCTAAAGGAAAAGTTAAGAGAATTGCAAGAAGAAATAGACAGTAAAACTATAATAGTGGGAGATCTCAACTTTGCACTCTCAGATTCAGACAAATCAAACCACAAAACAAACAAGAAAGAAATTAAAAAAGTAAAAAGAACATTAGAAAAACTAGGTATGATAGACCTTTGGAGAAAACTGAATGGCAATAGAAAGGAATATACTTTCTTCTCAACAGTTCATGGATCCTATACAAAAATAGACCATATATTAGGACATAAAGATCTCAAAATTAAATGTAGGAAGGCAGAAATAATAAATGCCTTCTTCTCAGATCACAATGCAATAAAAGCTACATTCAGTAAAAAGTTAGGGGTAAATAGACCAAAAAGTAATTGGAAACTGAATAATCTCATCTTAAAGAATGACTGGGTGAAAGAGCAAATTATAGAAACAATTAACAATTTCACCCAAGATAATGACAATGATGAGACATCATATCAAAATCTTTGGGATGCAGCTAAAGCAGTAATAAGGGGAAATTTTATATCTTTAGAGGCTTATTTGAAGAAAATAGAGAAAGAGAAGATTAACGAATTGGGCTTACAACTTAAAAGGCTAGAAAAAGACCAAATTATAAACCCCCAACCAAAAATTAAACTTGAAATACAAAAATTAAAAGGAGAAATCAATAAAATTGAAAGTAAAAAAACAATTGAATTAATAAATAAAACCAAGAGTTGGTTTTATGAAAAAGCCAATAAAATAGATAAACCTTTGGTAAATTTGATCAAAAAAAAGAAAGAGGAAAATCAAATTGATAGTCTTACAAATGAAAAGGGGGATCTTTCCACCAATGAAGAGGAAATTAGAGAAATAATAAGGAGTTACTTTGCCCAACTTTATGCCAATAAATTTGATAAGTTAAGTGAAATGGATGACTTCCTCCAAAAATATAGGCTCCCTAGATTAACAGAGGAGGAGATAAATTGCTTAAATAGTCCCATTTCAGAAAAAGAAATAGAACAAGCTATTAATCAACTCCCCAGGAAAAAATCCCCAGGGCCAGATGGATTCACATGTGAATTCTACCAAACATTTAAAGAACAATTAGCCCCAATGTTATATAAATTATTTGAAAAAATAGGGGATGAAGGAGTCCTACCAAACTCCTTTTATGACACAGACATGGTACTGATACCTAAACCAGGTAGATCTAAAACTGAGAAAGAAAATTATAGACCAATCTCCTTATTGAATATTGATTCTAAAATCTTAAATAAGATATTAGCAAAAAGACTTCAGAAAATCATCTCCAAGATAATACACTATGATCAAGTAGGATTTATTCCAGGAATGCAGGGCTGGTTTAATATTAGGAAAACTATTAATATAATTGACCATATTAATAATCAAATTAATAAGAACCATATGATCATCTCAATAGATGCAGAAAAAGCATTTGACAAAATCCAACATCCATTCCTACTAAAAACTCTTGAGAGTATAGGAATAAATGGACTATTCCTTAGAATAATCAGGAGCATATATTTAAGACCTTCAGTAAGCATAATATGCAATAGAAATAAACTGCAACCTTTCCCAGTAAGATCAGGAGTGAAACAAGGTTGCCCACTATCACCATTACTATTCAATATAGTACTAGAAACGCTAGCCTCGGCAATAAGAGCCGAGAAAGAGATTCAAGGAATTAGAGTAGGAAATGAGGAAATTAAACTATCACTTTTTGCAGATGACATGATGGTATACTTAGAGAACCCCAAAGACTCTGCTAAAAAGCTACTAGAAATAATTCAAAATTTCAGCAAAGTGGCAGGATACAAAATAAATCCACATAAATCCTCGGCATTTTTATATATCACTAACAAAATGCAACAGCAAGAGATACAAACAGAAATTCCATTCCAAACAAATGTTGAGAGTATAAAATATTTGGGAATCCATCTACCAAAGAAAAGTCAGGAATTATATGAGAAAAATTACAAAGCACTTGCCACAAAAATAAAATCAGATTTAAATAATTGGAAAGACATTCAGTGCTCTTGGATAGGCCGAGCGAATATAATAAAGATGACAATACTCCCCAAACTAATCTATTTATTTAGTGCTATACCAATCAGACTCCCAAGAAACTATTTCAATGACCTAGAAAAAATAACAACAAAATTCATATGGAAGAATAAAAGGTCGAGAATTGCAAGGGAACTAATGAAAAAAAAACTCAGAGGAAGGTGGTCTAAGTGTACCTGATCTAAAGCTATATTATATAGCAGCAGTCACCAAAACCATTTGGTATTGGCTAAGAAATAGACCAGTCGATCAGTGGAACAGATTAGATACAAAGGACAAAAAAGGGTACATCTATAGCAATCTAATCTTTGACAAACCCAAAGATTCCAACATTAGGGATAAAAATTCATTATTCAGAAAAAACTGTTGGGAAAACTGGAAATTAGTATGGCAGAAATTAGATATGGATTCACACTTAACACCATATACCAAGATAAGATCAAAATGGATCCATGATTTAGGCATAAAGAGGGAGATAATAAATAGATTAGAGGAACAGAGGATAATCTACCTCTCAGACTTGTGGAGGAGGAAGGAATTTATGACCAAAGGAGCACTAGAGATCATTATTGATCACAAAATAGAAGATTTTGATTACATCAAACTAAAAAGTTTCTGTACAAATAATACTAATGCAAACAAGATTAGAAGGGAAGTAACAAATTGGGAAAATATTTTTAAAAACAAAGGTTCTGAGAGAGGTCTCATTTCCAAAATATATAGAGAACTGACCATAATTTATAAGAAACCGAACCATTCTCCAATTGATAAATGGTCAAAGGATATGAACAGACAATTCTCAGAGGAAGAAATTGAAACTGTATCCACTCACATGAAAGAGTGTTCCAAATCACTACTGATCAGAGAAATGCAAATTAAGACCACTCTGAGATACCACTACACACCTGTCAGATTGGCTAAGATGACAGGAACAAATAATGATAAATGTTGGAGGGGATGTGGGGAAATTGGGACACTAATGCATTGCTGGTGGAGTTGCGAAAGAATCCAGCCATTCTGGAGAGCAATCTGGAATTATGCCCAAAAAGTTATCAAACTGTGCATACGCTTTGACCCAGCAGCGCTACTACTGGGATTATATCCCAAAGAAATACTAAAGAGCGGAAAGAGACATATATGTGCCAAAATATTTGTGGCAGCTCTTTTTGTTGTAGCTAGAAACTGGCAGATGAATCGATGTCCATCAGTTGGAGAATGGTTGGGTAAATTGTGGTATATGAAGGTTATGGAATATTATTGCTCTGTAAGAAATGACCAGCAGGAGGAATACAGAGAGGCCTGGAGAGACTTAAATCAACTGATGCTGAGTGAAATGAGCAGAACCAGAAGATCACTGTACACTTCAACAACAATACTGTATGAGGATGTATTCTGATGGAAGTGGAGATCTTCAGCATAAAGAAGATCCAACTCACTTCCAGTTGATCAGTGATGGACAGAGGTAGCTACACCCACAGAAGAAACACTGGGAAGTGAATGTAAATTGTTAGCACTAATATCTGTCTGCCCAGGTTGCATGTACCTTCGGATTCTAATGTTTATTGTGCAACAAGAAAATGATATTCACACACATGTATTGTACCTAGACTATATTGTAGCACATGTAAAATGTATGGGATTGCCTGTCATCGGGGGGAGGGAATAGAGGAAGGGGGGGTAATTTGGAAAAATGAATACAAGGTATAATATTATAAAAAAAATATATATATAATAAAAAAAATTTAAAAAAAATATTTATGTATGCTTTGATCCAGCAGTGTCTCTTGGTTCTGTATCCCAAAGTGATCATAAAAAGGGGAAAGGACCAACATGTGCAAAAAATTTTGTAGCACCCCTTTTTGTAGTGGCAAGGATCTGGAAACTAAGTAGATGCCCATCAGTTGGGGAATGACTGAATATTATGTATATGAATATATTGTAATATTATTGTTGTATATGAAATTATGAACAAGCTGATTTCAGAAAAGCCTGGAAAGGTTTATCTGAACTGATTCTAAATGAAGTGACAGAATAAAGAGAATGTTGTACATAGGAAGAAGATTATATGATGATCAATTGTGATGGACTTGGCTCTTTTCAACAATGAAGTGATTCAAAACAATTCCAATACTATAGAAATTGAATGTGAATCAAATCATAGTTTTTTCTCCTTTGTTGTTCTTGTTAGTTTGCTTGCTTCTTTTTTTCTTTCTCATTTTTTCCCTTTTGGTCTGATTTTTCTTGTACGCCATGATGCATATGGAAATATATTTAGAAGAATTGCACATTTTTAACCTATATCAGACGTCTTGCTATTTTATAGAGAGAGTAGGGAAGGAGAGTGAAAAAAATTGGAACACAAAGTTTTACAAAGGTGAATGTTGCAAAATATCTTTGCATTTGTTAGAGAAAAAATACTATTAAAATAAAATAAAAATTATAAAACACAAAAAATAAATATATCACTTGTTTGATATCACAATGTTTGATGACTTTTGATTTCCATGGTTTTTGTTTTTCAAATTGTGTTTTACTTTTAGCAAAGTATTTTTATTTACTAATATTTCCTATTTACTAATTATTTACTAATATTTATATGCTTTTATTTCCTAATAATTGATTACATACTAATAATTTGCATTGCAGCAGACGATGAGTGCCTGTGAAATTAGAAAATAGTGCTATTGCTTTTCTTTCTCCTTGTCTTCTTCCCCATTTTTGAAATGTGAGTTTCTGTCCTGAAGTTTTTAGTTTTCTCACTGTGTAGGGGGTTAATTAGTTTAGTTACTTCACAATAGCATCTACAGTTTTCTTATTAACTGGGCAGATGCCCAGAGAATCAAATTCTTCAGTGGGGAGTCTCTTGCAAAATTTTAATCTTAAGGGTGGTGAGGATGGTTTCAGAGGTCACAATAACAATAAGGAATTAAAACTACTTTATTGCTATCATGTTCTCTATCATACATAAGTGCCACTGTAACAGAGCTCCACAGAACCCATTAGCTACTGAGAGAGAGAGAGAGAAAGAGAGAGAGAGAGAGAGAGAGAGAGAGAGAGAGAGTGTGTGTGTGTGTGTGTGTGTGTGTGTATGAACTTGTGGATGATAGCAGAAGAGAGAGTCCCAGAAATCATAAAGTTAATCTGTTGATTGTTTAGGTGTTAAAAACCTTTAATTTGCAAAAATTTTCAAAGTTCAAGAAGTTAAATTATTATAAATTATCGTGTTTAATGCAAATATCAAAACAGCACAAGAACCTAAACATTTCCTAGATTTTTAGAATTGAAAAGGAGAAAGCCCTTTATTGTTCGGGTTGAGTTGCAAATAACGATGGATCAAATCCTAGAATGTAAGTGGTAAGGAGATGAAAAACAAAAGAAAAATTGGGTTAGAAGTATATGTTGAAGTAGTCTATTGAGAACTGCCTCTGGATGCAGAGAGGGAAAATAGCTTGGAATAATGCTTGGCTAATTTCTGTTCATAAATAATGGCTATAGTAGTCAAATGGTCCAGTGAATGTGATTCAGGCACATCTTCTAAAGGGCAAGACTTCATTTGATAGTAAAGGCATTATTTTTTAATAATATTAAAATATGCTCAGAAACTATGTGGTATTAAAACCATAAACAAAAAAGCCATATTCAAATATTTGAGAGGTTCAAACTAAGCTTGGGAAGGGAAATATGCATACTTGGGTAAAGTATGATTGTTGTTTCATTTTATGTACATTTGGGTTCAAAAATTCTTTCAATTATATATAAATACAACATTTCTTTCATTTGTATAAAGGTACATGTTTTACCCCCATCAGAATAGAATCCCTTGTCAAAACTATTTTTTTTAAATCTAGCATTGCACAGTGCTGTATAAACACTTGATAAATATTTGTTGATTGATTGAATAAATGATAGGAAACACTTGGAGATGGAAGCAAACATCCTGAAAAAAAGTTCTGAGTTATCCATGAATGATTACTTCAGGAACTACTCAGTAGTATTTCCCTGTCCCTCTTTGAGGCATAGATGCCATTCATTTGGTAGTAATTCATTAAGGCTTAACTTCCATGCTCTTGGCCAATGAGCAACTTTTCATGGAGAATAATATTAATATTATATATTAATAATAATAATATTAAAATAAGTGCCTATTTAATGAAGAGAAGACTCTCATTTAAGGATTTGCCTTATTTGTCAAAAGCTTGACTAAACAAGGTTATTATTATAAAGATGTTCTTCACAATTTTCAGGAAGAAAATCCCTATGAGTAAAGGTGTTGAATTTGGGAGTAATCCATAACAATCACTAACACTTTATATTGATTCTGTAAACTACAGAGAGAAACTTATGAATCTAGGGTTCCAATAGTTCTTGCTTAGTAGTGACCCAATGTCTTAGTCTTAGATAATCAAGAAATTGCATTATTCTTGATACCACTGAGTATTAAGATTGCTTCTTGGCTTATACATTTCCAAGGAAAAGAAGTTTTTGATATAGTCTCTGGGGTCCAATAAGGCAATGTGTTGTCTAACTGGGAAGAATAACAGCTATAATGCCCATCTTTCAGTGCAGAAAGTGAAGTCAGAAAGACCTAAGTTCAATTCTCATCTCAGATACTTTAATATGGATGACGAATACATCATATCACCTCTCAGATCTTCAATTTCTTCATCTGCATAAATGGAAGAAGATGGCATTGGGGGTGGAGCTAAGATGTTGGAGTGAAGTCAGGAAGCTACTTGAGATTTCTTAGTTTCTCTTGAAAACTACATGAAACCAAACCACTGAACAGAACTGGATGAAATGAAATTACTCTCTAGTTCAAGATAGATTAGAAAAACTTCAAGAAAGGTCAATCTTACTGGAGTGAACAGGATGTTCAACCCAGCTCAGACAGACTCTGAGAAAGCTGGTGAGAGAGTCTTAATCATAACAAATCAGCAACTGAGATCCTTAATTCTGACTCATTAGAGGAGCAGATGAGTGGAATAGCCTTCAGTCTTAGCTCTGAAGGCAAACTCTGGTAAACGAGTCTGTTCCTGAAAAGAGCAGGTACAGCTGGATACTCCCTTCAAACACAAGGAGAACCTTTGCTCAAAGACAAGACTCAAAGCTGCACAATAAACATGGGATTGTGCCCCCTTTACCTCAAGAAGAGAACTCAACCATTAAAGTAAAAAAAAAAAAAAATGGAGAGAAAATAAGCAAGAAATAGAAAAGTATTTTGACCATAGAAAGTGACTATGGTGACAGGGAAGATCAAAACACCAATTTAGTTAAAGACAAAATGTCCACAGAGAAAATTTCCAAGAGTGATATGAAGCTCTAAGAGGCTCCTTAGAAGTCCTCATAAAAGACTTTAAAAGGCAAATAAGAAATAGAAGAAGAAATGAGAAAAGAGAGAATCAACAGTTTGGAAAAGGAATGAACTTCCTTAAAAAAAAAAAAAAAATTACAAATTGCGGGGGGAAGAGCCAAGATGGCGGAGAAGATACACGCGAATCTGTAAGCTCCCTTCTTCCCTCATTACCAATTAGTAAATCAGCCTCAAAAAATAACACTGGACTGATAGAAACCACAAGGACTGGAAGCATGACTTACCAGCCAAAGAGAATCTGGAGTTTTAACAGAAAAGGTCAGTTCCCAGGGGAGGAAGAAAAAAGGGCAGCACAGACAGTTGGGTTCTAGCACACTGCACCACTCAAGCTGGGGAGAACTCTGGGATCAGAGAAGCCACTGAGACAGAAGAATCTGGCACAGGCTGTTAGCTCTTCTCTGCTTATAAAATAGCAGTTCAGAAGAGAAATCAAGCCACTTTAAAATATAAAGACAGATACTAGAACCACCCTAATCCAGAAGTGACCTAACAGATCTTGGCAAGGCTGTGCAGCCGCTTTCTGCTGTCTGGAGCTTCAACTTGGGTTAGTTAAGAGCTTGAACAGCAGGGACACAGCCAGAGGCAACATCTAATCCACATAGGGCCAGGCTTGGCTGAAGGCTGTAGAACTCAGCCTAGGAAGTCCCAGAGAAGCATAACCTTTGAAATAGGGACCGCAGTTTATGAGCAGACACTTCCAGTTTGAGCACAGGGGCTTTTCACTTCAGCTGCTGATTTCTACACCCCACGGGACCCATTGGCTGGGCTTTGTGTCACCTTCACTGTTCAGTCTTAAACCTCAGGGAAGTCGCTAATAATAATAATATTATTGGGCTTATATCTCAAAGAAATACTGAGGAGGGGAAAAGGGACCTGTATGTGCCAAAATGTTTGTGGCAGCTCTTTTTGTTGTGGCTAGAAACTGGAAAATTAATGGATGTCCATCAATTGAAGAATGGTTGGGTAAATTATGGTATATGAAGGTTATGGAATATTATTGCTCTGTAAGAAATGACCAGCAGGAGGAATACAGAGAGGCTTGGAGAGACTTACACCAATTGATGCTGTGAATATGAATAGAATAGTGAAATATAGTGAATAGAATAGTGAAATGAATAGAACCAGAAGATCGCTGTACACTTCAATGTTTTATAAAGATGTATTCTGATGGAAGTGGATATCTTCTTTTTTTAAATTTTTTTATTTAATTTTAATTTTATTTTATAATTATAACTTTTTTTGACAGTACATATGCATGGGTAATTTTTTACAACATTATCCCTTGCACTTACTTCTATTCAGATTTTTTCCCTTCCTCCCCCAACCCCCTCCCCCAGATGGCAGGCAGTCTTATACATGTTAAATATATTACAGTATATTCTAGATACTATATATGTGTGTAGAACCAAATTTCTTGTTGCACAGGAAGAATTGGATTCAGAAGGTAAAAATAACAGTTTACACTCATTTCCCAGTGTTCCTTTTCTGGATGTAGCTGATTCTGTCCATCATTAATCAATTGGAATTGGATTAGCTCTTCTCTATGTTGAAGATATCCACTTCCATCAGCATATATCCTCATACAGTATCATTGTTGAAGTGTATAATGATCTTCTGGTTCTGCTCTTTTCACTTAGCATCAGTTGAAGTAAGTCTCTCCAAGCCTCTCTGTATGTCTCCTGTAGGTCATTTCTTACAGAACAATAATATTCCATAACCTTCATATACCATAATTTACCCAACCATTCTCCAATTGATGGACATCCATTCATCTTCCAGCTTCTAGCCACTATGAAAAGTGCTGCCACAAACATTTTGGCACATACAGGTCCCTTTCCCTTCTTTAGTATTTCCTTGGGATATAAGCCCAGTAGTAGTATGGCTGGGTCAAAGGATATGCACATTTTGATAACTTTTTGGGCATAATTCCAGATTGCTCTCCAGAATGGTTTGATTCTTTCACAACTCCACCAACAATGCATCAGTGTCTCAGTTTTCCCACAGCCCCTCCAACATTCATCGTTATTTGTTCCTGTCATTTTAGCCAATCTGACAGGTGTGTAATGATATCTCAGAGTTTTCTTAAATTGCATTTCTCTGATCAATAGTGATTTGGAACACTCTTTCATATGAGTGGAAATAGTTTTAATTTCATCATCTGAAAATTGTCTGTTCATATCCTTTGACCATTTATCAATTGGAGAATGGCTTGATTTCTAATAAATTAAAGTCAATTCTCTGTATATTTTGAAGATGAGGCCTTTTTCAGAACCTTTAACTATAAAAATGTTTTCCCAATTTGTTACTTCCCTTCTAATCTTGTTTGCATTAGTTTTGTTTGTGCAGAAACTTTTTAATTTGGTGTAATCAAAAATTTCTATTTTGTGATCAATAATGGTCTGTAGTTCTCCCTTGGACACAATGTTTTTTTTTTTTTTTTCCAATAAACTATCAGTGACTCAAAACCAGTTGGAAATTCAATGATATAATTCTAAAAAATTAATAGCTCAAATAGCAAATCAGAGAAACAATCCATAATTTCATCCAAGAGAATGACAAAAATGAGACAACATACCAAAACCTATGGGATGCAGCTAAAGCAGTAATTAGGAAAAAATTTATATCTCTAAATAGCTACATGAATAAAATAGAAAAAGAAGAGATCAAAAAATTGGGCAAAGAACTAAAAAATTTAGAGAAATAACAAATTAAAAACCCTCAATTAAATACCAAATTAGAAAAATTGAAACTCAAAGGTGAAAATAATAAAATAGAAATTAAGAAAATCATTTAACTAGTTAATAAAAATAAGAGTGGGATTTGTTAAGAAACCCAACAAAATAGATAAACCTTTAGTTTATTTGATTAGAAAAAGTAAATTAAAAATAAATAAATAAAAAACTAAATCACCAACATCAACATTGAAAAGAGTGAATTTACGACCAATGAAAAAGAAATTTAAACAATAATTTGGAGCTATTTTACTCAATTCTATGACAGCAAATCTGACAATCTAACTGAAATAGATGAATATTTGCAAAAATACAAATTCTCCAGATTAACAAAAGAGGGAAAAATCACTTAAATAGTTCCATTTTATAAAAAAGTTGAAGAAGCAAGCCATTAATGAACTCTCTAAGAAAAATCTCCAAGGCCAGATGGATTCACAAGTGAATTCTACCAAACATTTAAAGAACAATTAATTTCAATACCATGTATACTTTTTGGAAAAATAGGTAAAGAAGGAGTCCTGCCAAATTCCTTCTATGAAATAAATATGGTATTGATACCTAAACCAGGAAGAGCCAAAACAGAGAAAGAAAATTCTAGACCAATCTCCCTAAGAATATTGATGCAAAATTTTAAATAAAATATTAGTAAGGAGGTTACAACAATTTATCAGTAGGATAATATACTATGACCAAGTGAATGCCAAACTGGTTCAATATCAGGAAAATTATTACCATAATCTACCTTATCTATATCAGTGGGAAGAATAAAAGCTAGAATATCCATCTCACAAGGCTATGAGAAACATACTTGATAAAACTTATATTACTCCTACAAATGTGACTTTTTAATAATTAGCAGTTAGAAAATTGATGAAGAGCTTTTTTTTTTTTTTTTTTTCCCCCAAGATGGGGTTGTTTTCTTTAAGACAATAACACTTCTGCTGATTAATTATCTTTGAGATGGAGGTAGGGAAACCTGAATAGTAAAGAAGCAGAGAGACTCCTTAGCTTCCAAAACATTGAGCCCTTGGTGTGAAGGACTTCAGAATAAGCAGACATATCTTCAGTATTAATTCTTTTTATTTTATTTTACTTTTGCCCATGGCATTAGTAGATGGCAGGGTGCTTGATAAGTCCAAGATATTTAATCTAGGGGTCTAGAATTCATAAAGTATTTTTAAAATGCATAGGCAGCAGTCTAGAGAGGCCTGCTGGCAATGGTGACATGGTGTCAGGATTATGGATTACTGCCAATCGCACATTTCATTCTGAAAAATGGTGAGTTTTAACTTCCTGGGAGCACACTGATTGTAAAGATTAGGCATATGATTTAAACTATTTGTTCTGTTGCAGAAGAGAAAGACAGAATGCCCTTGGCCTATTAAAGCATATGATATATATGTTGTTACTATCTTCTTCTCTTAGAAGGGGTTTACTATGGAATATTGATGTGATTAAAAAAAAAAAAAAAAAGCCAAATCGTGAGCCACCAATTTGTTTGTAGTCATGTAATTTTTTTCGGGTGACAAGCCATGTAATATCATTCTGCCAACCCCCTCCCAATTTGGATAAGGGCAGGGCCTAGTTCTCTAATGTGTCAATCAAATAAATATTTAACATTTATACACTCATTAAAGTTTATGAAGTGCACTTCCTATAATAACCCTATGAGTTCAGTGGTACAATTATTATTATTCCCATTTTTTAAGAGATGAAATAATTGAAGCTCAGAGGCAATGAAGTTATTTGACTAAAGTCATGCAGTTCTTAACCAGAATATCAATGTTCCCTGCCCTGTTTCCTCCAATAGAAACATGCAGTCATACCCAGTCCTTATGTTTCTATTGATGTTATCTCTTTTTTTCTTTTTTCTTTTTCTTTTCTTTTTTTTGATGTTATCTCTTAAATACTTATGCTGATCCATTAATGTTGGCTTACACAATGAAGAGATAGTATGGTATAGCACAGTGGAGGGTATACTGGATTGAGAAATTGCATTTGGTTTTAGCACTTCTACTTACTACATGCATTACCTTATGTTAATCATATCACCTCTCTGATGCTCAAATTTTTCACCTATAAATAAAAGCTGATATCGGTTGCTATGCCTAGCTCATAGCCCCCAGTATCTAAGCTAGGGTACTTTCCAATATACTTAATCCCTTTTGACTATACTGGATCATTCCAAATGTTCAAAGTATCTGCCTGAAAGTGCTTTTTAAACTGTAACACTGTGCAATTATGGGGGATAATTTATTCAAACATTTTTATGTGTTTACTATATATATATGAAACTCTATGTTAGGAACTAGGGACAGAAAGATGAAAAAAGTAATCCTTGCTTTTAAAAAGCTTACAATGGGAATAATATTGTTTTCATCAGATGCTCCCCAATGATATAGGTGATTATTAAGTTAATAACTATTTAAACTGTAGTTCTGCTTAATTTCCATGAGTTTCAACATTGTCATTCCACCATTAGATTTGAAAAGTCTCACAAGAATCCTTTCTCCCTAAACTAGAAATGAATGCTGTTCTGTGCCACAGAGGGCAGAAATTTGCATTTATGTCTTTGATGATGCTGGTGTGTGCTTCAAGCATTTCGTGCTGCGTAAATACAAAGTATAAATATATTAAGTGTAGTTATAAATTGAAAAATAAAACAGCAAGAAATGATTACAAATTAAAATAAGAGAAACTACAGTGCATTCCATTCCAAAAAGCAGCTGACATTTATATCATAGCTCAGGTATGGACAGGAGCCAAGAGAAGACAAGAAGGAAAAGATTTTAAATTGAATTGATGAACATTTATCTGCGTGTGCACCTTATGTCTAAAATCCAAATCATGGCAATGTTGACATTTGTTATTTGGTAACATAGAAAGTGTATTTAACAAATCAGCAGTTCAAGACATAATAGCTTTAAACCAATGGTCATCTTTTTTGCTCTATTATTAGGCCTTGTTATGAAACTCACAAAGAATCATAGATTTCCTGTTAGAAAGAAGGTCCTTCCTTTTAAGAGCTAGTGTCATATGGTCACCTGACAGGTTTGATTTCCTTATGAGTTCCTTTTTGCATCTACCAAACATTTAAAGAACAATTAATTTCAATACCATATATACTTTTTGGAAAAATAGGTAAAGAAGGAGTCCTGCCAAATTCCTTCTATGAAATAAATATGGTATTGATACCTAAACCAGGAAGAGCCAAAACAGAGAAAGAAAATTCTAGACCAATCTCCCTAAGAATATTGATGCAAAATTTAAATAAAATATTAGTAAGGAGGTTACAACAATTTATCAGTAGGATAATATACTATGACCAAGTGAGATTTATACCAGAAATGCCAAACTGGTTGTAGCATGATTCAAGATAGACTCTTTACTAAATCCTATTCTAGAAAAAGAGAAATTAAAGCATAATTCTAGGCTACTAACATGAATATCTGGATAATATGTAGCATATGTATTTTTGGTTTATCATTTTGAAGCTAGGAAATTTTACTAAATGAGGTAATTCTGGATTTATTCAAAATTAACCATTTTCACACTTCATTAGTAACTTGTAAAAAAAGATGATGTATGCTTTCTGTTTCTGATTTATTTTTGCACTTTGTATTCTTACATATATAATACTTGGAAAATTACACTCAAGTCCAACTAACTTAGAATAACAATTTCAAATTTTTAATTATTGCTCTCAATTTACAACTTTTTGATTTTAAAGTAGAATTAAAACTTTCTACTTCTTTTAAATGTTAGTTCTTTAGCTTAGCCAATTTTTATTAGATAATGCACTTTATTTAATCTTAATTATTTTATTTTTCCTGAGGTTATTGTAACTTTTTTCAGCTTACATCCAAATAGCAAAGTTTTCTCTATAGAATACCTGAAATATCAGAATAGAATGCACAAAAAATTGAGACAAAACATGTGTCCCTTGTGTTTGCAATATTGATAACTGAAAAACATACGCTTTTCACTAAATTTTCCAGATGCCTCTTCAACTGTACATTTGATTTTATGCTGAAAAGACCAAGCATACAAGGTTGCTATGTTTATAATTTATTTATCTTATTTATGCTGGAAGATTGTTGATTTAATGTCTGAAGATTTACTTTCACCTTTAACAACTACAAATATTAGAAGAAGAAATTTGAACATTTGAGTAATGTGCTTATGATTTAACTAAAAACAAGAGAGATGGCCATTTGTCAAGAAATAAGGTGTGCTCTGATTCTCCAGGTAAAGTCTAATTTGTAGTTTGGTTCTTACAAAAAAAAAAAAACTAAAAAATGTTTTTCCACTTTGAAAGATTCTTGGAAATAAGTAGTACTTAAATCTTCCAACTCTCTATAATTAAAATGAGTGAATTTCTGACTAACTTAATTGGTTTGAGTGTTGATTGTATGCTGACCTCAGAGCTGAGTCCACAAATTCATTTGCTATTTATGACCTATTTCGTGGCCACAAACTGTAAGTGGCCTTCTTACAAGTTTGTTCTATGGGTTACAAAGAAAGATCAGAATACACAGAAGAGCAAAAATCCCTTGAAAAAACAAACAAAAAAATCATACTTCTCCTTGTGCATGATGGTGTGTTTGTACATCAAAATGCAAATATGACTTTTACATTTTATTTTTATTATTATAGCTTTTTATTGAAACATATACATGGATAATTTTTCAACGTTCACCCTTGCAAAAACTTTTGTTCCAACTTTTTCCCTCCTTCCTTCCACTCCCTTCCCTAGATGGCAGGCAGCCCCATAGATGTTAAACATCTTAAAGTATATGTTAAATACAATATATGTATACATATTTATACAGTTATCTTGTTGTACAAGAAAAATGAGATTTAAAAAGAAGGTAAAAATAACATGGGAAGAA
The DNA here is from genome assembly GCF_048593235.1 of Sminthopsis crassicaudata. NCBI lineage: Eukaryota > Metazoa > Chordata > Mammalia > Dasyuromorphia > Dasyuridae > Sminthopsis > Sminthopsis crassicaudata. The sequence goes on from NC_133618.1 coordinate 249,088,652, forward strand.
AAACAAAAATGTAAGAAACAACAACAGAAAGAGTGCAAATACTATTTTTGTGATCCACACTCATTTCCAAGTGTTCTTTCGCTGGATGTAGCTGTTCATCACTATTCAATTGGAACTGATTTGGATCCTCTCATTGTAGAAGATATCCACTTTCATAAGAATTGATCCTCATATAGTATTGTTGTGGAAGCATATAATGATCTCCTGGTTCTGCTCATTTCACTTAGATCAGTTCATGTTAAGTTTCTCCAAGCCTCTCTGTATTCATACTGCTGGTCATAAATAATATTCCATAACATTCATATACTATAATTTACTCAGCCATTCTCCAATTGATGGGCATCCATTCACTTAACAGTAGGTGCCACTAAACTGCTTTTACTCTCCTCGGGGTTTGAAATCCTGCTCTCTTTCAGCATAGAAGCTATCAATAGTTAGATCCTGCTTTGCCTTTTTACTCATTTTAACAACAACAACAACAAAAAGTTGCAGTCTGCTTTTGGGGCAATGTGGGGTTACTAAGCTTCCTTAAAAGATAACAGGAAGTAGCAGTGAAGCAGCAATGGCTGCGCTGGGATCAGTGGTTGCACTGGGATCAGAAGCTGAGCTGGGATCAGCAGTTGTGAGCTGAGATCATGCTGAGTTCCTCCTGGTGCTGGGTGGGTGTGGCCAGGTCCTGAGAGACTCTAGTGTTTTGGGGTTATAATATTTACCCCATGTGTTTATAGCTTCTCTGCTGATCTAGTGGCTTGCTGCCAGAGCATAGTAGCTAATACTGTGTTAGAGTTCTCCAGATTTTCCAATGGTGAAGATCATACTCCACTCCACCCCACTCCAGTCTGCTCAGCATTTCCTGTGCTCTTCTGAGTCTGTGCCTGGCCTAGCTCTATTCCATCCCCACATGTGAGCAAAACAGACTTTTTCTGGCAAATTTTAAAATTATCTTCTGTTGGTAATGTGTTGTACTCCCATTATTTGTGGGAATCGATAGTCAAGCACTAAATCTGAGGCTGAAATTTGTAAAAATAGATTGAGGGTAAAGGAGAACACAGAAAGACGTGTGTACCCTCTCTGCCATCTTGGCTGTGCCCCAGTTTTACATTGTTTTAAACATGTTTTTGATCTCTTGTTTATAGAGTTGGGTACAGCATCTCCCATTCCTTGAGAGGAAAGTAGAATATCAATTCCTACAATTTCTGATGGTGACTCTATGAGTATATCTCTGACAAATCACAGAAGGATTTGTTACTAACAGCTGTCAGAATTATTTTAAATGGATTAGATCTGTTTAATTTTTCCCTCTACTAATGAATATTGAGAGAATCTTTAAAACTAAGCTATTCATCACAGTGACTGAATGTACCATTATCAACAGAATTTGATATTGTACATATGTACATGTTGAAATTTGTGATGCATAAGCATCTTTGAAATGTCATCATACCTTGTTTTGTCTTCATTTTAATAGTATAATTTTATTTTTATTTTGATGGCTTTTATCATGTGTGACAAATCTTACTTTTAAGTCATACTCCCAAGGTGAACAAATGAGAGTAGTATTGTATAATTGGCTTAAAACATAAGAGACATGGTATTTTAAATAAATGCCATAAAATTTGGTTATCATAGATATATTTTCATTGCAGACATTAACATTAATCTTTAAGTAGAATATTCAGTCAGGAAAATTAAGTCTAGCTGTTTAGATTATTATAATGAAGTCTAGAGATACATGTATATTCATTTATGGCAGTGCTGTATGACTTTATGTAAGAAATAAATTGAGTTGGTTATTTTTCTACAGTTAAAGTAAATATTTTTGCAGTTAAAATAAATTAGTTATTCCAGCAGTAGAAAACTGATTTCACCATTGAGAAAGGAACTGCCATTTAACTGGATTTTATTGCTTCCAAAAACCTTAACTTCTATAGCTATGTGGAATATCATTCTCCAGGACTGACCAGAGTATCTAGATTTATAAAACTGATTTAAAGAAATCAAGCTCTGTGTAACAAGACAATTGTATGGTTCTGCACTCATATATTGTATCTAAGATATACTATAACATATTTAACATATATAAGACTGCCTGCCATCTAAGAGAGGGGGTGGAGAGAGGAAAGGGAAAAGTTGGAACAGAAGTGAGTGCAAGGGATAATGTAAAAAATTACCCAGGCATATTTTCTGTCAATAAAAAGTATATATATATATATATATATATATATATATATATATATATATATATATATATATATATATATATATAACAAAGAAATCAAGCGAAGTATTTTCTTTTCCTGGGACAGAGCCAAGATGGTTGAGACAACACTCATTTCTTTCTGACCTTCTCCTACAACACTCAGACTAATAATTAGCAAATCCAACCTCTGAATTAGCTCTGGACCAGCAGAACCCACAAATATTGGGAGTACAACAAATTATCAACAAAATATAATTTTGAACATTTCCATAAAAGTTCTATTTCAATTGGAAATGGGACAGAAGCAGCAAAGCACAAGCACCTGAGCACGAATGCCAGCTCAGACAGTACAGAGTTCCAGGGTGCTGTGGATTATGTGGAGGCAGTGCAGACTCCACAGGGCAATGCAGAATCTGTGAGCAGTACAGACTCTGCATGGCAGAGAATCTACAGGAAGGAAACAGACCAGAAAAGGTCTGTTTCAATCAGAAACAAAAAGGAGGACGCCAAGCCCAAGCCGCTGAGCACAAATGCCAACACAGACAGCACAGAGTCCTGGGAAGTGTGGATTCCATGGGACAGTGCAGACTCCACATGGCAGAAGAATGTACAGGGAAGAATCTAAAGAAATCTACAACAGTGTTGGCCATTCTGCCCTTGTTGCAAGCCAGTAAATCAGCAGAGAAGTTAGAAAACCTTCAACACAAATACAAAAGGTCAATCAATAGTGAACCCCAAAATGCCAGAATGTCACAGGATCTGGCCACACCCACCCAACAATAGGAGTGAATCCGCACTGAATCAACACAACTGCAGCCACTTATAGAGGAAGCCCCTGCTTGAACAGGAAGCTTTGAAAACCTCCCCAGCCCTAAAAGCAGACCTTAACTTTTTTTTTTTTTTTTAATAGTAAAAAAGTAAAGAGGACTCTGAGGATAGGCAGCTTTTATGGTGAAAGAGAAGAACAAATTTCAAATCCTGAGGAGACTAAAGGCAGACTGTCTCCAGATAAAGCCTCAAAAGGTGATATAACCTGATTCCCATCACACAAGGCTCTCCTAGAAGGAATTAAAAAGGATCTTAAAAGATAGCTAAAAGAAAAATGGGGAAAGGAAATGAAAACTTTGCAAGAGGGTTTGGAAAAGGGATATAATTCATTAAAATATAGATTTCATAAAATGGAAAAAGAAGGGACAAGATGGCAGTGAGGACACACACATCTACTTAATCTCCATCTTTGCTCTTAGAATTTATTTCATGACCAAGGCACTGGAATTAGTGCTTGACTGGGAAAAAAACCCCACAAATAATTACCAAGAAAAAATATCCTTGAAATTTGCCAGAAAGAGTCTGTTTTTGCTAGTGGGTGGGGACATTAGATCAGGTGCAGACTGAAGGTAGGCAGCAGCAGCACAACAAACAGTGAGAGGGGTGGGGTGGGGTCTCTTTTGCCACAGTGTGGAGGCTTTGCCCCATCAGCAAGCCAGTGGATCAGTGGAGGAGCTGTGAACGCAGGGGATAGAGACTACAATACCAAAAGGCTGGCCACACCCACCCAGAGTGTCTCAACACCCTCTCAAAGACTCAGAGTTCAGACCCAGAACAGCCATTGCTGTCCTGCTAGTGCCTTACTGTTACACCTGCAGTCTGTAGAGGAAGCTCTGTAATACCATCAAGCACCCCCCCCCAAAAAAAAGCAGACTGCATTTGTTTTTTTTGTTTTGTTTTGTTTTGTTTGCTAGTTTATTTTCTTTGATTTTTCTTTGACAAAAAGAGCAAAATATTAAAATGGACTTTAACTATTGATAGCTTCTATATGGATAGAGAGCAGACAGAAAAAATATTACAAGCTGCTAGAAAAAATCAATTCAAATATAGAGGAGCCACAATAAGGATTACCCAAGATCTAACAGTGTCTACGTTAAAGGATCAAAGTGCCTGGAATCTAATATTCTGAAAAGAACATGGTATGCAGCCAAAAATAACTTACCCAGGCAAATTGAGCATTTTTCCCCCAGGGAAGAATATGGGCATTCAACAAAATAAGTAAATTTAATCTATTTCTGATGAAAAAAAAAAAAAACAGAACTAAACAAAAAGTTTGATCTCCAAATATAGAACTCAAGAGAAACCTAAAAAGGTAAAAAAAAATCTTGGGAACTATATTTCTGCTATAAAGATATATAAAGAACACATGTATAATTTATTCTAGAAACTAGAGGTGGAAAGGAAATTGTACCAGAAAAAAGGGTAAAGTGGGGGTACTATATTCTCACAAAGAGACAAAGGAAACCTATTGTATATAAGAGAAAGAACAGAAGGGGATGAACATAGTGTATATCTTACTCTCATATTAGACATATTCAATTTATGGTGAAACTTCTACCTCATTGAAAAGTGGGATGGGAAAAGTGAAAAGGGAAGGAGTAAGCTAAGGGGAAAGGAATACAGAAATTGTGAGGAAAAGGGGTAAGATAGGGGAAGGAACTCTAAGGTGGGGGAGGGATACTAAAAAGGGAGAGCTGTGAGAAGCAAGTGGTGCTCAAAAGTTTAATACAGGGGAGTGTGTAAGGGGAAAGTAAAGGAGAAAAGCATAAGCAGGGGTTAACAAGAAGGCAAATAATATAGAATTGGTAATTTTAACCATAAATGTAAATGGGGTAAACTCCCCCATAAAGAGAAAGTGATTAGCAGACTGGATTAAAAGCCAGAATCCTACATTATATTGTTTACAGGAAACACACCTGAAGCAGGGCGATACATACAGAGTAAAGGTAAAAGGTTGGAGCAGAATCTACTATGCTTAAGGTAAAGTAAAAAAAAAAGCAGGGGTAGCCACCCTGATTCAGATCAAGCAAAAGCAAAAATTGATCTAATTAAAAGAGATAAGGAAGGGCACTATATCTTTCTAAAGGGTAGCATAGATAATGAAGCAATGTCAATATTAAAAATATATGCACCAAGTGATGTAGGATCTAAATTATTAAAAGACAAATTAAGAGAGTTGCAAGAAGAAATAGATAGCAAAATTATAATAGTGGCAGATCTCAACATTGCACTCTCAGAATTAGATGAATCAAACCACAAAATAAATAAGAAAAAAGTTAAAGAAGTAAATAGAATACTAGAAAAGTTACATATGATAGATCTTTGGAAAAAACTAAATGGAGACAGAAAGGAGTACACTTTCTTCTCAGCAGTTCATGATACCTATACAAAAATTGACCATAATTGGGACACAAAAATCTCAAACTCAAATGCAGTAAGGCAGAAATAGTAAATGCATTCTTTTCAGACCACAATGCAATGAAAATTACATTCAATAAAAAGCCAGGGGAAATAGACCAAAAAGTAATTGGAAACTAAATAATCTCATACTAAGGAATGATTGGGTGAAACAGCAAATCATATACATAATTAATAATTTCACCCAAGAGAATGGCAATAATGAGACATTATACCAAAATGTGTGGGAGGCAGCCAAATTGGTAATAAAGGGAAATTTTACATCTCTAGAGGCCTACTTGCATAAAGCAGAGAAAGAGAAGGTCAATAAATTGGTCTTGCAACTAAAAATGCTAGAAATGGAATAAATTAAAAAACCCCAGACAAACACGAAACTTGAAATTCTAAAAATAAAAGGTAAGATTAATAAAATTAAAAGTAAAGAAAGAACTATTGAAATAATTAATAAAACTAAGAGTTAGTTCTATGAAAAGAAACAACAAAATAGACAAACCCTTAGTAAATATGATTTAAAAAAAAGAAAGAGGAAAAGCAAATTGTTAGTCTTAAAAATGAAAAGGGAAAACTCAACACTAATGAAGAGGAAATTAGAACAATAGTTAAGAGCTACTTCGTCCAACTTTATTACAATAAATTTGATAATTTAAATGAAATTGAAGAATACCTTCAAAAATATTGCTTACCCAGATTAACAGAGGAAGAACTAAATAGTCTAAATAGTCCCATTTCAGAAAAAGAAATAGAACAAGCTATTAACCAACTCCCTAAGAAAAAATCCCCAGGACCAGATGGATTTACATGTGAATTCTACCAAACATTTAAAGAACAACTAACTCCAATGCTATGAAAACTTTTTGAAAAAATAGGGATTGAAGGAGTCCTACCAAATACCTTTTATGACACAGACATGGTACTGATACTTAAACCAGTAGGGTGAAAACAGAGAAAAAAAATTATAGACTAATCTCCCTATGAATATTGATGCTAAAATCTTAAATAAAATATTAGCAAAAAGACTACAGAAAATCATCCCCAGGATAATACACTATGAACAAGTGGGATTTAGGCCAGAAATGCAGGGCTGGTTCAATTTTAGGAAAACTATTAGCATATATCAATAACCAAATTAACAAAAACCATATGATCATCTCAATAGATGCATAAAAAGCATTTGATAAAATCCAACATCCATTCCTACTAAAAACACTTGAGAGTATAGGAATACGTGGACTATTCCTTAAAATAATAAAGAGCATATATTTAAAACTGTCAGTAAACATCATATGTAATGGCGATAAACTGGAACCTTTCCCAGTAAGATCAGGAGTGAAACAAGATTGCCCACTATCATCATTACTATTCAATATTGTACTAGAAATGCTAGTCTCGGCAATAAGAGTTGAGAAAGAGATTAAAGGAATTAGAGTAGGTAATGAGGAAACCAAACTATCACTCCTTGCAGATGATATGATGGTATACTGAGAGAACTCTCAAGAATCAACTAAAAAGCTATTAGAAATAATTCACAACTTTAGCAAAGTTGCAGGATACAAAATAAATCCATATTAATCCTCAGCATTTTTATACATTACCAACAAAATCCAACAGTAAGAGATACAAAGAGAAATCCCATTCAAATCAAATGTCCAGAGTACAAAATATTTGGGAATCCATCTACCAAAGAATAGTCAGGAATTATAAGAGCAAAATTACAAAACACTTGCCACAAAAATAAAATAAGATTCAAATAACTGGAAAGACATTCAGTGCTCGTGGATAGGCTGAGAAAATATAATAAAGATGAAAATATTCCCCAATCTAATCTATTTATTTAGTGCTATACCAATCAGACTCCTAAGAAACTATTTTAATGACCTAGAAAAAATAACAACAAAATTCATATGGAAGAACAAAAGGTCAAGAATTTCAAGGGAAATAATGAAAAAAAAAATCAGATGAAGGTGGCCTAGATATAGAACTATATTAAAAAGCAGCAGTCACTAAAACCATTTGGTATTGGCTAAGAAATACACTAGTTCATCAGTAGAATGGGTTAGGTTCACAGGACAAGATAGTGAATAAAAATAGCAATCTAGTGTTTGACAAATCCAAAGATCCAAACTTTTGGGATAAGTATTCATTATTTTATAAAAACTGCTGGGAAAACTGGAAATTAGTATGTCAGAAACTAGGCATGGACCCACATTTAACACCATATACTAAGATAAGATCAAAATGGGTCCATGATTTAGGCATAAAGAACGAGATCATAAATAAATTAGAGGAACATAGGATAGTTTACCTCTCAGACTTGGGTGGAGGAAGGAATTTGTGACCAAAGGAGAACTAGAGATCATTATTAATCACAAAATAGAAAATTTTGATTACATCAAATTAAAAAGCTTTTGTACAAACAAAACTAATGCAAACAAGATTAGAAGGGAAATAACACATTGGGAAAACATTTTTACATTTAAAGGACCTGATAAAGGCCTCATCTCCAAAATCTACAGAGAATTGACTCTAATTTATAAGAAATCAAGCCATTCTCCAATTGATAAACGGTCAAAGGATATGAACAGACAATTATCAGATGATGAAATTGAAACTATTTCCACTCATATGAAAGAGTGTTCCAAATCACTATTGATCAGAGAAATGCAAATTAAGACAACTCTGAGATACCACTACACACCTGTCAGATTATTGGCTAAGGTGACAGGAACAAATAATGATGAATGTTGGAGGGGATGTGGGAAAACTGATGCATTGTTGGTGGAGTTGTGAAAGAATCCAACCATTCTGGAGAGTAATCTGGAATTATGTCCAAAAAGTTTTCAAACTGTGCATACCCTTTGATCCAGAAGTGATACTCCTGCGCTTATATCCCAAGGAAATACTAAAGAACGGAAAGGGACCTGTATGTGCCAAAATGTTTGAGGCAGCCCTTTTTATAGTGGCTAGAAACTGAAAAATGAATGGATGCCCATCAATTGGAGAATGGTTGGGTAAATTATGGTATATGAATGTTATGGAATATTATTGTTCTCTAAGAAATGACCAGCAGGATGAATACAGAGAGGCTTGGAGAGATGTACATGAACTGATGCTGAGTGAAATGAGCAGAACCAGGAGATCATTATACACTTCAACAACGATGCTATATGAGAATGTATTCTGATGGGGGATATCTTCAACATAGGGATTTGATCAATGATGGACAAAATCAGCTACACCAAGAGAAGGAACACTGGGAAATGAGTGTAAACTGTTAGTTTTTTTTTTAGTCCCCAGTTTATTTTTACCTTCTGAATCGAATTCTTACTTTGCAACAATAAGAACAAAAACAAAATTCAGTTCTGCACATATATCTTGTACCTGGGATATACTATAACATAATTAATATGAATGGGAATTTCTGCCATCTAGGGGAGGGGGTGGAGGGAAGGAAGGGAAAAATTCGGAACAGAAGGGAGTACAAAGGATAATGTTGTAAAAAAAAAATTTACCTATGCATATGTACTGTCAAAAATGTTATAATTCTAAAATTAATTTTTAAAAAAATTTATAAAATATAGCTTGCTCAGATTAACAGAGGAAGAAATAAATTGGTTAAACAGTCCTATCTTAAAAAAAGAAATAGAACAAGCTATTAATCAACTCCCTAAGAAAAAATCCCCAGGACCAGATGGAATTACATGTGAATTCTACCAAACATTTAAAGAACAATTAACTTCAATACGATATAAACTATTTAAAAAAAAATAGGGATTGTAAAACTCCTACCAAATTCATTTTATGACATACACATGGTACTGAAAGAAAATTTATTGGATTTATTTTGTATCCTGCAACTTTGCTAAAGTTGTGAATTATTTCTAAAAGCTTTTTAGTAGAATCTCTGGGGTTCTCTAAGTATACCATCATATCATCTGCAAAGAATGATAATTTGGTTTCTTTATTCCCTACTCTAATTCCTTTAATCTCTTTTTCGACTCTTATTGCTAAGGCTAGAATTTCTAATACAATATTGAATAATAATGGTGATAGTGGGCAACCTTGTTTCACTCTTGATCTTACTGGGAAAGGTTCCAGTTTATCCCCATTACATATAATGCTTACTGATGGTTTTAAATATATTATCCTTACTATTTTAAGGAAAAGTCCAATTATTCCTATTCTTTCAAGTGTTTTTAGTAAGAATGGATGTTGGATTTTTAAAAATTTTATTTATACTGTCAAAAAATTATTATAATATTATTATTATTTATAATTTCGACAGTATATATGCATGAGTAATTTTTACATGTGTTACAATATAACCTAGATACAATATATATGTGTAAATACCATTTTTTTTTGTTCCACATTAAGTATTAGATTCTGAAGGTATAAGTAACCTGGGTAGATAGACAGTAATGCTAACAATTTACATTCACTTTCCAATGTTCCTTCTCTGGGTGTATTTTTTTCTGTCCATCATTGATCAACTGGAAGTGAGTTGTATCTTCTTTATGTTGAAGATATCCACTTCCATCAGAATATATCTTCATACAGTATTGTTGTTGAAGTGTACAGCAATCTTCTAGTTCTGCTTATTTCACTCAGCATCAGTTCATGCAAGGCTCTCCAAGCCTTTCTGTATTTCTCCTGCTGGTCATTTCTTACAGAGCAATAATATTCCATAACTTTCATATACCATAATTTACCTAACCATTCTCCAATTGATGGACATCCATTCATCTTCCAGTTTCTAGCCACTATGAAAAGAGCTGCCACAAACATTTTGCACATACAGGTCCCTTTCCCCTCCTCAGTATTTCTTTGGGATATAAGCCCAATAGCAGCAATGCTGGATCAAAGGGTATGCACAGTTTGATAACTTTTTGGGCATAGTTCCAAATTGCTATCCAGAATGCTTGGATTGTTTCACAACCCCACCAGCAATGTATCAGTGTCCCAGTTTTCCCACATCCCCTCCAACATTTATCATTATTTGTTCCTGTCATCTTAGCCAATCTGACAGGTGTGTAGTGGTATCTCAGAGTGGTCTTAATTTGCATTTCTCTGATCAGTAGTGATTTGGAACACTCTTTCATATGAGTGGATATAGTTTCAATTTCATCATCTGAGAATTGTCTGTTCATATCCTTTGACCATTTATCAATTGGAGAATGGTTTGATTTCTTATAAATTAGGGTCAGTTCTCTATATATTTTGGAAATGAGACCTTTATCAGAACCTTTAACTGTAAAAATATTTTCCCAATTTGTTACTTCCCTTCTAATCTTGTTTGCATTAGTATTATTTGTACAGAAACTTTTTAGTTTGATGTAATCAAAATCTTCTATTTTGTGATCAATAATGATCTCTAGTTCTCCTCTGGTCATAAATTCCTTCCTCCTCCACAAGTCTGAGAGGTAGATTATCGTCTGTTCCTCTAATCTATTTATGATCTCATTTTTTAAGCCTAAATCATGGACCCATTTTGATCTTATCTTGGTATATGGTGTTAAGTGTGCATCCATATCTAATTTCTGCCATACTAATTTGCAGTTTTCCCAACAGTTTTTTTCCAAATAATGAATTTTTATCCCTAATGTTGGTATCTTTGGGTTTGTCAAAGACTAGATTGCTATAGAGAAACCCTTTTTTGTCCTTTGTATGTAATCCGTTCCACTGATTGACTGGTCTATTTCTTAGCCAATACCAAATTGTTTTGATGACTGCTGCTATATAATATAGCTTTAGATCAGGTACACCTAGACCACCTTCATCTGACTTTTTTATTTCATTAGTTCTGTTACAATTCTCGACCTTTTATTCTTCCATGTGAATTTTGTTGTTATTTTTTCTAGGTCATTAAAATAGTTTCTTGGGAGTCTGATTGGTATAGCACTAAATAAATTGTTTAGTTTTGGGAGTATTGTCATCTTTATTATATTCGCTCGGCCTATCCAAGAACACTGAATGTCTTTCCAATTATTTAAATCTGACTTTATTTTTGTGGCAAGTATTTCGTAGTTTTTCTCATATAATACCTGACTATTCTTTGGTAGATGGATTCTCAAATATTTTATACTCTCTACATTTGTTTGGAATGGAATTTCTCTTTGTATCTCTTGCTGTTGCATTTTGTTGGTGATATATCAAAATGCTGAGGATTTATGTGGATTTATTTTGTATCCTGCCACTTTGCTAAAATTCTGAATTATTTCTAATAGCTTTTTAGCAGAGTCTTTGGGGTTCTCTAAGTATACCATCATGTCATCTGCAAAGAGTGATAGTTTGATTTCCTCATTTCCTACTCTTAATTCCTTGAATTTCTTTCTTGGCTCTTATTACAGAGGCTAGCATTTCTAGTACAATATTGAATAGTAATGGTGATAGTGGGCAACCTTGTTTCACTTCTGATCTTACTGGCAAAGGTTCCAGTTTAATTCTGTTGCATATTATGCTTACTGACGGTCGTAAATATATGCTCCTGATTATTCTAAGGAATAGTCCATTTATTCTTATACTCTCAAGCATTTTTAGTAGGAATGGATGTTGGATTTTATCAAATGCTTTTTCTGCATCTATTGAGAGGATTATATGGTTTTTATTAATTTGATTATTAATATGGTCAAATATACTAATAGTTTTCCTAATATTAAACCAGCCCTGCATTCCTGGTATGAATCCTACTTGATCATAATGTATTGAATACTTTTTGCTAATATCTTATTTAAGATTTTAGCATCAATATTCATTAAGGAAATTGGTCTATAATTTTCTTTCTCAGTTTTCGATCTACCTGGTTTAGGTATCAGTACCATGTCTGTGTCATAAAAAGAGTTTGGTAGGACTCCTTCATCCCCTATTTTTTCAAATAGTTTATATAACATTGGGGCTAATTGTTCTTTAAATGTTTGGTAGAATTCACATGTAAATCTATCTGGTCCTGGGGATTTTTTTCCTGGGGAGTTGAATAATAGCTTGTTCTATTTCTTTTTCTGAAATGGGACGATTTAAGCAATTTATCTCCTCTTCTGTTAATCTAGGAAGCCTATATTTTTGGAGAAAGTCATCCATTTCACTTAACTTATCAAATTTATCGGCATAAAGTTGGGCAAAATAACTCATTATTTCTTTAATTTCCTCTTCATTGGTGGAAAGATCCCCCTTTTCATTTGTAAGACTAACAATTTGATTTTCCTCTTTCCTTTTTCTGATCAGATTTACCAAAGGTTCATGTATTTTATTGACTTTTTCATAAAAACAACTCTTGGTTTTATTTATTAATTCAATAGTTGTTTTATTTTTTTGTTTATGTTTTTTTTTTTACTTTATTATTGATTTCTCCTTCTAATTTTTGTATTTCAAGTTTGATTTTTGGTTGGGGGTTGTAATTTGGTCTTTTTCTAGCTTTTTTAAGTTGCAGGCCCAATTCGTTAATCTTCTCTTTCTCTATTTTGTTCAAATAAGCCTCTAAAGATATAAAATTTCCCCTTATTACCGCTTCAGCTGCATCCCATAGATTTTGGTATGATGTCTCATCATTGTTATTATCTTGGGGGAAATTATTAATTGTTTCTATAATTTGCTCTTTCACCCAGTCTTTCTTTAAGATAAGATTATTCAGGTTCCAAATAATTTTTGGTCTATTTACCCCAAACTTCTTACTGAATGTAGCTTTTATTGCATTGTGATCTGAGAAGAAAGCATTTATCATTTCTGCCTTCCTACATTTAATTTTGAGATCTTTATGTCCTAATATATGGTCAATTTTTGTATAGGATCCATGAACTGCGGAGAATAAAGTATATTCCTTACTATCGCCATTCAGTTTTCTCCAAAGGTCTATCATACCTAGTTTTTCTAATGTTCTATTTACTTTTTTAATTCTTTCTTTTTTGTTTTGTGGTTTGATTTGTCTAATTCTGAGAGTGCAAGGTTGAGATTTCCCACTATTATAGTTTTTTTTTTTTTTTTTTTTTTTAATTTTATATATATATATATATATATATTTTATAATATTATCCCTTGTATTCATTTTTCCAATTTACCCCCCCTCCCTCTATTCCCTCCCCCCGACGACAGGCAATACCATACATTTTACATGTGTTACAATATAGTCTAGGTACAATACATGTGTGCGAATATCACTTTCTTGTTGCACAATAAACATTAGAATCCGAAGGTACATGCAACCTGGGCAGACAGATATTAGTGCTAACAATTTTCATTCCCCTCCCAGTGTTTCTTCTCTGGGTGCAGCTACCTCTGTCCATCATTGATCAACTGGAAGTGAGTTGGATCTTCTTTATGTTGAAGATTTCCACTTCCATCAGAATACATCCTCATACAGCATTGTTGTTGAAGTGTACAGTGATCTTCTGGTTCTGCTCATTTCACTCAGCATCAGTTGATTTAAGTCTCTCCAGGCCTCTCTATATTCCTCCTGTTGGTCATTTCTTACCGAGCAATAATATTCCATAACCTTCATATACCACAATTTACCCAACCATTCTCCAACTGATCACTATTATAGTTTTACTGTCTATTTCTTCTTGCAACTTTCTTAACTTTTCCTTTAGAAAGTTAGATGCTATACCACTTGGTGCATATATGTTTAGTATTACTATGGCTTCATTGTTTATGCTACCTTTTAGTAGGATATAGTTTCCTTCCTTATCTCTTTTATTTAGATCAACTTCTGATTTTGCTTGATCTGAGATAAAGATGGCTACCCCTGTTTTTTTGGCTTTACATGAAGCATACTAGATTCTGCTCCAACCTTTTACCTTTACTCTGTATGTATCTCCCTGCTATATGTGTGTTTCCTGTAAACAACATATTGTAGAGTTCTGACTTTTGATCCAGTCGGCTATCATTCTCCATTTGATGGGAGAGTTCATCCCATTCACATTTACAGTTAAAATGACTAATTCTGTATTTCCTGCCACCATATTATCCCCCGATTATGCTTTTTCCCTTGACTCCCCCTGAACCCCTTCCCCAATATTTAATTTATAGACCCTACTTGTGACGCGCAGCCCTCCATTTTTTTAGTATCCCTCCCCCCTCCTTCCAAGTCCCTTCACTTATTCCCCTTTTCCTTTTCCCTTTTCCTCTCCTCCCTTTTAATGAGGTGAGAGAGAATTCTCTGAAAAATAAATATGTCAATTATTTACTCTTTGAGCCTCTTCTGATGAGAGTAAGATTTACACAATGTTTCTCCCCCTCTCTAAATTCCCTCAGATATGGTATAGTTTCTATGCCTCTTCCTGGGATGTAATTTCCCTCTTTTTATCACTCCTTCCCCCTTTTCTGATACTACCCTCTTCCCTTTACTACTCCTCCCCCCCTTTTTTATATCAGTAAAATCAAATTATCCATGCGGACTTTCTATATATCCACAACAGAGATACAGTTCTCAAGAGTTCTGTTTACCTTTTTCTGTTTTTCTTCAGTCTTGTGTATGTAGATCAAATTTTTTGTTTAAGTCTGGTTTTTTTTCTTAGAAACAAATGGAATTCCTCTGTTTCTTTAAATGACCATCTTCTTCCATGGAAGAAAATGCTAAACTAAGCTGGATAATTTATTCTTGGTTGCAATCCTTGATATCAGTTTCCAGGCCGTTCGATTTTTAATGTGGAGGCAGCCAGATCTTGAGTGACCCTTATTGTGGCCCCTTGATATTTGAATTCCTTTTTTCTAGCTGCTTACAATATTCTTTCCTTTGTGTGGTAATTCTGCAGCTTGCCACAATATTCCATGGAGTTATTTTTTTAGGGTCTTTTTCAGAAGGTGTTTGATGAATTCTTTCAACGCCTATTTTCCCTTCTGTTTCTATTATCTCTGCATAGTTCTCATTGATTATTTCCTGTAAAATAGAATCTAGCTCTTTTTTTGGTCATAGTATTCAGGAAGTCCAATGATCCTCACATTATCTCTCCTAGATCTATTTTCCAGGTCTATAGATTTTCCCAGTAAGTACTTGATGTTATTCTCCAGCTTTTCATTTTTTTTTTTGTTTTGTTTTGTTTTGTTTTGTTTGACTGATTCTTGGGTTTTCAAGGAATCATTCATTTATATTTGTTCCATCCTGATTTTTAATGAGTTATTTTCTTCCTTCACATTTTTTAGTTCTTTTTGTATATGCCCAATTGAGTTTTTAAATGAATTATTTTGCTCTATTGAATTTTTTTCCATTTCCCTAATGTTTTAGAGAATTATTTTCTTTTTCCAATTCAGAAATCCTAATTTCTTGAGAATTTTTTATCTTTTCCAATTCAGAAATGCTACTTTCCTGTGATTTTTTAACCTTTTCTAATTCACAAATTTTGTTTCCCTAAATCTCCTTTGAATTCTTTATTTTTTCCAACTCAAATTTCAGGATGTTGTTATTCTCTATAATAGCTTCTCTTTCCTTTCCCCATTTTTCTTCAAACTCTCTTAACATTTTAATAGTCTCTTCTAGGAGAGAGTTGCGTGATGAGGGGCAGATATTGTTCCCATTTAGGGTGTTATCTGCTGACTCTCTGCTATTAACTTCCTTGGGGTTGGATACCCGTTCTTTCTCTGTTTAGAAGGAATCAATGGTTCTCTTTAGCTTTTTATTCATATTTATAAAATCTTTTGGGGTCAGTTCTAGGGGTGAGAAATTATTTATTTATTTCTTTACCAGATTCCTCCCAGACCAGATGGATGCAGCGAGCTAAGAGAGAGCTCTGGGAGAGAGTTCCCTTCCCCCTCCCTGGAAGTGCCTCAGGGGTTATTAGTAGGGATGCAGGCGCTATGCGAGTTGCCCAGTGAAGGTCCCTGCTGTGTGTCCTAGAGACTTCCCTGAGGTTTAAGACTGAACAGTAAAAGTGACACAAAGCCCAGTCAATGTGTCCCATGGGGCGTGAATGTCAGCAGCTGATGTGAAAAGCCCCTGCGCTGAAACTGGAAGTGTCTGCCCAGAAACCGCGGTCCCTATTTCAAAGGTTCCACTTGTCTGGGACTTCCATGGCTAAGTTCCACAGCCTCCAGCCAAGCCAGGCACTATGTGAATTATATGTTGCCTTGGGCCGTGTCCCTGCTTTTCAAGGTCTTAACTACCTCAAGGTGAAGCCCCAGACAGCAGAAGGTGGCTTCACAGCCGTGCCGAGATCTGTTAGGTCATTTCCAGACTGGGGTGGTTCTAGTATCTGGCTTTATATTTTAAAACGGTTTGACTTTTCTTCTGAGCTGCTGTTTTATAAGCAGAGAAGAGATAACAGCTTTGCCAGATTCCTCTATCTCAGTGGCTTCTCTGATCCCAGAGCTCTCTCTAGCTTGATGGGCATAGTGTGCTAGCACCTCACCCTGTCTGTGCTGGCCTTTCTTTTTTTTCCTCCCCTTGGAATTGACCTTTTCTATTGAAACTCCAGATTCTCTTCAGCTGGTAAGTCATGCTTCCAGTCCTTGTGGTTTCTATCAGTCCAGCATTATTTTTGAGGCTGATTAAACTAATTGGTAATGAGAGAAGAAGGGAGCTCACAAAATCGCGTGTATCTGCTCCGCCATCTTGGCTCTGCCCCCATGGATGTTGGATTTTATCAAATGCTTTTTCTGCATGTATTGAGATGATCATGTGGTTTTCGTTAACTTAGTTATTGAACTAGTCAATTATGCCAATAGTTTTCCTAATATTGAACCAGCCCTGCATTCCTGGTATAAATCCTACTTGGTCATAATGTATTATCCTGGGGATAATTTTCTGTAATCTTTTTGCTAATATTTTATTTATAATTTTAGCATCACTATTCAATAGGGAGATTGGTCTATACTTTTCTTTCTCTGTTTTCAATCTACCTGGTTTAGGTATCAGTAACATGTCTGTGTCATAAAATGAATTTGTTAGGTCTCCTTCATTCTCTATTTTTTTCAAATAGTTTATATAGCATTGGAGTTATTGTTCTTTAAATGTTTGGTAGATGGTCCTGGGGATTTTTTTCTTAGGGAGTTGGTTAATAGCTTGTTCTATTTCTTTTTCTAAGATGGGACTATTTATTTTACTTCTTCCTCTGTTAATCTGGGCAAGCTATATTTTTGAAGGTATTCTTCCACTTCATTTAAGTTATTGAATTTATTGGCATAAAGCTGGGCAAAGTAATTCCTAAATATTTTTCTAATTTACTTTTTATTAGTAGTAAGTTCTCCCTTTTCATTTTTAAGACTAACAATTTGATTTTCCTCTTTCCTTTTTTAAATCAGATTTACTAAGGATTTATCTATTTTGTTGGCTTTTTCATAGAACCAACTTTTTTGAGTTAAATCTTAACTTCAAGTGGACTTGTATTGGATAAGCCCTGCTTTAAACAGGATCATGATATTTTCATAGAAATTTATATTTCTATGAAATATAGTATCTGTTACAGTATCTGTAACCCAAGATTTATACTTGAATCCCAGTTAATGAACATGTGCTATACAGTAGGTTTTTCAAATTCATAAAACATGAAAAAATTAAAAGTGAAGAGATTGTAAATAGATGAACACAAAATTTTTTTATTTAGGGAATATACTGGGATAAACAAATATGAGGCGTTAGTTCATATACCCATTTGTACCTAGTTATTTTTGAATGCTTCTTTTGTTTTTTTTAATATAGTTATTAAGATTCTAGCAAAGGAAAAATTGCAAAGGAGTCTTTCCTTTTTTTTTTTTTTTTTTTTTTTTTTTTTTTTACTGTAGTGTGATACCTGCACATCAAATTATGCAATATGATAAACACCATGAGAAAGAATGTCAGTTTTCATGTAGATGAAATTAAATCCACAAATAAGTGAAAATGGATAAAGACAACAATGTAGCTTGATTTATTGATATCGAGAGCTCAAAACTAGTATTTAATAAGTAGCAGACCAGCCTAACTGACCTGTTTCTTTAGGACCTGTAATGAAATGTGCATGGAATTGTCAAATCGATTCAAACTAGAAATACCTCTCTAACTCTAAAAGGAAAGTGTATACTCTTATGTACAATAAACAAATCATCAATGCAGTGTATAGCATGTAGGCTT
The DNA here is from genome assembly GCF_048593235.1 of Sminthopsis crassicaudata. Classification (NCBI taxonomy): domain Eukaryota; kingdom Metazoa; phylum Chordata; class Mammalia; order Dasyuromorphia; family Dasyuridae; genus Sminthopsis; species Sminthopsis crassicaudata. The sequence goes on from NC_133618.1 coordinate 249,107,131, forward strand.
CAGTAGAGTCCTGTTCTGTGTGTGTTCTGCTGTGCTTAGGAATATGTGACACCTAACTGAAGTCTTTGGGGAATGCAAGCACTTAGGAGACAAGAGGCATGTTTCTAAATGCATGTTTTCTTTTCTTCCAGTATCTATTTTTTTTGTTTTGTTTTTTATTATTTTTTATAATTATAACATTTTCTTTGATAGTACATACGCATAGGTAATTGTTTTTTACAACATTATCCCTTGTACTCCCTGAGTTTTTCCCCTCCTTCCCTCTACCCCCTCCTCTAGATGGCAGCCATTCCCATACATATTAAATATCTTATAGTATATCCTAGGTACAATATATATGTGCAGAACCGAATTTTGTTTTTGTTGTTGTTGCAGAGGAAGGATTGTATTTGCAAGGTAAAAATAATCTGGGAAGAGAAACAAAACAAAACAAAACAAAGCAAAAAACAAACAACAACAACAAAAAAGCAATGCTCACAGTTTACACTCATTTCCCAGTGTTCCTTTTTTGGATGTAGCTGATTCTGTCCATCATTAATCAATTGGAATTGGATTAGCTCTTCTCTATATTGAAGATATCCACTTCCATCAGAATACATCCTCATACAGTATCATTGTTGAAGTGTATAATGATCCCCTAATTCTGCTCGTTTCACTCAGCATCAGTTGATGTAATTCTCTCCAAGCCTCTCTGTATTCCTCCAGTTGGTCATTTCTTACAGAACAATAATATTCCATAACATTCATATACCATAATTTACCCAACCATTCTCCAATTGATGGACATCCATTCATTTTCCAGTTTCTAGCCACTATGAAAAGGGCTGCCACAAACATTTTGGCACATATAGGTCCCTTTCCCTTCTTTAGTATTTCCTTGGGATATAAGCCCAGTAGTAGCACTGCTGGGTCAAAGGGTATGCACATTTTCATAACTTTTTGGGCATAGTTCCAGATTGCTCTCCACCAGTATCTATTTTGTATGTGGGAATTAATGAATCCTAAATAACACTTGGTAATGATGTCTTAATGTATAGATTTATCCCTTTGGATTTATGTTGGGATTTTATTTGCATGGGGCATTGGAGCTATTGAATATAGACAAAAACTTCATTGTTCTGTTGTCTTTCTGTTGAATTCTTCATTTAATTTGTGACATCTAGGCAGCTTATTAACTTATAAACACTGGAATTCCAATGACCAGAAGGCAAAGCATTATCCTGTTTTGAATTTGACATAGAAAATCACCATGCTGTACTTTTCTTGATTTGAAAAGCTGCAAGCATACACCAAAGGGAGCCAATTCCAACTATATACATGATGAGCAAATTGATAGAGTATCTTTAACTAAAATTAGAGATTCCTATGAAAAATAACTATTATCCTTTTCCTCTGCTCTCACTCCAAGTCAGATTGTATGAATGTATTTTTCAGCTTCTTTATTGACATTAGATCTGCTAAATTAAGGACAAGGGAATTTGTTGTCTTGTGTAACTTGGAAGTCCTAACTTATGATCTTGAAATTCATATCCCCTCCCTGCTTTCTGTAGCTACTACCCCTTTCCCCTTAGGTATATTAATTCATCATTGATGTTGCTTTGATATGTAGGTTATTTTCACAGTATTTAAATTACAAATCTACTTCTTCCTCCACTGGAGGCAAGTCAATTGCCACCCTGTTAATGGTAGTGGCTGAAATGCAGTAGACTTTGTGCCTGGGGACATGAAGTCACTTGGGATACAAACTTGCCAAAATGTTCTTATTTTTTCAGCACTCTGTCATGCTGACTAACATTTCCTCTTCCATTAAAATTAATTTCCACATTTCAGACTATGTGCCAAACCATCACAGATTGCATAATGCTTACAACACTGGCCTATGAATTTATTCAACTACTGTTATTTAACTCATTACCTTGTAAACTGCCTTAATATAGAGTTGTTCCACTTCAAACAAGCAACACATAAAGCCCAATTTTATTATGTGACATTGAAATTGTTCAAATTAATCACTTCTCCTTCATTATAGATGTTCATTTGAGTTAACTCTCTTTTTGAAATCTCAACTTGCTTTTAAAGAGTTGATGGAAACACAGGCTTTATGGTGGATATCCGCATTCTACTTGGCTGCAAAGGACAGACCTTAGAGCAACGGTAAAAATGGCACGGATATATTTTAGTCAGATATAAGGAAAAGCTTCTTTGCAATTAGAATTATCTAAAAGTTTAGTGAGCTTCACAGGAAGTCAATGATAAAGGACTACCATCACTGTTAGCAATTCCAGTGGTTGCTGAGTGACATTTGTCCAGGTTGTTAATAACAGGCAAAATTCATATTGTATTTAATATTTAATACTCATTTGTGAGTTGGCATAAATCTGTTAGATAGTAGCAATCCCATTTTAGAGATGAAGAAACAGACCAAGAGAGGTTGTGTCTTACCTATTGTTGCCACAACCTAGTAAGTGTAAAAAAAGTTGGATCTGCACCAACAGCATTCTGCCTGCCTCATATAATCACTCTGCCATTGTCATGAATGTTAGCCAGATCATATAAGGCAGCAATTGTTGACGTGATTTCTATTCAGGTATAAATTGGACTAGGTGATCGAAGAAATCTCATAGTATCTGATTCTATAATTACAGAAATATTCTATCTTGGGGCTGGAATGTGCCAGCCTGGGGAAAAATTAAATCTGAAAGCATTTTTCTCTGGTCCATTTTAATATAATTTATCTCCGAGCTTAATGGATAACTCAAACTCTTGCATAAAACACCTTCATGTCTAAATGGATTTTTTCCAAGTGTCCTAGGCAATTTTTTCATCTTTTGGAATTTTCCTTTTAGATGCTAGAGATAAATAATTTACACATCAAGTGGTAATTCAGGAGATTGAAATGAATTGGAACAATCTGCATCCTCTCTGCCTCCTCCAAGGCAAAGATAATTTGATGAGCAGCAATGGTGGCTGGAGCTTTGTGACTCAGTCTGTCCTTCCCCTGAGACCTACCAGGCATTGTCATGTCTGTCACATATGCGGGGTCTGTCTTTAACCTCCTAAGGACTTCTCCTCTTTTCAAACAACTTTGTATATAAAGGGGACATTTAACCTAAAACTGCCTTGCAACAATTCCATTGTTACCAAAAGCTGGCCTTGTGGTCCACTTCTCTAAGTAAGCCTTATTGTCAAAGTGCTAGCCATTGCAGATCCATTTGCCACACTTGAAGGCAAACTTTTGTAGGAATGACACAAGAAGTGTGTGTGTGTGTCTGGAAGTTTAAGGAGAGACTATTAGATTTGTTTGACGACAGGCGCAGGAAGCCAAATACCAGTTTAGACAATGCTTACTCGCACATGTAAGAATGCCCTTTTAATTAGGCTTTTACTGGCCCATTTTGAGTAAAGCATTAATGCTTTATAGTCCATTTTCTCATAAAGAGGAGGAAACTGATTCCATTCTTGCTGGCTTTAAGGTTTCTACTCCCATGTTCAGCACATCAAACAAAGACACACTGGGAATAAGATGTCCTAAAATGTGGTCATCTTTATTTAGTAAAAAGAAGTGATTTAGTGTCTTTATTTTGCCAAAAAAGAAAAAAAGGAAAGGAAAGGAAAGCAAACAGAGGAAAGCACATTTCAAAAAATCTTTATGCTTCGATGAAAAATAACAAAAAAAGAACACTAAGGTGCATCAAAGATGATTAGTTCTGAACCAAGGTGCTGATCAGAAACAACAGGAATCAAAGAACTTCATTCAGAATTTAGGCTGTGCTAATGTATTCTCTGGCATCCAGAAAGAAACTGGAAAAGTGAAGTCTACAGGAAATTTCCAAAATGTGTGCACATTTCATTTCATAGGGATAAAATATCTAGGCATTTTATGCAGTTTTCCAGATTTTGACCCTAATGTCTAATGCTATATATTGTGGGGCTAGAGATGTGTCTAAGTGAAATAAGGGTTTGCCTTAAAAAACTGGGCCACTTCAACAACAAGAAGCGATGGCAAACAACCTTTCAGTAGGAGAATGAGTTAAAAAAAAAGTTATGAACATCACCAAATATCTGACAACTTAGGAGTCTTGGGCCATTTAACGTGAATATATTCAGAGGTTATTAAGTTGTGCAAGGTTCTCTGCCCCATTGCATTGTACTGTAGTAGAATCATGAGTGTTCATAATGATCTGTGAGCACCAGAGGTGGCATATTTTTAACATAGTTTTTTAATTCTGTTTTTTTTTCAGTCAATAAACATTTGCTAAGTACCTAATCTGTACTCAACACCATGCTAAGTATTAGGAATAGAAATAAGAAAAAGAAAGTCTTGCCTTCCAAGTGTCTATAACTAATGGAGAACAACACATAAAAGGAAACTGAAAATTGAGGAGGGGAGAATAGTTTTTATCTAGCATGAAAGCAAACTGGAGAAATGCAGATCAACACCGAAGTCCTCCTCTGGTGTTTCATTATGGCATGGAAGTGAATATATAGATAGATAGATATATAGATATAGATATCTATCTATATATCTATCTACATATCTATAGATAGATATATAGATAGATATCTATATATATATCTATATCTATATCTATCTATATATATATATCTAGATCAAAATTTCAAATAGATTATAGAATTTCAATCTTGAAAAGAATCTTATAAACCTTCTAATTTAACTCCTTTCATGGTAAAAGAATTCTCTTTAAAACATACCCAACAAGTAATCACCTCATCCTTTCCAGAGAACTTCCAATAAGGACTTTGTATCCTCCTAACAATAATTCCATTTAAATAGAAGTTTTTCAGACTTTTGTACCAAGTTAAAAGTTTACAAAGCGCTTTCTTCACAAGAACATTGACATCTAGGTAGTACAAGTATTATTTACAGATGAAAAAATTTCAGCTCAAGGAAGTTAAAGTGGTATTCTCAAAGGAGGTCATATAATTAGTGTCAGAGCAGAAATGTGAATCCTCTTGAACTTTCTTTTTGCTTTAGAGTACTTCTTAAGCTGAAATATCTTTAAGTGTGAACAGAGAGGGCTAATTTGTCTTGTTTATCTGAGGATTAGTCTAGTTAAAGGCAGAGATAAACCCAGAAAATTATCTACCAGATTATTAATTTTAGGAGTATCCCATGAAAACAACAATAATTATAGCCAACATTTGTATAGTGCTAATGTACTATAAGCTGTGCTTAGTATGTGTCAATTATTATTTCATTTGATTTTCACAAGAGCCCTAGAAAGTCAGTACAATTATTATCTTCATTTTATAGAAAAAGAAATTGAGGCAAATAGAGATCAGATGGTTTGGCCAGAATCATATAGGTAATAAATGTTTGAAGCCAAAATTGAACTCAGATGTTCCTGATTCCAGACCCAGTACTATGTTCAGTGCACCATCTAACTGCCTGAAGTAATGTTCACTTACATATCCCACAGGCATTCACAGATATCTTCAAGTTAATTTATCCCAAATGGAAGTCATTCTTTCTTAATTCCAACTTTTTATCTCTAGCTTTTAACACAATGTCTTGTACATAGTAGATACTTAAAATTAATTTATTACGTTATGAGAGGGATTTTATCTACATCAGTGGACAGCAAGCATGCACTAATGAAATTATATATTCTGAAAGTATTTGGAGTATATGCTGTTCATGGAGAATAAAGTTGCTAACATTTATATAGATCTTGAAATATGTTGCATGTAGATTCTCATAGCATACCTGTGGGATAACCTTTAATATTATTCCCATTTCATAGATGAAGAAACTGAAACTAGGAGAGATCAGGGGATTTATCCTGGGTGCCAAAACTATTTAATATCTGAAATAGGATTTGAGCTTTGATTTTCCTAATATCAAGTTGAGAATTCTCCCCACTATTTTTATAAATTTCAAAGAAATGTACTATTTATTTTGGAAATAATGCATTAAAATACTTTAAATGGCATAAGGAGTGATATAACAATTGGTCTAATACTCAGCGTGAAGCATATAAACAGGGACTGAGAGCCACAGAAGACAAGCACACTAGAAGCTCTCTGAGCCAAGGAGATAGAAACTCATTTCACCTTTAGTCAGGCTCCTGGTGGCTGGCCTGGCCTCCTGCACTTCCCCCACTGAGACCAAGGCAGGTCTGAAGGGCTCTCCAGAAGGCTGCCTAGCCCATGAAGGAGATAATAAAGGATTTGGACTTTTAATACCTGGCTGTCCTTGTGGTGATTACTGAACAGATAGGAAGGCTGCCTCAGAGACCCCAGGAAAACTGAACCAAGAACTTTACATGCTACTTTGTTTTCCATTGGTTCTTTTTGTTCCTGTAGCAAAAAATACTAAATATTGTATTGCTCCTTAGTTTGCTGATTTTAAACATTCAGTCTGAATTTGGCCAAAAGTGCTGTATTATGCTTAACATCTGCACTATTTATGAACATTTTAATTAGAATTGCAGCAAGCTATTGAAAAACTTGAGCAAAACTAGTTCTGTGGGTTTTATATTAGGAAAGCATGAAAAATATTTTTTTCATTAAATGAGATTTTATTGGCATAAATAAATGACTTTTTCCATTAAATTACATTAAATGATACATATACATATATATGTGTCTATATATATATGTATATATATATATACATATATACACACACACACACACACACACACACACACACACACACACACATATATATATATATATATATATATATATATATATATATATATATATATATATATATATATATACACGCCACATACAT